>NC_133787.1:42154660-42316504 GCF_003597395.2 Chelonoidis abingdonii | reverse complement strand
CCCCATTAAGATATTGAACAAAACCGGCCCCAGGACCAACCCTCGGGGCACTCCACTTGATACCAGCTGCCAACTAGACATGGAGCCATTGATCATTACCCATTGAGCCTGATGATCTAGCCAGCTTTCTATCCTCCTTATAGTCCATTCATCCAGATCATACTACTTTAACTTGCAAGTATAGTCCATCTACACAAAAATTGGCAGAGAAATAAAACTTGACTAGGTTCAATGCAATGGGTACCTTTGGAAAAGAAACATAGGATTCATGGTGCTTTTTACAGCGTGGCTAAAGAAGAGTTTTCTCTTCAGAGAAATTCAAAGAATTGTCTTTTCAAAAATAGCTACCGTCCCCCATAGCTCTGCCACAGCCAAGAAGCCACAGGCTCCTCTGCTGCCTGCCAGCGCAGGGGGCAATCATCTTCTCTGAGGTAAACTTTGCTTCACTCCCAGTGGGAGCCACGTGAAACAGTGGCCATCGGTGCTAAGAAAAGGCAGCTTGGGGCCTCCATGTCGCTGAGAACAAGGGGTGACAGAGGCGATTTTGAAAGAGAGGAATTCCCTCTGACGATGTTAAGCACCTGAATCTGCTGAAGAATAAAGGTTCAGCAAAAAAATGACCATTAATCCTAAATATTTCTGTTCAAAAACTTCTTGCTATACCAGATCTATTAACAGGAAGGAAGGAAGACCAGGGAGCGTGCATGTGCATGAAGGCAACAAGGCGTGCACGAGCAAAGGGGACACTGCGGTGGGGGGCGGGGGAGAGTGCAGGCAGGCAGAATGTGGACAGGAAGGGAAAACTGCGCTGTATCTGCCAGCTGCCTTGCACTTCTCTGGCAATACAAAGCAGCTGTAAATCCAGTTTAACTGGCCCCTATGTTCCAGCTGCTATGTGCTGCTCCAGTGCATACCAGATAGTCTGGCCCTAAAAGTTAAAAATAGAATAAAGAAGAGTTAGGACTGATGCTTAGAGCTGGGAGCAGTTTTTTGCACAAATAGTTTAGTGACCTAAAATACAGTTTTGATTGACATAACAGCTGCCATACTGGGACAGACCATGGCCCATCTTGCCCAAAATCCTGTCTCTGACAATATCTGGTACCGGACCTTATGGGGAGAATGTACAGAACAGGGCAATTATCAAGTGATCCACTTTTGTCTTCTACTCATAGCTTCTTGTAGTCAGAGTTTTAGGTCGCCCCAAACATGGGGTTGTGTCCCTGACCATCTTGGCTAATAGCCATTGCTGGAACTATCCTCCACAAACTTATCCAGGTTTTTGTTTTTAACCCAGTTACATTTATGGCCATCACAACATCCCAGTGCAATGAGTTCCACAAGTTAGTAGTGTGAAAAAGTACTTCCTCTGTTGTAAGTATTAAACCTGCTACCTCTTCATTCCACCAAGTGATCTTTGGTTTTTGTATTGTGTGAAAGGGTGAATAAACACTTTCTATCACCTTTTCCACACCAGTCAGAATTTTATAGCCCTCTATCATATCCCCCCTTAGCAGGGTCGGTGCAAGGAAGTTTCGCGCCCTAGGTGAAACTGCCATCTCGCGCCCCTCCCCCCCACAAGCCCTGTGGCAGCTCTGCCCTGAGGTGCCTCCCCCACGTCAGCTTCCCCCCCCGCCGCCCTTGGGGAGCCATCCGGCACCTCCCCACCCCAGCTCACCTCTGCTCCAGAAGCCCTGCTGTCGGGAACCCCTGGACTGGCTGCCAGCAGCTCAGACTCCCTCTCCCTCCCCCTCCCAGAGCAGCGGCCACTGAAAGGCTTTAAAAAAAAAACAACAAAACTGGGGGCGCTGCTTTTTGGCGCCCTAGGCAACTGCCCAGTTGGCCTAAATGGTAGCACCGGCCCTGCCCCTTAGTCATCTCTTTTCTAAACTGAACAGCCCTAATCCTTTTAGGCTCTCCTTGCATGGAAGCTGTTCCCTACCCTTGATATTGAAACTAGTGGTGAATTCGACATTAATTCATTGAATAGTTTCATGCAAAAAGAAAAAAAAAAAGTTCCAGCTGGATTCACACGGGGACTTAAGTGTCACTCACAAAACGGGGGAGGGTGACAGTGGTCTCCTTTATAACTTTTAGCCCAGTGGCTAAGGCACTCATTTGGGATTTTGGGAGACCCAGGTTCAATTCCTCCCTTTGCTTGATGTGGAACAGGAATCTGAACTTGGGTCTGGTCCATTGCAGGAGCGACCTAAACAGCAGGCCGTAGGATCAGTCTCACTCTCTCGCCCAGCCTCATGACAAATCAGTATTTACACAAAGCAGAACAGTTTCCACAGGACAGATTGTGTGAGACCCACCCCACAGTATCCTGGTGATTAGGTGAATCCCCTAACAGTTATAAAGGAGGCAAGTGGCACCACCATCAACCAGTCGCCTTTGACCAGTTGTTTGGGACTTTCCTTTGTTTTTCTATTTATAATGCCCAACAATTAAATGAAACATTTTGTTCAATCACAAAACAAAATGTGTCTTTTTCAAAAGGATGAAATTCTTCAGAATTTTTGGTTTGCCCCAAACTGATTCTTTTGATCTGCTAGCAAGCAAAAAATCAGCTCTTTGTCCAGCTCTATCGATACCACAGATCTTCAAATCATTAGAAATGGCGCACACAGCACTCTCTTTGGATTTCCTGCTTATGTTAAGAACACTTTAAATATTTAAAAAAAACAAGGAAATTTCCAGAAAGAGCTGCGGTAACATGGAGTGAAGATGGAAAGTATATTATCAATAATTGAGCATGAAAACATTATAGAGATGTTGTATTTATCCCCAAAACAGGCAAGATAAAACCCAGGAAATGCAGAGTTAAGTTTAAACTTAAAAGAAATTCAAATGTGTAAGATATGGAAATGCCCCAGGGAAGTCACTAGACAACCTTAGTTCTGCCTGTGACACTATGAGGAAAAATATGAAAAAAATCTAATGTGTCTTTAAATGAGACTGATTTTTTTTGATGTGTGATAACAAATACGAATATATTTCAGTCACAGCTATACAGTTATTTGTCATCAATACAGGGAAAAATTAAGCTAGCCTGCTCTAATGAGAGCCATAAGAAAAAAACGGTTACCAACGCATGAGCGTGGCACTCAAAAGGGCGCCTCAGCCGACCCTACAGATGCGGCTAAGGCAAAAGTCTCTGACAACTGTGCACGTGGGCGCGGACGCTTAAAATGGAACCAACAGGGGCAAGCACTCAAAGAACTCACTTTATTTACTTTATCCATGAGAAATTAAGAGGTGACTTGTTCCTAGTCAAACACACACCTATACAGGGAGAAGTTTTCTAACAGTAGAGAACTTTTACATTTATCAGGAAAAGATCTAATATCCAATGGTTTCAGACCAGAAATAAGGTGCAAGGTTTTTGTATTTTTTATTTTAACAATGGAGGTAATGATTCCAACAATTTACAAAGGTATGTGGTGGATCTTCCATCATTTGAACTCTTTAAAATCAAGACTATGCCTTTCGAAAATGATATTCTATAGTTCAAAACAGAAGTGATGGGCTTGAAGCAGAAAACAGTGAGAGATTATACAGCCTGTGAGAACCAGCAGGTCAGATGAGATGGTGATAATAGTCCCTTCCGACGGACCAGTTTAAGATTTTACCTACATTATAAACTCTTTGGGGAGGGACCATCTTTTTATCTTCTGGTCCATGACTGGGGTACTTGACATGAGGGCAATAAAAACAACAGTAATACAAAGGGGGTTGGGAGCCTTCACCACACATTCACTTACTCTTCCATTTAACCTTAACTTTCGTTTCCTGGCTTGAAAGTGCTTCTTTTCAGAGTGACTCCATCATCAACATCATTTTTATTTTTATTTTATTTTTTTACCATAAATGTATGATATGCACTCAACTTCAATTCCAATGTAACACTTTGAGACTGGGAATTTACACATGGGACAGTATTGCTGTATAGGTTATGTACATATTCTGTGCCCAGTTCCCCAAAGCAACAGATAGTCCAGACTCATACTTTGCAGGCAAGAGTGAAAGAGGGGATTTTGAAACACAAGAGAGAGACAGAGGGGTGTAAGTTACCCCTTTTAATATTAAGGGTCACCTACAACTAACAGTCACTGACCAACATTACTGTGTGTAGAACATACACTGGGATGGGGCAGAGGGCAGGAGTGCTCCATAAAATGAGAGATGGGTAAATGGCTTCAGCTGTTTACTCCTCCCTCACTTCAAGTACATGTGGACACATCTGTTTTGGATATTTGTCCAACATGGGTGAAGGAGCTACTGGGAACAGCCCAACACCAGATTTATTTGCTTTTGAACAGTTCAGAGTCTGTGCAATCCCCAGCGTGGGGGTTTGTGGAGATAAAAGAGCAACCATTGCTCACTACAGCACTAAATCAGCATTCCATGGAAGCAGCACCATGGAAGCCCTGGAATCTCCTTTGGAGCACCATCCCCTCTGTGCAAGAGAAGAGCTGACAGCAATGCTACAGCAACCCTGCCAGAGGCTGGTGCTTGAAAAAGGCCCCTTTTTGCCTGTTTCTTGAGATCATGCTGTAAGGAAGTCTTTCCATGCCAGGTGCACTCACTGCTGAAAGAGACAGGCATGCTGCTCACTCCCCACCAAAAACCCTCAGGCCTCTTGTGTGTATGCTAACCACAAGCCTTTGAGAGGCTCATGTATTTACAAACTGAGGCATGTTGAAATCAAAGGGGATACCATATGACATAATTCTCATTAAAATGTCAACAGGCTGACAATTTAGAGAGTCAATCCACTGAAGGTGGGGAGAACTAAGACACAGTAATTGTTTAATTCCTGCTTAAACCAACAGCCACTTTGCCTTCAGGACACAGCAATGCACAGGGCCTTTGGAGTTGTGTTGTCAGCCAGCTGATGCCAGGACCTGGCTCCATGCCACAAGTTAGGTAACAGGTTTAACTATTTATAGACACTTTTCACTGCAACTGGGTGTAGGGGAGATGATGTGCTCCTTCCATCTAGCCTCTTACTATCCACAATACAGCAAATATACATTTCACCACCAGAACACAATTTTTCATAAATGCAGAGACCTCTGTTACAAATCCATTCAAACTGCATCACTGACCTTTCCCCGAAAGGCGTTCACCTTTCGAGGAGGGGGAAGACCTTATTTGCACACAGACTGGCTAACCTAGTGAGGAGGGCTTTAAACTAGGTTCAACGGGGACAGGTGAGCAAAGCCCACAGGTAAGTGGGGAACATGAAGACCTGGGAGCGGAACAATGACAGACCTGAGCAGATGGACTGGAAACAAGACGGGCAAAGGTGCGCGCTACATGGCAGAGACAAAGGAGGGCTAGCAAAACTGGGGCAGGCAGATCGAAGGCCAGTATCTTAGAATGCCTATATACAAAGCTGACGACGTATGCGGTAATAAGCCCCAGCGATAGAACTGGACGTGCTATATAAATACAATACAACAGCAATGACATTGTAGGCATCATGAACGCTTGATATACGTCTTAGGAATAAATCACACTGTTGGAATGTTCAGGTGCTGGCATGTGGGTGGTTATAGTTTGCTCTAGAAGGATAGACCGGCGGGAAACAAGGAGCCGAGAAGTGTGCCTATATAATAAAAATCTGCACACATATGGAATACGGTAGGAGGATGGACAGTATGGAGACGAAGATGTTAGGAGTCTTTGGGTTAGGGATAAAAGCATCGCTGTCTAAAAAAACCAGGCCGTTTTGGATGCTCATCTAGGCCAGTCACCTACAGCCACCTAACTAGGTAGGCAAGAAGTGGAATGAGGCTTTATTTTTAACCACTAACACAAAATCATCCAAAGCCCTAAGAATCTCTGCGTGGTGTATGTGCGACTTCAACTATCCAGATATATGTTAGGAGATAACACCGCGGGCCACAGACATATTCGCAATTAAGTTCTCTGGACTGCAGTTGCCAGGACAACTCTATATTTCAGGAAGGTGAAAAAGCTACATATATAGGCGGGAAGCCGTTCGTAGACTGATTTTAACCAAATAGGAGGAAGACTTCATGCGAAATTTGAACAGTTAGAAGGAAGCTTTGTGAAGTGAATCATGAACATCATAGAAGTTTGCAATCTAAGCGAAGGGCAGAAGGAGCGTACAGCAAAAATCAAGACATATGCCCGATTCAGAGCGGATTTTGTAAGCTCAGAGACGCTCGATAGAGAAGGTCCCTATGGGATCAAGAACTGAGTGGGGAAAAAACAACTGAGGAGAGTTGCCAGTTCTTCAACGGACACATAAACGGCCCCAAAAGCAAGCATTCGCTGGTAGAAAGACAGAAAATGTGACAAGACCACCTTGCTAACCACGAATCTATGCATAGACCTACAAAATAAAAAGGAGTGCATATTATAAAAATGGAAACCAGGTCAATTACCAAAGGAATGAATACTGATGCAAACAAAACTAGGAATGAGGGGCAAGAGTGAACAGCAACGGCACAAAAGAAGCCTCAAACACTATGGCGAATAAAGTGAAACCAAGAAACTTCTTATCAATCCGATTTAAAGCAATCAGTAAGACTTCAGGACAACGGTGGCCCACTGCCTCAGTGAGGAGGCAAGAAACAGTAAGAAACCTTAGCGTAAATGAGAGTCCTGCTTAATGACTTCTTTGGTTTGGTCTCACTGAGAGTCGACAAGAATTCTACACAGTATGCTTATGGGAAGGCGGGATAGGTTTAGAGAATAAAATCAAAAAACAGAACGCAGAGCTAAAAAATTCACTTAGAAAAGTTAGCAGCTTGCAAGTCACCGCGGCTGATCGAAATCATCCTATGATATACGCCAAGGAAGTTTATAGAGGACGTATCTGAGCCTCTGCTATTAATCTATGCGAAATGATGGGACGAGATGAGAATTTCGAAATACTGAGAAAGTGGCATATATAGCTGAGCCCATCTATAAAAACGGCAATTAAAAAACAGACCCAGGAAACTACAGACCAGTTACTTAACTCTGTGCCAGGGAAGAGTATGGCACAAGTATAATTCAAAGAACATCTGCAACACTGGAAGGGTACGTAAGCTGATAGGGAATCCAGCATGGAATTGTAAAGAACAAATCGGTCAACCATATCTGATCGCTTCGTTTGAAGGGGTAAGGCTACCTTGTGGATAAGGAGAAAGTGGATGTAGATATACCTCAAGACTTTCAGTAAGTGCAGTTGAATACAGGTCCGCATGATATCCTTATCGCATAAACTAGCAAATACAATTAGATGGGGCTACTCAAAGATGGGTTTGCCAAAAACTGGCTCGGATAAACCGTACCAGAGAGTGTTATAACTGGCTCCATCTGCTGCGAAAGGTATAACAAGTGGGGTTCCGTGACCAGGTCGTCTGTTCTTCGGGACCCGGTTCGGTGTCAATATTTCATCAACGGAGTAGACATTAGCATAAATCACAACTATTAAGTTCGACGAACCAACTGGAGGGATTGCAACTGCTGTGAAGAGACCAGGTCAAAATTACAAATGATCTGGACAAAACTGGAGAAAGGAGGCTGCAGGTACACCGCTAGAAGTATTCAATAAGAAATGCAAAGTGCTCCACTTAGGAAGCGAACAATCAGTTTCACACATACAGAATGGAGAAGAAACTTCTAGGTAAGAACTATGCCAGAAAGCGAGATCCGCGGGTCATAGTGGGGCACAAGCTAATATGGAGTCAAGCCAGTGTGATAGTGTTGCAAAAAAAGGCAAACGTGATCTGATGCGGATTAACAGTGTGTGTGTAAACAAGACATGAGAAGTCATTCTCTGCTCTACTCTGCGCCTGTTAGGCCTCAACTGGATATTGTGTCCAGTTCTGGGCACCGTATTTCAAGAAAGATGTGGAGAAATTGGAGGAGTCCACAGCAAGGAGCAACAAGAATGATCAAGGTCTTGAGAACATGACCCACGAAGAGAAGGCTGAAAGAATCTGGGTTGTCTTAGTTTGGAAAAAAGAAGACTGAGAGGGGACATGATAGGCAGTTTTCAGTATACTAAAAGGGTCATCAGGAGTGTAGGAGGCGCCCTGGCGCTCCCGTCGACCTGAGGGTCAGAGCCCTCCTGAACTGTTTGCTGCCCGCCCTGACCCTGGCAGGGCTTGGGCTATAGACTTTTGTTTGCCTCACACCTCGAGTACTGTGGTCGTTTGAGCGGCAAGCGCAGTCGAGCTGCGATCGGCGGATGCACCGGCCTGGAGAGCCGCCCTTGCTCCCCGTCGCACCTGCAGGGACGGCGACGCACCGAACGCACTGGCTTACACGAGGTACGAAGAAAACTTGTTCACCTAGCCTTCTACATGACCTAGAACAAGAAAGCTGGGCTATAAACTGCAGCAAGCGGAGATTAGCGCGTTGCTGGACATTAGGAAAAAGTTCATGTCAGGCTGGCTAGACACTGGCAAATAAATTGTCCTATGGCCGATGTTGGTGTGGAATCTCCATCTGTGCACGATATTTAAGAGTAGGTTAGATAAATGTCTATCAGGGATGGTCTAGACAGTATTTGGTCCTGCCATGAGGGCAGGGGACTGGACTCGATGACCTCTCAAGGTCCCTTCCAGTCCTAGAGTCTATGAATCTATGAATCCCCCTACAACAGTCTCTTGACCAGGCTTCTCAAGTTCATGGTCAATGGCAGAGCCCATATCAAATAGCAACAGTCCAGCTCTTAGACTTGATCCTCTTCTACCCAGTGCTGACTAAGCCTCTCAGCTGCTCAGAGAAGGCAGTGTTAACTTAAGGAGTATCCGCACTAGTAGAAAGGGGACGTTCTTACCTGGGCTAACACCTGGTCATTAACACGAGGTAAAAGTCTAGTGAACACAAGGCAATTTGTACTGTTCACCCATTAGCAGGTCAAGTTAAACTCCAGCAGGGAGCCCAGCATTACCTTGTGTGAAAATAACCAATTGCTTTGTCTTCTCTAGTATTTTACCTCATGCCAGTTACTATATGCTAGCCCCAACAAGGACAAAGCCTCTCCCCTAATATGACAATAGTTTTGATGGCAAGCAATTTGGGACAGGAACATTTATTTTTACATGGACACACAGAGCCTGACACCATGTTGTCCTGATCCTGATCGGGACCTTTGGGCTGTATGGAGCAACACAGTGTGAGGTGACTCAGCCCTCAGAACGTGAGTCAGTGCATAGGGCAGTCTGTTACTCCTGGGAGGCGGCACTGAATCTCTGCTTCAGCACTTGAGCCTTGCTAAGCTTCAGACTTCCCTGGCTGGTCACAGAGCTTGTCCTCTTCCAACTCGGAGCCATGCCATAGGGAAGCTAAATAGGTAAAGGAGGAATATGCACCAGCACGCAGGACTGGAGAGGTTGGCAGTTGCACCTGCTTTTGAAGTGCTGGCTGATATCTTTGAGAAGCTAGCCCTTTGAGAGGCTTTGTAGACTCCAACACAGCCCTCTCTGCATAGACTATCCGTGTATAAACAGTAACACCTCCTTCTCTCTTCTACCTCATTAACTGATACGCATTAAAAAAAGTCTGCACTGGGAGTAGCAAATGAGACTGTTAAACCACGCTGATATAATCCTCATCAGCTGTGGGAAATGGGGACACATCAATTACGCTGAATCAGCTGCAGTAACGTGACTTACTCAAGGATATAAGCCCCCAAGAAAACCTCCCTCTGCCTTTGACTATATTTACCTCTTCCCCTTATTCCACGTAGTTATTATCCAACCGTCTGCAACGCACATTATAACCAATCCATAATCTGTTGGATCTCTCTAGCTTTCTTTCCCACCTAGCACCTGTGCTTTAAAAGCAACATGTGGCTGCCTCATACTAGAAGGGACCATCACAATTCACTGGTCTGACCTACTGCAGGCCCCAGGACCTCACCCACCCACTCCTGCAATAGGCCCATAATGTCAATCCAACACTGAAACCAACTCCATACACATACCTATTGTCACTGGAATGTAACTTCTGAGCAAGGAAGAGACACAGAATTGGTCTCCATCTCTGCTGATTTAAAGGGGAATAAAATCCCAAGCCAGCAGGGAATGCACCCAAAAAGTCATTCCTGTTACTGTTGCCTAAACATACTCTCTCAGCCTTCAAAATAATATCAACTACAGGAAAATACCATAATACACACACACACACGGGAAAATACATTAAGTAGACTTGTCTTTGTTGTGAGGTGCTATGTAGGGACCACCAGGTGTGGATATTGCTACAGAAAACCGCTGGTCCTACATAACCTTTCACACAACTCAGTTTGGGTTGCCCTTGCTTTGGTCTTCTATCGTCTTCTAATGGAATGTCTCCATTTGGATAGAAAAAAATGGGACGAAAGTATTCAGCTAATGAAATTATGTTCTTAGAGCTGTTTCTGAATATAAATGCCATCCTCTAGTCTTGCACGGTTTGGAGCGGTTTGCAGTTGGAGAGTTGAGTTAACGGAGTTTTCCCAAGTGGAAAGAGGAGCTGTGGCTCAGGGAGCACTTACTGATGGCTTGTCTTCACAGGAAATTATGCTGGTAAAATTTCCCTGCGTGGACACATTTCTCCCGGAATAGAAGCATACACATGGGAGCTGTACGCGGGTAACTATAGCAGTACCAGTAAATTTCCTTGTCTACGTAAGCCTGGAGACACACCCAAGTATCTGATCCTCCTACATGGAAACACAAAAGGCAGCCAAATGGGGTCTGAGGCAGAGGAATTTTACAGCTGACAGCTACTGAAATAAGTTGTATTAATTCATTTTTAAATGAATGTAATGTTGGTGAAAGAGCTAGACTGACATTGCCCTGACAGTAAACCATAGCCCTCATCTATGAGCATAAGCCCTAGGTGTGAAATGGAAGTTGAGACTTCCTGTCCATTGATTGGCATCTCTCTTGAGCCAAAAACAAGGGGGCCAATTGGATGCCAGGTGTGCTGTTGGTTATCCAGACAGACCAACCACACTTACAAGAGGCTAACAGCTTCAGGTATTACAGAACTGGGTTGAATTTGAACAGGTGACCACAAAGCTGAGAGGCTCAGATGTCCAGACTCCCATTTGCCTGAGCCAGCCAGTTCCCTCTGTTACACTGGTGTGTCCTATGCTGGGCTCCTCTCCCGCTTGATGTCTGCCTAACTCCGATCACTTTCAAGCAGGAGGGTGAGTGCTGGGAGGAGGGGTACTGGGGCTCTTATATTTCAGATGTCAATTAATCAGACCTATCACAGGAACGTTCTCTGACTGCCATCTATTTTGAATGAAGTCTAGACTCAACTCTCCAGAACCAGTTTCTTGATGCAATCAAGGCACAGCACACCCCAGGCTTTAAAGTGACAGTCTCCAACAGCCTGAGCAGGCATTCTGAACAGGACCCATGAAGGCTGTTTAACCAGCAAGTGTGCATAACAGACTCTCAAAGAATCAGGCATTTAAAGTGACATCTGTTGGACTAATTAGCTGTGTAATTAGCCTCCCCTCTGTGGAGACAGGCTTTGCTACTGCTGCCTGAAACTGCCCCAGGTGTTTTTTTTAAACCTACTATTCTCGGAGCATGAGGAAAAAAAGGGGGAGGAGTGAGAGAGACACGGTTTTCCAACGTATGCACAAGAGACGGAAAGTGCCTGAGTGAAAGGTACATCCCATTGGACAGCAGGCGCGAATGGTAGCATGCCAGAGAACATTAACTCCTTTCAAAAAATATTCTAACAGAGTGAAATGAAAGCACCAGGGATTGTGAACTCCCTACTTGTGAACCTCACTGCAAGAGAGCTGATGGGAGAAGAGGTTGCGCTGGGTCTGCCGTCCCTGGAAGTACATCAGAGCAACATGACCTCCGCTGCATCAACTCTCCATTCTTCCTACTGCCCTATGCTGGCAGACTTGGAGCCCATGAAAAGGACCATGGGACAGGGTGGGGAGCAGAGAGATACAAGACCTGATCAAACAGATTCAGAGAGAGAAATCAAAATGAGACAGCACCTACGTTTCTAGCCAAACCACTACACACAACACCGATTAAACGACAGCTGGCTGCAAAGCAGCAAAAGTCTGACTAATGTTTGGGAGAGTGGGAAAGCCGGGTCCTAAGCCCAACGCCATTTGGCTGACCAATTCAGAGGTCTGGAAGAGAGATCTCCATGATAGCCCCTCCCTGTTTGATTGCTTGAAAAGCAGCACAAGGGAAGAGGACAGGAACAAATCAAGGCATTTTTGGCGGCTGTCGGAAGGGGAACAATCCAAGGTATTATGGAAGTCAGACCAGCCAACTTACCATAACTAGTTAATGCTTCAGAGTGGAGTCGTGTTAGTCTGTATCAACAAAAACAACGAGGAGTCCTTGTGGCACCTCAGAGACTAACAAATTTATTTGGGCATAAGTTTTTGTGGGCTAGAACCCACTTCATCGGATACATGGAGTGGAAAATACAGGAGCAGGTATAAATATATGAAAGGATGAGGGTTGTTTTACCAAGTGTGAGGTCAGGATAACAAGATAAATTAATTAACAGCAGGATACCAAGGGAGGAAAAATAACTTTTGAACTGGGAAAAGTGGCCCATTACAGACAGTTGACAAGAAGGTGTGAGTAACAGTAGAAAGAAATTAGTAATGGGGAAATTAAGTTTAGGTTTTGTAATGACCCAACCACTCCCTGTCTTTATTCAAGCCTAATCTGATGGTATCCAGTTTGCAAATTAATTCCAGTTCTGCAGTTTCACACTGGAGTCTGGTTTTGAAGTTTTTTTTTGTTGAAGAATTGCCACCTTTGGGTCTGTTATTGAGTGACCAGAGAGGTTGAAGTGTTCCCCTGCTGGTTTTTGAATGTTATGATTCCTGATGTCAGATTTGTGTCCATTTATTCTTTTGCATAGAGACTGTCTGGTTTGGTCACTGTACATGGCAGAGGGGCATTGCTGGCACATGACGGCATATATCACATTGGTAGATGTGCAGATGAACAAGCCCCAGACGGTCTGGCTAATGCGGTTAGGTCCTTTGATGGTGTCCTTTGAATAGATATGTGGACAGAGTTGGCACTGGGGTTTGTAGCAGTGTTTGGTTCCTGGGTTGGTGTTTTTGTTGTGTGGTTGCTGGTGAGTATTTGCTTCAGGTTGAGGGGCTGTCTATAGGCGAGGACTGGCCTGTCTCCCAAGATCTGTGAGAGTGAGGGATCGTACTTCAGGATAGGTTGTACATCCCTGATGATGCGCTGGAGAGGTTTTAGTTGGGGGCTCTAGGTAACGGCTAGTGGCGTTCTGTTACTTTCTTTGTTGGGCCTGTCCTGGAGTAGGTGACTTCTGGGTATCCTTCTGACTCTGTCAATCTGTTTCTTCACTTCAGCACGTGGGTATTGTCATTTTAAGAACAATTGATAGAGATCTTGTAGGCATTTGTCTCTGAGGGATTGTAGCAAATGTGGTTGTATCTTAGAGCTTGGCTGCACACAATGAATCGTGTGATGTGGTCTGGATGAAAGCCGGAAGCATGTAGATAAGTATAGCGGTCAATAGGTTTCCAGTATAGGGTGGTGTTTATGTGATCGCTTATTAGCACTACATTGCTAATAACAAAGTTATTTCTCCTCCCTTGGTATCCTGCTGTTAACTGATTTATCTCGTTAGTCTGACCTCACACTTGGTAAAGCAAACCCCATCCTTTCATGTATTTATACCTGCTCCTGTATTTTTCAGTCCATGCATCTGATGAAGTAAGTTTTAGCTCACGAAAGCTTATGCCCAACTAAATTTGTTAGTCTCTAAGGTGCCACAAGGACTTCTCGTTGTTTTAGTTAATGCTTCTTAGCTCTAAAGAGCCAAGAGTGCTCAGACTGAATGAGCTGGAGTCTATTCCTCCTTGTGCATCAGCAACAGACTTGTTTACTAAGTTCCAAGCAGACACACCTGTGTAAACCACTGATGGCTGCACTGGTTTAACTAAAGCACAATTTAAAGACATTTGGTTTGCACAAGTGCAAATTAGATTTGTGGAACTTTTATGGCAAGTAATGCTGTATAAGAGGGAAAGAACCCACAAGATTCTTTAAGGGCATGCTGAATTTGCAGGGCTGGCAGTCTGAAAAAAACATCTTTTTAGTTGTAAACTACGCACTTTTTACATAGGATCAGATTACAAAGAACCACAAATACGATTTCCATGGGCACTTTTCAGACTATAGCTGTAATTAGCACTGTCCAAAGCACATTTGTGTTAGGCGATATCATGGGATGAAGCTGACTTGTGAAGTGGTATTTCTAACAGACCATGACAAATCAAGAGCCAATCCTACATCACACTCATCCCCCTCTGGGTAGGGAGCACACCAAGATCCACACACACTAGGAAACTGACCCATTGCTGAACACACCTGTTTAGTGGTCACCCTGAACAAGAGTTGAACAGTTTAACTATTGTACAGGGGACAAATCCATTTTTATTGGTTACAAAAGTGCGATTGTGACCTCATGGCATGAAGTTATTATTTGCTACTAGGAAAAGCACAGCACAAAGGGTTGAGCTTCAAGAGAGACTTCAGGTCCTGTGATATTATTGAATAAATATAAGCAGGGGAGAAGGCACCAAAAGATCCTGTAGTCATATTGCCTGCAATATGGCTGCAGCTACTGCAGCCTCAAATTCTGGCAAGGACACCGGTACCCATTTCACCTGGAAATGAGAGCCAGAGAGGGGAAAAAAGGAAAGCAGTTAAATATTCCAAACAGCATCTCTCAAGCGTCTGTCATGGTGTACTCTGCAAGGTAGGAATGTGAGAGTAGGGCCTTGGCCTAGCCATTTGGGACTATGGACTCATTAGGCAGATGGCAAGAAGTGATTCTATGAATGGATGAGCTTCTTCTGGAACGGCAAGCTGCCTAGCAGATGGTCTGCAGTGCAAACATGCCACAGGATGTCTGGATTTGCCTATTCTGATCTCTTACAGATGTAGTACTCTCGTCTCATAGACCCACCCACTACAGGGAATCTCTTAGGTCCAGACTTAAGCAATGGCACGATTGTCTTCTTAGCACTTAAATAGGGTATGCCTCCAGAGAGCCTTGGGATCACAGACCTCCTGATACCAAGTTCTAGTAAACTTCATTTTAACTCTCCCAATTAGAACTTCTCACAATGCCAAATCTGCAGCTGTAATCAGAGAGAGTAAATATATGCAAGTGAGTACATCTATATCTGTTTCATTCCACTCTGACTGATCAGACACAGAGCTCAGGGCCTCTTCTCATGTGGTTCCAGAACCCAGAGCTGTCATTAGCAGGTGTTCCAGTCAGTAATCAGAATCTTCAGAGTGCAATTCCACGCTGTTTGATTCGGACTCAAGAGAATCAGCAGTAGAGCAAACTGGCAAGAAGTTGCCCCCCTGAACTGCCTTCCTTCAATCCTTGGTCTGCAGTCTGGTGGCTGGTGTTGAGAGTATTAGCTCATTCTGCTGAAGCCAGGGTTTGGGACAGATACGGCATGGTAGGATGAGCAGACACTACTTCATAGCATTTCACCAAACACTCAGATACGTTCTCAGCTTCCACTGAGAAATAATAAAGTGCAAACTCAGATGAGCACGGGCATTGTGCAGTGCCGTACGGGGCTCGGGTTGTGCTCTGTTCACAATTTACAATTCCTAGTTGTGGAGATAACAAGCAAAGCCTGGGCAGCTAGGAAAGAATCCCTTAAGCCCTCCTGCTCTCCCCCCACCCCCGTGCTTCGGTGACAAAGAGAAGCCAGGCCCAAAAGGATTGTTCACACTTGTCTGTGAAGCGATGGTGACTGAGGCAATGAGAACTTCTTCCACCTTTCCTACGATTAGGGTCAAAGACTGGCCAAAAAATGGAGAGAAACATTTTGGACTGAATTCTAAATCTTCCTTGACAATTTGGAGTTTGAATTTTACTTTAATAAGTAGACAGAAGGGTTGGGAGGCTGCTCTGCTCCAATATTCCCAACCCTTCAACTTTGGATTGCTCACTCCAGTTGCCTTTGGAGTCTATTTGGTCTCTTATCTTCAGTGCTTTTTCAGTTTCATCACTATGCAAACCAAATTTGCCTCCCTAGGACATTAGCTGAATATGGGTCAGGATATACTACAATATTGTAAAAGCAGGGACAAAACATGTCTTAAAAAATTGACTTGAATTTTTGAATAAATGAAGTATTTTACAAGTGGTTTTACACTCTAAATTCATTCAGTCCCAACCCCTCCTTAAGGGGCAAACATACAGAACATGGTTGCTGGTCCTATGTTAAGGTATTTTTGTATTACAACATTAAATGCAAAAATCTATTTTACTGCCAAGGTAATGTGGTGGAGCAGGCTGGCACAGGGAGTGTGAAGGTCCCAGGGTTCGGTTTTTGAAAGAGTTAAACAGATAATATATGTTACCTGTATTAAAATTCCTTAATGAGTCCCAAAGGGAGAAAGCAAAGTAGAATCCAACTGCAGCGTGTTCATTGAAGGGTTGGTTTATCCTTCCTTACTTAAATGCATAGAGATGCAGGGATGTTCTACTTGGGGGAAAATGTGTTGGTGGAGTTTTATTTAGACTTGAGGGAGAGGCTACTGTGTTTGTTACCCGCAGACACACACCATTCTCAGTCAGGTGGAGGAGAATGTGTGACCCAAGGACCTCTTGATGCCAGCTGGCAGAGGGGTGCATAAGGATTTCAAGGCCCTGCGGCTCTGGTATTCACATTCTAGTTCACCAAAGAGCATCACAAGGTTTCCACTGAAAGCCTGGTCAACATAATTTTTGTGAAACATACATGGGCATAATACGTAAGGAAGAGGAGTATGTGTGTGTATGCCCACGTGCTCTTAAGTCCTTGCAATTAAAGGCAGGTCACCCAGAACTGACATGCCTTAAGACAAGTTATACAAGACAGGAGATGGGAGTCACTTATCTTCCTGGCTGACCACTGTGTACTGTTATGCAATAATTATAGCCATGTCAGTCCCAGGATATTCAAGGCACTAGGTGGGCGAGATAATATCTGTTATTGGACCAATTTCTGTTGGTGGGAGAGACAGGCTTTCTAGACTCACGGAGCTCCTCTTCAGATCTGGGAATGGTTCTCAGAATGTAACAGCCAAATACAAGGGTGAACAGATAGTTTAGTGTAAGTAGTTATTGTATATTCTAAGGGGCCTGTTAACACCCTGTAGTCGAAGGACAAAAGGGGGGGAGGTTGTGGGTTACAGATTGTTGTAATGAGCCATAAATCCAGTGTCTCTATTAAGACCAGGATTTTTAGTGTCTAGCAAAATGATGAATTTAAGCTCCCAGCCTCGTCTTTTGAAAGTGTCATGCAGGTTTTCTTTGAGGATGAGGACTGGTAGGTCAGATACAGAGAGGTCACTTTGTGAAATGTCCAACCACCAGTGACAGGATGCTTTTGTCTTATTTTCCTGTGAGAGTTCATCTGAGAGCGTAGTGATTGTGAGTGAAACCTGACATAGTTTTTGGGTATTTAGTGCACTGGATGAGGTACACCACCTGTTGTGCGGAGCATATGTAGGACCATGGATCTTGAAAAGGGTGTTGTGGAGAGCGTTAATCATTGATATGTCTCCAGGTTTTGCATCTGTTGTTCTGGCAGTCTGAGGCGCTTCGGTTCTGGACTGGGATAGAGTACTCTATCCGATGCACTTAGTGCTCTCCCAGATAAAGAATCAGCTGGGACAGCCAGAATCAGAGTCATCTGAGAAGCTAGACACCATTCCAAAACTGAAACGCTGTAATGATGCCCTTGCCTATCTGATGAGACTTTTCAAATTCTGCAAAAGATGTCTGAGGCCATATAGTGCCATGATGCTGCTAAACAAACACTTACAAGGTATTTTGGGGGCAAGAGCAAAAGTGGATTGTGAAGCTTATTTTGAGAACTGGGCAGAAGAGGGAATAAGATCTAATAAATAACAGTCTGCATTCAAAGCTGTTTGATCACTTTGATCCAAAACTGGACTTCGCATGGGGTTTATGCCTGATAAATATGGCTAATGGTAAAACATTCTCATTCCAAGGAAAAGGTCTGAAAAAAGGGAAAATATTATGAGACTGCACTTAAGCATCCTGAAGCAACTCCATGCCCAGACCTGGAAACATTAGTAGTAGATGCAATCCCAGACCCTGAAACCTGTATAGATGTACGCATGTTGGAAGAGATTTGGTCCCCGATAAAGACACCGCGTAGCAGGAGTGTTGCAAGACCCAATGGCATAATACCCAAACTTCTCAGGTGGGCCACAGAGCCCATAAGCACAACTCTTCATCTGCACCCAGACTACTGGGAGCTCAGAGGAGGCAGGAGCATGCCCTGGTGAGGAGCCAATTCTAACATGGGAGCTTGCTATAGCTCACAAGCAGGTTGGTCCAGCTCCAAGTTTAGTGTCGCGCAGACGCTTGTTCTAGATTTTGAAGCTCACTCCAGTCCTGAAACCCATTTCAGTTCAGAAGCTTTGTTTGGGCTAAGGAAACCTGTACTACATTTCCGTAAGTGGATAAATTCTCTTTTCTCTGGTCTGCACTCTAGGATAAAAACACTGATCTTAAAACCAGCAAGTATTTGTGTAGAAATCAGTACTTGACTGAGAGACCTCAAAAAAATACCTGGGTGCAACAAGAAGTGGTGCCAGTGATTCAGCTGGCAGGAATCTTCCCTCTGAGCCAGCACTAATCTATTGAGTAGAGCCCTGAAAATCTGTGGCTATCCGCAGAGCAGATGTCCTCACTTACAGGCAGCCCCCCAACCTAAAGCAAATACTCACCAGCAACTACACACCACACTACAAAGATATCAACCCAGGAATCAAATCCTGCAACAAACCCCAGTGCCAACTCTGTCCACATATCTATTCAAGAGACACCATCAAAGGACCTAATCACATCAGCCACGCCATCAGGGGCTCATTCACCTGCACATCTACCAATGTGACACATGCCATCATGTGCCAGCAATGCCCTCTGCCATGTACAGTGGCCAAACTGGACAGTCTCTATGCAAAAGAATAAATGGACACAAATCTGACATCAGGAATCATAACATTCAAAAACCAGTAGGAGAGCACTTCAATCTCCCTGGCCACCCGATTACAGACCTAAAAGTGGCCATTCTTCAACAAAGAACTTCAAAAACAGACTCCAACATGAAACTGCAGAACTGGAATTAATTTGCAAACTGGGCACCATTACATTAGGCCTGAATAAAGACTGGGAGTGGTTAGGTTATTATAAAACCTAAACCTAATTTTCCCCATACTAATTTTTCCCTACTGTTACTCACACCTTCTGGTCAACTGTTCGAAATGGGCCACTCATTACCACTACAAAATTTATTTTTCCTCCCTTAGTATCTAGCCATCAATTGAGCTGTCTTGTTAGACTGACCTCACACTTAGTAAGGCAACTCCCATCTTTTCATGTATTTATACCTGCCTCTATATTTTCCACTCCATGCATCTGATGAAATGGGTTCTATCCCACAAAAGCTTATGCCCAAATAAAATTCTTAGTCTCTAACGTGCCACAAGGACTCCTCATTGTTTTTGCTGATACAGACTAACGCGACTACCATTCAGAGCAGATGTGGATATCCATGGACCATTTTTGCAGCTCGCCGATCAGATGTATCCACGTGGGGCTCCACTAACAAGCCAAGCTGTGGCGAGGGGGTGCTGTGCTGTAGGTAGGCATTATAGTTCCATTGACACTTTTTGCAAGAGCAGTTAACTCTGGTCTTCTGGCCCAGTTCCAACCTGGGAAATTACTTTCTGCATCCATAGAAGTCCTTTGCAGTTTAACTGGATAATTCTTCCTAACTGCTTGTCCTTACCCTAAACCGTTGTGGATTGCAATGTGAAATGGCTGCTTTTCAAGTGGAGTGTGAAGTGACTATTCATTTGTAAGAAACAAGATGGATGAAGTATAAAACCTTTTATTGGACCAACTTTTCTTGATAAAAGACAGAAGCTTTTGAGCTCCATAGAGTTCGCCTTCAGGAAATGCATTTCCAATTCTTTGAGATCAGAGACACTATACAGAGGAAAAAGCTGGTTTACTGTTATGCAAGAAAGGATATTCTTCGCAAAAGTGCTGACTGCAAACCATTCAAGTGTGAGAACAAGTGTCCCCTGAATAACGGGGGAGAAACATGAGGATGGTGAAACTCCAGTTCTTCTCTGGTAGTTTCTTATACCATGCCCATCCGGGTGGTACTAACTACACTTCAAGCATACAGGAGCCTTGCCTGACACTTCACCTTCTGCAACAACTGGCCCTATTTTAACCTTTGATAAAAGCGAAGACAAACCCAGCTATATTAAAACAAGGTGAGAGAACCACAGGTTCCAAAGGCAGAGTGTGAGTCAGAGTACCCTACTGTGGCCTCATACATCTAGCAGAAAGCAGGGGAGATACAAAAAAAGACGGTTACTCATCTTTGTAACTGTTGTTCTTCGAGATGTGTTGCTCATACCCATTCCAAACCCGCCCTCCTTCCCCACTGTCGGTGTAGCCCGCAAGAAGGAACTGAAGGACCGTTGGGTCGGCAGGTGTATATATCCGGTGCCACTCCGGGGGGCGACCCAGCCAACCCACCGAGGAATGGCACCGGATATATACCCCTGCCGACCCAACGGTCCTTCAGTTCCTTCTTGCGGGCTACTCCGACAGTGGGGAAGGAGGGCGGGTTTGGAATGGATATGAGCAACAAATCTCGAAGAACAACAGTTACAAAGATGCGTAACCGTCTTTTCTTCTTCGAGTGCTTGCTTATATCGATTCCAATTAGGTGACTCCAAAGCCTTACCTAGGCAGTGGGGTCGGAGTGAGACGTTGCAGAATGCAAAACTGCTGAACCAAATGCCGCGTCATCTCTGGACTGTTGTACCAATGCATAGTGTGACGTGAAGATGTGCACAGATGACCAAGTCGCTGCCCAACATATCTCCTGGATGGGTACGTGGGCCACGAAGGCAGCAGATGAAGCTTGAGCCTGAGTAGAATCAGCAGTAAGGTGGCTAGTTGGGACGTGAGCCAACTCATAACAGGCACAGATGCAAAACGTCACCCAAGATGAAATTCGCTGCGAGGAGACCGGAAAGCCCTTTATCCGGTCTGCCACCACTACGAAGAGCTGGGGAGACTTTTGAAAGGGCTTTGTTCTTTCGATGTAAAAGGTGAGAGTCCTATGAACATCCAGGGAATGCAACTGCTGTTCCCGACGTGAGGAATGTGGTTTCGGGAAGAAGACCAGGAGGAAGATATCCTGGCTGATGTGGAAGGCAGACACCACCTTAGGGAAGAAGGTGGTGTGAGGTCGCAGCTGTACCTTGTCCTTATGAAACACTGTACACGGAGGGTCTGCTGTGAGGGCCCGAAGCTCAGATACCTGCCTTGCTGATGTAATGGTGATGAGAAAGGCTGTCTTCCAGGACAGGTACAGCAGCGAGCAGGTGGCTAATGGCTTGAAGGGAGCATCCATGAGTCTGGATAGAACCAGACTGAGGTCCCACGTCGGGGATGGGCGTCGAATCTGTGGGTATAAACGTTCCAGGCCCTTGAGGAACCTGGAAACTATGGGGTCCAAAAACACAGAGCGCCCGTTGTCCCCCGGATGGAAGGCTGGAAGTGAAACTTTATGGATGAGACCTCTAGGCTGCGCTGTTTTAGGGACCAGAGGTACTCCAGGACAACAGGAACTGGTGCCTGCATGGGGACAGTATTATGCTGAGTGCACCAACAGGAGAAACGCTTGCACTCGGCCAGGTTTGTCAACCTACTGGAAGGCTTCCTACTATCCAGCAGCACCTGCTGGACCGAGGCGGAGCAACGTAACTTGGACTGGCTTAACCATGCAGCATCCATGCTGTGAGGTGAAGGGACTGCAGGTCTGGGTGGTGAACTCTGCCGTGGTCTTGAGTAATGAGATCCGGCCAGAGAGGTAGGGGGATCGGGTCGGTCACCGACAGGTCGAACAACATGGCGTACCAGTGCTGTCTCGGCCCTGCCGGAGCAATCAGAATCAAACGGCCCTTGTCTCTGCAGATCTTGAGAAGGACCCTGTGGACCAGCAGGAACAGTGGAAAGGCGTAAAGGAGATGGTCTTTCCACGTTATCAAGAATGCGTCCAACAGGGAGCCCAGGGAGCATCCCTGGAAGAAGCAGAACACGTGGCGTTTCCAATTCTTGCAAGAGGCGAAGAGGTCTATGTGGGGAAAGCCCTACTTCCGGAAAACAGACTGGATGACATCTGGACGAATCGACCACCATGAGACAGAAAGGATCTGCTGAGGTGATCTGGTAGGGTGTTCTGAGCCCCCAGGAGAAAGGATGCTACCAGATCGATGGAATGGGCTACACAAAACTCCCAGAGGTGAATGGCTTCCTGACAAAGGAGGGAGGAGCATGCCCCGCCCTGCCTGTTTATCTAAAACATGGCCATTGTGTTGTCCATGAACACTGAAACACAACGGCCTTGGAGATGCTCCTCAAACACCTGGCACGCTAGACGAACTACCCTCAGCTCCTGCACACTGATATGCAGGGTCAGTTCTTGAGCCGACCAGAGGCCTTGAGTATGGAGACCCTCAAGGTGGGTGCCCCAACCCAGAGATGACGCATCCGTGGTTAGGGCCATTGATGGTTGTGGCGAGAGGAATGGCATCCCTGCACAGACCAGGGTGGGAGACATCCACCAGGCCAAGGAGCCCAATATGACCTTGGGAACCGTGAGGATCGTGTCCAGGCTGTTGCGGCCCGGCCGGTATGCTGAGACGAGCCAAGTTTGAAGTGGACGGAGGCGTAGTCTGGCGTGTTTGGTCACGAAAGTACAGGCGGCCATATGGCCTAGGAGACCGAGACAAGTGCGGACTGAGACCGTTGGGAAGCTGTGGAGGCCTCGGATTATTGTTACGATAGCCTGAAATCAAGGCTGAGGTAGGCAGGCTCTGGCGAGATTGGGAGTCCAGAATCGCTCCAATGAAGTCTATCCTCCGAGTGGGCACCAGAGTGGACTTCAAGGTTGATCATCAGGCCTAGTTGGCTGAAGAGATCTTTGACGATACCCACATGGCGCCGCACTTGCATCTCGGAGATGCCTCAAAATGAGCCAATCGTCGAGATACGGGAAGACGTGCACTCGACGACGGCGGAGGGAGGCTGCGACAATGGCCACACATTTCATAAAAAACTTGTGGGGCCGTAGAGAGGCTAAAAGGAAGGACTGAAAATTGAAAGTGCTGCTGGTTGACCACAAAGCGAAGGTACCGCCTGTGTAGTGGGTAAATCGCAATGTGGAAATACATGTCCTGCATATCGAGGTGGCGTACCAGTCTCCTGGATCCAAGGACAGGGTAATTGGTCCCAGGGATACCATGCGGAACTTCAACTTTAGCATGAATTTGTTGAGGCCTCGCAGGTCTAGGATCAGTCTTAGAACTCCCTTTGCTTTGGGAACTAGGAAGTAGAGGGAATAAAATCCCTTCCCCTCAGGTCTTTTGGTACCTCCTCTATAGCTCCCATGGCTAGGAGCATCTGGACCTCCCGTGACTGCTTGTGAGAGGGGTCCCTGAAGAGGGACGGAGAGGGGGGGTGCAAAGGTGGGGGCAAAACAAACTGAAGGTGGTATCCCAATTCCACTGTGCGCAGAACCCAATGATCTGATGTCAATCAGGACCACGCAGGGAGAAATAGGAGAGGTGGTTGTAGAAGGGAGAAAAAGGATCCGGGAAAAGGACTGGGGTGCCGTCCTCAGGCGCCCCTTCAAAAGTTTTGTTTGGGCCCTGCCAGTGGTTTGGGGAGGCCCTGGTTCTGACCCCCTTGGGAACCAGACTGCCTCCTGTGATTGCCCCAGCCATGTCTTCTGCTGAAGTCCTGTTGTGGCCTAAGTGGGGGTTAGGCACGTTGAGGCTGGGGGCGGAAGGCCCTGCGCTGTGTCACTGGGGAGTGCATCTCCAGGGAACGCATAATTATTCTTTTGTCCTTCAGGCTTTGAAGCCTAGGGTCAGTTTTCTCAGAAAATAGCCCCTGGCCTTCAAAGGGCAAGTCCTGTATGGTCTGCTGTAGCTCAGGTGGAAGGTCTGACATCTGGAGCCAGGAGATTCACCTCATCGCAACTCCTGAAGCCAGAGTTCTGGCAGCAGAATCCACTTCATCTAAAGAAGCTTGGAGGGAGATTCTCGCCACTTTCTTCCCCTCTCCCAGCAGGGTCGCGAAATCTTGGTGAGACTCCTGTGGAATAAGCTCCGTGAATTTTGCCATAGAAGTCCAGGTATTGTCGTTATACCGGCTTAGGAGGGCTTGCTGGTTTGCCACCCTAAGCTGTAGGCTCCCTGCCAAGTAAATTTTGCGGCCAAACAAGTCCAGGCGCCTAGCCTCCTTAGATTTGGGGGCAGGGACCTGCCGGCCATGACGCTCCCTTTCGTTCACAGATTGCACCACTAAGGAGCAAGGGTGAGGGTGCACATATAAGTATTCGTACCCTTTAGATGGTACCATGTACTTCCTCTCGACCCCTCTGGCCACGGGAGGAATGGAGGTTGGGGATTGCCAGATCGTATCCGCGTTAGCTTGTATAGTGCGGATAAAGGGCAGGGCCACCCTGGTAGGAGTGTCTGCTGATAAAATGTCTACCACTGGGTCCTCTATCTCAGGGACCTCCTCCACCTGTAAGTTAATATTCTGGGTCACCCTTTGCAGAAGGTCTTGATGAGCCCTCAGGTCACTTGGGGGAGGGCCACAGGAGGACATGCCTGCCACCGTCTCATCAGGTGAGGAGGAGGAGGAGACACCAGGGACGAGAGGGTCCTGTGGGGGCTCCTGCTCTTGGGGACCAGTGTCAGATGCAGATGGGGCCTGGGTATCCACCGGTGGCTCAGCAGCATCATCTGTGCCCAAGCGGGGAGGTCAGCTTACAATCGCCTCTGGCATGCGGTGTTCCGAGGGGGCAGATCGTGGTGCAGCCAGGCGAACACCTTGGGCTTCATAATACGCCCAAGGTGTCCAGAAGGACCACTGGGTGGGTCCTTGTTCATGACCTTGGTCCTCTGGAAAGGTGTGGCTGGCTGCCTTCAAGTCACTACCCCGTGTGTAATACCCGCTACCGGTCTGAGACGACACTGAAGCGTGTCTCGAAGGCCAAGGTGGTGCTGAGAGTCCTTGAGCAGGCAAAGTGTCCCAAGCTGGCAGGTCGCGGGATGGCACTGGGGAGCGGTACCAGGTACCGTGATCGGGACCTACGACCGTAGCGGTGCCGGGAGGTCGACCGGGACCTCGATGTCCTTCACTGAGAATGGCTGCGGGAGGAGCAGTGCCGGGAACCTGATCGGTACTGGATGTACCAGGCAGGCGAACGAGAGGCTGAGCGGTGCCGCGAGTGCGACCGGTACCGCAATGGAGAGCGGTGCCGGGACTGCGAGCGGCATTGGGACAGGGATCGGTGGTGAGACTAGGATTGTCGGCAGGACCGAGATCTGGATCAGTGCCTCTCAGCTACTCCCACGGATGGCGGCCTCATCAGGGCAGGCTTGTCTATGGAGCGTATAACCCACACCGGTGGTGCCGGGGGTTGAGGCAGACATGGCTCCGTAAGTGCAATAAGTTCACGCGTTATGGAGAAAGTCTCCGGGGTTGATGGGAGACTGAGCTCAACCACGGCGCGCACCGGGGAGCTTTGGGTCACCGGACTTGATGACCCTTGCGGGACCAGAATCGACGGTGCCATTACCAGCGGTGCCGCAGCAGAAGACTTAGCGGGGTAATCCGACATGGGCAGTTGCTCCAGCTGAGGTACTGATGGTGCCGAGGCAGCAGGAGTCTTGCACTGTTTCCTGGGCTGCGGAGATAAGGATCAGTGCCGAGAAGTCATCGGTGCTGGAGGGGCCCGGTACCAGGTGTCTTTCGCGGTACTGGAGCGCCCTGGAGCTGAAGGAGTGCTTCAGACTGATGCAGTTTGTCCCGCGCTCGGTACCGAGGGCGCTGGACTAAGTGCCGCTTCCATGAAGAGCTACTTCAAACAAAAGTCCCGCTCCTTTTTTGTTCTAGGTTTAAAGGACTTATAAATGCGGCACTTATCAGGGAGGTGGGATTCCCCGAGGTAGTTGAGACAGGAGTCGTGGGGATCCCCCATGGGGATCACGCCGAGCACAGTTTGAAACCCGGTGACCTGGGCATGTGCCCCAGCACTGGGGTGGAGGAAAGGGGAAAATCCCCAATCCCCCAACAACTATCTACACTACCTATACACAAACGACTAAGAACGAACTATACCTGTAAACTATTGAACTATCAACGACTATTTATAAAGAACTACGAGTAACTAGGGAAGGTGGAGATCAGCAAAGCCGCGCTCCACAGTTCCAATGACCGTCACGGGCGGTAAGAAGGAACTGAAGGGCCGTTGGGTCAGCAGGGGTAAATATCCGGCGCCATAACAATGCCGCTCCAGGGGGTGACCCAGCCGACCCACCGAGTGTTGCTAGAGTAAAAATCTTCCAACGATCGTGCACATGGCACACGCACACCTAACTGGAATTGATAGAGCAAGCACTTGAAGAAACATCCCTTTCTCCCCACAGAGAACAGGGAACTCACAGCATGGTAGGTCAGTGGGTTTCCAACTTTTTGTATTGGTGACCCCTTTCACACAGCAAGCCACTGAGTGTGGACCCCACCCTTATCAATTAAAAGGGGGGAGTTATTTAATTTAACGGGTGCTCAGGGCTGTCAGCCCCACACAGCTGACAGCTTGTGACTCTCATGTAACCACCTTGTGACCCCTGAGGGGTCACAACCTCCAGTTTGAGTACCCCGTGCTAGGTCCTTTTCTTTCCTAAACAAAGGCAATTAAGGATGAGCTACTGGCACTTGACCTGCAGCAAGCATCGCTTTCAGAGCTTCTCTGCCCATGAAGACAGCAGCACTGAGCCTGCCTCACCAGATCTGTCTCTCCTCCGAGCCGAAGGAGTCTGGGGTGAGTCTCCAGCATGGCACATAGTGAACTGGAACAACAGCTTCAACAAAGGAGAGACGGTCTGCAGGTAACTCCACCGGCACCAATGAAACGTTTCCTATTCCCACTGCACAGGTGCTACAGGTTAATGAAGAACCTCTATATATAGCTTTCTACAGCCAGGGTGTCATCAAAGGACACCTCCTCTCCAACTCACCCATACCCTGCATAATACTGAGATAGCCACTGCAAAGAATGCAGGGCAAGGATAGGGGACACTCATTACTTTGACAAACATGCTACGCTGTGTGTCCCTCCAGTGCTCCCAGCCTAGGCTCTGGCTCTAACCCAGCTTTTTACACTTCAAAGAGATCTTCACAGAGAGCTTATTGTAAAACATTCTGTAGGAAGCTCCAGCCTCCACTCCTGCTCTAGTGAATTAATTCCCACTGGACACTTTGTCTGTAAAATAGGCTCTAGTGTAATCTATACTTGCACCCTTCCTATATGGAGGATACTGCTTTGTCTCAGTCTCTCTCCTAGCAAAGGTGCCCATGCATAAGCCCTGTCATGACAATGGATTTGGATAGGTCCCAACTTCCCCCCTAGTGGTGGGACCCTTGTTGGAATCTCATGTGTAAGGAGTCTGGAAGGGTCTATCTACCTGCTTGGGGTAACAGATTTTTCATGGCAAAAACACTGACCAGAAAATGAGCTGTAACAAGCCAGTGGCTGTTACGTGATGCAGTGCACTGGTACTAAGCCATCTCCACACTTCCCTTGTAGGGAGCTGCACTTCAGAGACTGTACATTAGCTTGGCTGTCTTAGACAAGTGCCTGAACATCTGTAGGGATCACAGAGAAACAAGGTGATGCATAAACTATACACTGTTTCAGGACGGAAAAAGCAGGCGGGGGGGCAGGGAGAGCAGAGAGTTTTTAAATTACAGGAAGTTTAATAATTTGTAACTTGTTTAATATTTCAGCCCTGTAAGAGTTTTTGGGAAAAAATTCTGTCTTTCACAGAGTTGAAAAGGTTTACTAGGCTTTGCAAATAATTCTGGGGTTTGTTGTTTTTTGTGGGCAAGAGAGAGAGAGAGAGAGTGTGTGTGTGTGTAAATTGAAATAGATAAAACCTGCTCTTCAACTAAAGACTTTTCATGTCCAAGCAAGCCATCTTGATGCAGGCCATTTCTCTTGCATACATATCAAATTCCTAATTTTCAGGATCAGTTACTATTCTGGACCAGGGCCATCACTAGTTGCAAAGAATGATTTCACATTATCATACAGTCCCGTTATAGGATGTGCAGCATTCTGTTTACACGTTATTGTTGATGTGAAATAGACACCTGCTGGCGTTTCCCTTGGAGGTGTTCTTTCTTCATCGGGCGGCAGCTGCTCCAGTACTAGCAGAGGACGCAGCCCAGGAGGCTCCAGCTGCCCACGGCGTACAGGGCATCAACCTGCTGTGGCAACATCCCCCGGCCAGGCCGCGCCGCCAGCACAGAGAGTTCCTTTTAAATTGTAGAGTTTTACAGCCTTCCATCCCATCCCCCTCCCACTATTATCCCAGCTACTTGTCCAGTGATACCGCAGAGATGATATGATAATTAACAGAGTTGAAGCCATTTGGTTTTCATCAGATTAAAAACTCCTCAAAAAAGCATAAGAGGGGAGGCCACAAGCTGCTCCACAGAACCTCTATGAAGGAAGCAAATGAGGTTTCTCCAAATAATCACCTTTGTAGAGTACCTCAAACTTGCCCTCCCCTTCCTCCACATGACTCCTGCAAAGCAGCATAACACATAGGAATCCAAGTAGGAGCTGTCATAAACAGAGAGCTAAGGGTTAATGTCTATTTCACCTGCAAAGGGGTAACCAAACACCTGACCAGAGGACCAATCAGGAAACCGGACTGTTCAAAGCTCAGGGAGGGAATGTTTGGGTCTGTGTCTTTTGTCTGTCTCTCGGCTATGAGAGGGATCTTTCTATCTCCAAGCTTCTAATCTTCAGTTTCCCAGTTGTAAGTACAGGTAGAAAGACAGTAAGCTTTTATTGTTGTTGTTTTTTGTATTTACATGTGTGTTGTTGCTGGAATGTTTAAATTGTATTTCTTTTTGAATAAGGTTGTTTATTCATTTTTTCTTTTAAGCAATTGACCCTGTATTGTCAACTTGATACAGAGACTATGTTTATGTGTTTTTCTTTCTTTTTATATAAAGCTTTCTTTTTAAGACCTGTTTGAGTTTTCTCTGGGTAGGCTAAGGAACGAAGGGAAGGGAAATTCTCTTTGTGTTAGATCTACGGAGGGTGGATCTGAACAGCCTCAGGGGAAGAAGGAGGGGGGAGGAGAGAGATACTTAATCTCTCGGTGCTTGTGTTTCAAGGACTTGAAGCTGTATCTTCCAGGGGAAGCCTGGGAGGGGGTAAAGAGGAGACAAGGGGGGAGGTTATTTCCCTTTGTTGTAAGACTCAGGGCATCTAA
This sequence comes from Chelonoidis abingdonii, assembly GCF_003597395.2. Taxonomy (NCBI): domain Eukaryota; kingdom Metazoa; phylum Chordata; order Testudines; family Testudinidae; genus Chelonoidis; species Chelonoidis abingdonii. Next base: position 42,287,054 of record NC_133787.1, on the reverse strand, counting down.
GTCTTGGGGGTCCCCCAGGGAACGTTTTGGGGAGACCCGAGGGAGTCAGGCCCTGGAAATTCCTGGCTGGTGGCAGCGATATCAGATCCAAGCTGGTAATTAAGCTTGGAGGTTTCATGCTAGGCACCCACATTTTGGACGCTAAGGTTCAGAATTGGGATTTATGCTTATGATAGGAGCTGGGATGGAAAACTGGTGCCCAGGCTTTGGGCTCTCCTTGTGACACAAAATACTGTCAGCTGGCCATTTAGAACACTCCTCTCTCTGTAAACCCAGTTCATCTATTCATCATGCCAACACCTCCCCAAGATCTCCAGTATCCTTTCGAGCTGTCCCCAAATGCCCCTCTTGTCCTGGATAAAATGGCATTATCCCATGAATCAGGGAATGCATCTCCCGCTGCCAGATGAGATACCATTCTCCCTCCATTTCACAGGAAAGCCAAATCTGAATGACTTTTGCTAACCTAGTCTGAATTGGAACTCTGTTTATGATTTACAGGTTAAGAAGTTTCTTTGTCTGCATACTGTCTCAAGATCAGAAACACACTGTAAATCTCAGAACACTGAAGGAGAAGGAGGAGTATTATTGCTCCCACGTTAGAGATAGGAAGGGATCTGCCCCAGCTAACGGAGCAAGTTAGTGCTGGACCCTGGAATGGATCCCCGTCTCTTGGCTCCCAGCCCCATGTTCTTCCTCTAGACCACACTGCCTCCACTAGAATGGAAATATTTCATCTCCTGAACCAGCACGTACACCTCATTCCACTTAGAGCTGAAACAAGTATTTATGATACTAGTGGCACTTTCTGGGTAACTTGTCTGGCAGTATGAAAATATACTGACAAAGGACATGAAAGCACAAGCAGTGGTGAGAGAGAAACGCTGTGTTCCTCTGGACTCCCAGTATTTCAGCACAAGTCCTGGTTTGACAACTTGGGGCAGGGAAGGAGAGTGGGGGAAGGTTGTCAGATCTCTCCGTGTTTATCAGTGAGAGAAACTCCAACACAAAACCCCTCACTAAAGAATCCTCCCCCTTATAAACCAATGCTGTGTAAGAGCGAACTGGGCTTAAGACATCCTGAAATACTGGGACCTTGGAAAGAGGTTGTGTTAAAATGCCATGCAGTCTCACTCCATCCTCACCAAAAAGCACCAGACGCATGGCAGGGGAGGACTCACAGACTTGTCATGCTGCTGACTAACGAAGTCTCAGGATCACATTTTCCAGCTCCGCCACTTGCTGCTGAAGTGGCTCTTGGGCAATCCAAGAGGCCAACAACATGATTTAAAGGAAAACAGCAAAGAGGCAGAGTAAGGAGGATTGTGCATGGTAAGCTTTGTGCACTCTCTCACCCAGGCAGCATCTGGAGAGGATTTTCTCCAGCAGACAGGGAAGAACTCGATTACATCCAGTTAACTGTGCTCTAAACTGATTATGCATGTGCCAGGCTAATGGATTACATTAGCAAGAGGAAAAACAACATCCAATCAATCTCAATTTACTACAGACCACACCAAGGGCTGAGAGAAGTGAAGAGAAACTGGTCCACTAACTGCCCCCACTCCCACTCCACCCATCAGCTATCACAGCTCCATGGCACTAAAACCACACTGAAGAATGGAAACCTTGAGCTGAGGACCTCAGTGAACAACTCTATCTACAGCCAATTTCTTCCATGTAAATGAACACCGAATCCATCAATGTGCTGGGCTAAAACTCTCTGGGAACCTCTCTTTTCATTGGATAGCACAATGGTAACTAATTAAGAAGAGCAACACGACTTATACAATTTACAATGGAAGTGGTTGGGGTACCAACGCAATGAATTCCGTACAAGCATTTCATGGAATGTGTGGCTACACTAGCAGACATTTATACCTATGCCAAACTGATAGGTGTCCATGTTTGGTATTTGGTACCAAGGTAGTTCCTGCTCTCTCTTGCTTCAATGTTTCACTGCAACTCTCACCTCAAAGAGGAACAAGATTTTAAAATCGTGACTAAGTGCTCAGGGCTGAATCTACCGAGCGTCCCTGAGAATTAATTCCTTCGCCTGACTGGGGAAGGCCTTTCACAAGCCTCCAATATATTGTTTTAGAAAACAGTTCCCTGCACCATCTCTTCACTTATCATTTTCCTGTTTTGGAAGGAATCGGAGGGAAGGACAAAGCCAGTGCCCACAATCTGCTTTCTCACCAGGGAGCACAACAGAGCCAGAAGGTCTGAACCAAGAAATTTTGCAGCCTGTCACCATTATCTTGTCCTCACACAACAAACAACAACAACAAATCAAATCTAAAGACTATTACAAGTTGAAATCATGATGCTTGGTACAGGAGTTTTAATTCTGAAGATAGATCACTTTATTTAGATGTTCTCTCCTAGCCCCCGAGAGATCTCTCCTGCTCCCACTTTCACCACAAATTCCCTCTCATACATATCCCAGCTTTTTTGACTTTACTAAAACAGGATACTTGAAAGCAGAGAAATAAGAGTGAACTAAGTCATCTTCAGAGCCGAGCTGCACCATGCCACTGATAACAGTGAAGTTCAGAGGAGCCCTGGTCACAGCCACTGGGCCTGCAGCCCCGGGAGCTTCCTCAGGGCATGAGTCTCCAGCTGTTCTAGCCGAGGCTAAACTATTCACCCCTCCTATCGCTTTCCCCTCTCCCCCTGAAATTGCTGGAGTAATCCATTTCCTGGATCAACGCCCTATGTTAAAAACTGCACATTTCCTCCTTAGGCGGGGGGGACTGACACAGGGAGAGATGCAAAGTTGAACTCACCTGATATGGGAGAGTTACACTCAGACAGCAAAAAGGCACGGCAGGGTTAGAAAATGAAATAAATAGGGTACAAACAAGACCACCTAGTCTAATACAAAACTGTAGATACCTTTAGGTTTACAGGGATAGGAGAGGAAAGGAAAGGAAAGGAAAAAAGACAGACAGAATATAAAACTGAGCAAAATGAGAAGCCAGTGAGGAATAGAGCATGTGTAAGTGAGTAGAAGGTATGCGAAGTGAGGCTGCTTAGATTTATGGCGATTTGTACCTGATTGTTCATACTAAAGCCATTATGGGATGATTAGAGAAAAAGGTGAAGCTTTAAGTCCAATGAAAATCAATAAAAACGTCTGGAGCAATTCTGCTGCGCGAGCGAGAGGACTATTTACTGTATCCGGAGCTCCTCTTGGGTTACAGCCTACAGGGTTCGGGGGTGGGGAGGAAGGGCGGGAGAAGAGAGAGAAATGAGGCAGGAGAGGAAAAGATGGTTACAGAAGGGCCAGAAAATTGGAGGCAAGAGGGAAAAAAAGACAAAACTCAAAAGATAACAGTCATGGAGCAACGTGTAATGTGGAAGGTGAGTCGTAATCAAAGGCTGTGACATATCATTCTAGGGAAGCTATCAGTTTGACCATGCCTCACTCGACTACATGTATATAGCAACAGAATTTGTTCTCGCTCCTTTCCAGCAGGCTCAAGCAGTGGTTCAATAACACATCCTCAGCACTCCTATATGCATAGCACAAAAGAAACAGGGCACTGGCAGCTTCTTTTGACACTCCCCACATGCATTCTAGCATGAGCATGCTGCCTGGAGTTCCTGCTTGGATGGGAGTAGCTTCTTGAAAGTTGTTTCCAAGGACGAGCAACCTGACATAAGGCAAACCCTAGCTAGCAGAATCCCTTCTGAGATTAGCAGTGAGAAACCATTTGTTGGGATGCGATTTTCAGACAGGACTGATGATTTTGGATTTGCAACGGGACACACCTTAAAGGGATCTAATTTTCAGAGGACAGGTGCTCAGCCCCTCAAGCTAGGCACCCAACAGTCACTATCACTTTTGAAAAGTTTGGCCTAAGGCATTTGGAGCCCAAAAGAGTTGCTAGCAAAAGTGCAAGCCGAGGAGGTATGTGATCCCAGTGAGCCTGCGGCGAAGCCCCATGGAGGTACTAGACTGAGTGGATTTCAAATCCCACTCTCACCGTAGCTCAGAACTGACAATCGGGTCCCCACAAGGAAGATAAGAGGAATCAAGCCTCACCTTGTACAGCTTCAGGCTGGCCTCATGTCTGGAGTTAACTGTGTGCAGACGCAGCTTCTCCAGACTGTTGGTGTAGTAGTCACAGGCATTGCACTTCAGATGCACGGGGTTCCCAATGGCCACACATTTCAGCCTCCACTCATTGGCCTTGCCACCCTCTTTGATGTGCGCTACTAGTTGGTACTTCTGCACGTGCTTATCAGTTTTGCAGTGGAGCTGGAAGTTTGCCTTGAGCTGTGTGTTGTAGCGGCACAACTTGCACTGGTATGAGTCCCCCATCACTGCCTTCCACTCATCCTCAGGTAGGCTGCGCTCCACATTCATGTGCAGCCCCAGCATGTCCAGGTTGTCTGTGGTGAACTTGTTGCACACAGCACACTGGAAGAGCTTCAGTGATGGGTCATTTGTTTGCGTGAAGCTCTCACCCAGGTTCATTAGCTCCTCGGACACCAGCTGCCCGCCCCCCAGCCGCATGTCCAGGGGGATCTCTCCACCCACTGCACAAAGGAGAGAGAAAAATACACGTCAGAAAAGCTGGATCCTGTACCTCCCATGACAGTAGCACAGCAGAACATTCACTCCCCCAGCATGCCTCATAATATGCCCACTAGGTCATGGGTCAGAAGCAAAACATAGCAGGACTTCTCACTCCTTTCCCAGGCCCCTGCACTGCTGGTATCCCAGGCCAGGCACAAAAGTGCCAGCTGCCTGGTTCTACAGCCATTGGGCCCGGAGCACAACAATCCCTTGTTGCCCAGCCTAATATCTGCTGGCCCTTGGGCCAGGAGCACAGTAGGTCCCTGCCAGCCAGAGAGAAAATAAATGTGAGTCCCAACAGATTTTAGGAGGCGAAAAGTCTCCACTGTGCTGCTCTGTGAACAACTGTATGACAGTCTCTCACTTGCAGACTATCACCTATGTGGTCACCTCTCAGGAATCGGATAGTTCTCTTCACGCAGGTAAGGACATAGGGAAGAGACAAGAAAGGTCACCCATGGGACATCCAAACCCAGCCCCTGCTGAATAAGAGACTCTCTGGCCATGGTGCACAGCAGCACAAGCAGCGTGATTAGGAAGTTATGCTGCAGCAGCACCAAAGGTAATTCATTTCTGCAACTAGCAAGAGCCGCCAGCTGCAGCTTCCTAAAAGTGGTATGCTCTTAGCAGGAAGCCTCAACACTTGTCTGAAACAAAAATTCAGAAGGGTAGATACGTTCACGGAAAGTCCTGGCTGGGGGGAGATCTTATGGCCAAGGAAAAGATGACGGCCAGTAACTGGGGAAGTACAAGTATGTGTATGTGTGTCAGGGGGAAAAAAAAAAGTCAGCACGAAGCATGCTCTCTCTCTCTCTCGCTCTGTCATATCCCCGCTCCTCAAATTATCACTGACCCAGCTAAACCAAGAGCTGACCTCCATTCACTTAGAGTAAATTAATACAGCAAGCTCTTATTTATATTGTTAGAAATTCTCGAGGATGTGGAAGGAGGGAAGACTCCTCTCCATTACCTGGGATCTCATGCTGAAGCAAATAGCCCAACCACCAGCCTCCATGGAGGAGCTCTGCTACTCTTTCCTCCTCCCACACTTCAGCTAGTTTTGGTTTGATTTTTTCCCCCTTCAACAATTAAGCCTGACTGCGTGCCAGCTTTGTCTAAGGGGTTATTTTTAAGTCTGATTAGCCTCCAAGTCTACAGCTAATCAAAAAAGGGAGATTGTAATGGTTTTCCTTTCTATGCTATCAGTCGTTTGCTGAGGAACAGATAGCATCGGGAGCGGTCTCAATTTGCTGAGCAGGTGTGCAACCTGTGCAGAATTCAGAAATCTGCACAAACCTTTTCTAAGACAAGTGCTCCTGGATGGCTGAGGTTAGTTTTCAATGCACTGCGTGTGCTGGCTCTCTTCCCTGCAGAGACGCATGGCCATAATGATGGTTATGTCTCTAGTCAGGGAAGAGCAATGAAGCCTTTAGTTCCATCTGGCTGCAAGGCACAGGTAACTGGAGCAGGCGTCCCATGCCCACGAGCACACACAGTGCTCACAGAGAGGAGACAAGGCTAATGAGGGAAAAGTCCAGCTTGCTGGCACATGCACTCCTTTCCATGTGCCAGGGCTCGCATGGATTAGGGGCCTTTCCTCTATCTAGATACGTTTTTCATCCCCACCACTGCACTGTCTGATTATCTACTTCAGGGTAGGCAATCTATGGCACAGGTGCCGAAGGCGGCACGCGAGCTGATTTTCAGTGGTATCACACTGCCGGGGGCCTGGTCACCAGTCTGGGGGGGGCTCTGCATTTTAATTTAGTTTTAAATGAAGCTTCTTAAACATTTTAAACACCTTATTTACTTTACATACAACAGTTTAGTTGTATATTATAGACTTACAGAAAGAGACCTTCTAAAAAGGTTAAAATGTATGACTGGCACGCGAAACCTTAAATTAGAGTGAATAAATGAAGACTCGGCACAGCACTTCTGAAAGGTTGCCAACCCATGATCTATTCCCTCTCCTCCCAGGGCAGTATTGTGCACCCAAAGGCACTTGCTACTGCACAAGCCACTAATTTTTAGTGTCCCAAACAACTAGGCTTCCTCCGCTTCCCCTGGGAGATTTTTCCACAGCCTACCTCTGCCATCCCCAGTCAGGCCATTTTTCCTGACATGGAACCTAGCCTCTCTTCTGAGAGAGTCCATCGCAGCCACACTCCACAATGGAGGAATGCTGAACGGAAATGGAGCCCCCAGAATAGCTAATGTTCTGCTCAAACCTACAAGCCCTGGGCAGGTCTGGGGTTCAATGGAAAAAAAAGGGGCAAGGCATCTCCTACCTACCAAAACAATGGACTATGAATATGTTTATAAGCAGCAAATAAAAGAAGAAGGGACAGATAACTAAGGAAGTGAGGGGGAAGGGTCTTAAAAGGCATCCATCAGAACAAAGCCATTCTAATAGACCCAAAGTAAAAGATTTCTCCTAAAAGCTAGAATTGTGTCCAGTGCTTATTGGCAAGGCAGGGACTCTGTCCTGCAACTCCTAGCTCAAGATTTGTAGCCAGGATTCCTAATGCCATAAAGTGCACAAGTCACAAATCACTTCCCGAACGAGCTTAGACTCATTCAAGATGCTCATATTCAGCTGGAGTCACTCAACAGTACGACACCAACTAGGTTACTCCCGCTTCCTCTCAGGAACACTTCTCTAGAGCTTAAGGTAGACGGGGCTGGGGACTTTGAGAGGGGTATGTCTCAGGAAACCCTAAACATGCTCACTTCCCATAATGTTGACAATGTCAACAAGCCACATTATAAATGTTTTTATATAGTTTCTACTGGCAACCTGCAACGATTAAAAAAAGTCACAACAAAGATAAGACCATTGCCACCTTCCGCAAGGACGCAAGCTGGGACAAGAGATATATGGAAGAAAATTGTAATTACTTTTTGTTTGTAGTGCCTTCCATTCCTAGTTTTCCTTTTCTTTTCCTTTTTGATGTTCTGTGTTCTTTCCCCTCTCTCAAACAAACAGAGGCTTTGAAAATTTAAGATCATCAAGCCCCTCTGTGCTGCAATAAGCTAAATTGCTACAAAGGTACAGGAAAAAGATGCTTTGAGTCTTGGGAACCCAAAACATAGTGCCTTAGGAGTAACGGTCTTAGACTAAACTAGCCTGTCCAATCTCAATGGATGAATAAAATTACAAATGACGGAGTTCAGGAAAAAGAGGTCAGGTCAGAGGAATGTAGGATTAAGTAGGTGCTCTCCTTGCTTATGTAATTTCTGAAAGCAGTGTCAAATAATTCTGGTTATAGTGAACTGGGCTGCAGAGAAAGGGTTATGTCAGCTGGTAAATGCTACAGACCCTTGCCAGAGCTGATCTGGTAGAGTTCTGTTATGCTTCACTGTTTCATATTGGATTGGCAATAGGAAGCTCAAATACATATGGATGGATGCATCCTGGGTGTACTACAGCAAGGATTCCTGTAGGTGAAGATACAGTTGTGTCTTTTAACTGACTATAGCAGTGTATCAGACTTTCAAGAGGAGATTTAGCCCATCATTCCAAATTCTAACTTTATTCTTAGATAGTAAATTCCTTGGGGCAAGGACTGTGCCTTTACTGACAATTGCGATGCCAACATGCATGCATAGATGTATAATAAAGTCTTGTTTTCAGGTAATAAAGTGCCATTAATATGCCTGTTCACAGAACATGCTGTGTGGATGACAAACCCCCTTCAAAATAAACAGATCACCGCCCTTCCCTACACCAGCCAACCTTTGTCCAACCCTTCCTACGCTAACAATTCTCCGTGTTCAAGCTTTGAGTTTCAGATCTCAAACCAGCATCCATTGCAATTGTCTCTACTCACCCCCTTCACCAAGCAAATATCACTCATTCTACAAGCATCTATCACGACTGTCAATCATGTTTATCCTGACCTACCAATTGTCAATATATTTCACTTCTCCAGATCCAGATGCCCAAAACAAACATCTACCCTCCCTAACACAATGTAACTTCCAAGCATCAGACCTTCCCCTTTCTCATTAAACCCCCCTTCAATAGTATGTTTCACCCTCTCCAAACTCAGGAGGAAGTAGAAGGTGCCTTTGCTGCAGGTACTGGAGAGCCCTTAACAATCCAATCAGCGATGTTCACCCATTGCATCGTCTCTCAGTGGCTTCACTGTTTCCCTATTCAATTTATCCACAGAGTTTCCTGAAATTCACAAGAAATACATAGGAACACAAGAGGGTGCCAAGATTATCTGAAGATAAGAAAAAATTAGGGTGAGAATGGAGGAGAGTCTATCCCCTCCGTAGTTCACCAAACTGTGTATGTATTGCATGGAAGGCTATAGATATTTCAGAATAGGATTGGAGAAAAGATTGGGATGGACAGCACCTCATTCACCCACAGGGCCTAGTGGCAAAAAGAAAATCCCTCTCCCCCCACACAGACACGACAGCAGCAAACCCAGGAAAACACTTCAACCTCACCTAGAGATGGAGCCATAGTTGCCATAGGACTGGTGGGATCGAGTTGGTATCCACCCATCATGAACTGGGCATCAGAGGAAGTGCTGTCCATTTTCAGGTTGGGTAGATTCATGTTCTGTGCCAGGTAGTACTGGTAGAGCTCAGCCTCAGCTGGGGAGGGCAGGCTGCCAAGGCCCAGATGCCGGTTGTGTTGGATTTGGGTCATATTCTGCTGAAGCAGCATCATATTGTGCATATGCTTCTCACTGGTCATGTGAATGCGAAGGTTCCTAGCTACATTGGTTTCGTAGTCACACACCTCACACCGCCAGGTTGGTTTGGTTTTTGGTTTGGTGGGTGAGGGGGCCCCACAAGTGCTACCAATGTTTGCTGCCGCAGCTGCTGCCACTGCCGCAGCTGCTGCCGCTGCCCCAGCAGTGTGACTGAAGACTTGCTCTCCCCCTCCATTCTGCAGGTTTTGCATGTTGTTGAGATGCTTGTCAGACTGCATATGAATACTGAGGTTGCCTTTGGTAGTAGTGGAGTAGTTACAGACCTCACAGCGAAAAGGCTTGTAACCACAAGTGTAGCTCTCGCCCCGTGCCAACCGGGGGTGTGGCTGCCCACTCTTACAGTACACACATGAGCCACCTGGCTCGGGGTGCTTCTCCTTCATGTGTGCCTCAAGTGTCTGCTGGTATTTGTAGTGCCAATTGCACTTGGGACACTTGAGTGTCTTACACGAGTTGCGAGAATGCATCATGGTCATGTGGCCGCCTAGTGATCGTGAGGAGCCCAGGACAGTGTCACATTTTGGGCACTCCACGCCACTCCCCGAGGGGCACTCCCCACCCCCAAGCTCGCAGAGGGGACCAGCATGCTGGTGATGGGAGAGGTAGCTCCCATCCTCGCCCTCTGCACTCTCATTTGGTTCTGGTGCTGTGGCATTGTCTTTATTGGCACTTTCATCGATGAAGTCCAACCTCCTGCTGCCTTCTGCCATGCTGGCTCCACTGCCCTCATTGTTAAAGCTTAAACGATTCCTCCTGTTTGCACCATCAAAGACAAAGGAAGAAGCAGAATTAGAACTAGAAGAAGCTGTGCCCCTTGACAGGGTCTGGAGCAAGTTAGGCATTAAGGGAGAGATAGAAATGCTTTGGTTTGAGAGACCAGGGTCCTTTTTGCTGCTGCTACCTGCCACAGCCCCAGACTCTTCATGGGGCCTATCTTCCAATTCATCCTCCAACTCGCTTGGAAACAGTCCTTTGCAACCCTCATCATCATCGTCTTCCTCCTCCTCTTCCTCCTCCTCCACTTCCTCTTCTTCTTCGCCCTCCCCCTCCTCAGTTGGCTCTGCCTTTTCCGAGAGGCTATCCTGGTCATCCATTTCTTGCTTCTCACTATCTGCTGCCCCAGTGTCTTTTCCCTCGGAGGATTTGGTAGGACTGGAAGCCAGCGGGTCCGGGGGGACTGAGGTAATTGGGGTTTTCAGAGCCGAGCTGGTCAGCCCACCAAGGTTCAAGAGGGCACCAGGCGTCAAGATGCCTGATGGTGGCTGCTCTGCTCCACTGGCAGTGCCAGTCTGGAGAGCCTCTTCCCCTTCCATTCGAATGCCACTGAATTTACCATAAAAGCTGTGTCCAGGGCCTATGAGGTTAGCTGCGGAAACTAAAGGGTGTTGAAAGTTTTTGTTTTTTGGTTCCAGAAAACTTACAAGGGGTTCCTTGTCTTTGCCTATCCCTTGGATGATAGCGGAGATGTTCTTATTGCTAAGAATTCTCCGCTCCTCCTCACTCAGAGTCACTCGATGGTCATGCACTGCATGGGTCACAAATGAGCGGACATACCCAAAGGAGAGCTTGCACAAGAAACACATCAGTATGGGCTTCCTCTTCCCATAGAGCACAAAGCCATCAAATTTGGACAGGTCCACATTGTTGGGAACATCTTTGGATACACAGGAGCTTTTGGCAGAACCGTCGCTGTTCAGGTAATCCTTGTTGCTTTTGTGTCGCACATCAAAAACGCGGAAGCTGTGCAAGACAGGGCTGATGCCCGTCAGGGCTGAGGTATTCGGGAAGGACTGGTCTGAGCCCTCAAACCATTTCCCAAAGGATGAGGCTATGTGGAAAGTATTAATGATCTGTGGGTACACGGGTGCAGCAGAGGAGGGTTCTCCTTGTTTTCCCCCAGCATTGGGTAGAGAGTTCATAATGAACGAAGGGAGAGCCCCACTGCCACTGCCACAGGCTCCCCCACTTTGGATCAACTGGTTGACGTTTTCAACAATATACGCGGAGCCATCTGGCTGATAGACTATTTCTCCAGCAAGGTTCTCCACGTCACTCTCCTCGTCCCCCTCCTCACTGGTATCGCTCCCACTTTCCTCCCTCAGTGGAAGAGGTGGGTGGGCACTGGGGCAATGGTGCTCCATATAGGTCTGTAAACTGGCGAAGGAGGCCAAGCATTCGTTGCACCTGACCTCTTTGCTAGTGGACTCAGTGTTGGGGCCAGCTGAGTTGGCGCTGTCTGGAATGCGCTCATTAAAGGGGACCCTCAGGCTGTCTAGGGCCCCGTGGTTTTCGGTTGTGGACTGCTCCATGCTACTGGGTTTGTCAGGGAGGTGGGTGCTGTTGAGTTCAGTCCATTGCTGGTGCTGAGGGATGCCACACCCATTGTCCTTCCCAGAGATGACAGGCGAGTCACAGCCTTCCATGGTAAGGCCTGCATGGAGCTTTCATTGCACCCACTACGGCTTGGACCTAAAGGCAAAGAGAGAGGGGGGAGACAGAAAGAAAGAGAAAGGCGAATAAGTTAGAGAAGGCACACACCGCGTTTCCACACAGCAGTCGCTATAATCCGCACAGTCCATTTCATCCTAGAGCATCCAAAGCCCTGGAGGGGAGATAGCGCCCCACTAATAAGCTTCTGAAATGCAAGACCTAACCCAAGGTAATGAGGATAACACAAATGGACTGAAGCCAGGAAGAACAACCATGCTGGGAGCTGAAAGAGCACTAAAACCAGCTCCTCACTGGAGGAAGAAAAGGTGGCCTTGGCCCTCTTTTGCTTCTCAGTGACAGAGGTAGAAAAAGGAAGAGTCAAGACTGAGGCACTGGGTGTGGCCGGGGTGCAGTGACCCCCCCAAAGACTAGTAACTGCACTGTATCCCTAAGCAGCTTAGGATCTTTTTAAAAATGATGCAATTTAAGCCAATTTTAAACTAGAAAAGACTGAGTGGAAACTGAATTAAGAAGCTACAATGAAATAATGAAAGTAACTGCTGCAACATTAAACCTCTATGGAGAATGTGCTACAGAGGCCCTCTCACTCTCCTTACTACCAGGGGAATTAATACACTTTCCTAGCACACACATACAAAGCAAGTGATTCCTGAACTTGGATCCTGCAATTTCAAGGCACATTCTTCTGTTAAAAGTCCTGGGAATAGAGAGAACATTGCTGTACCCTTCACACATCCATCTTTGTCATGGACCTCCAAGACCTGGACCAACTCCCAAGGTCCTCAAACTCACAGGACATTGCACTCACAGAGATTTAACAACTTGGATATCTAGGCAGTTAAATTCAGCCAAGCATATAGCAGAGAGAATACGAAATTATTTAAGAATGTAGAAATTACCAAACCAGATCAAATCAAGGGCCCATTTTAACCAGTACCCTGTATTAGGAGCCAGTATCAGAGGCTTCAGAGGAGGCAAGAAACCCCACAGTGCACAACCTGCTCATGGGTAAAGTTTCTTTCCAACCCATGTGTGAATGGTTGGCTATGCCCTGAAGCATGAGAGTTTACACCTCTCCCATTTTTTTCTACTGTCTAATATAACTAGATGTCCTCATCAGCTGTGTCTAATCCCTTTTTAATCCTATTAAGATCTTGATCTCAGTGATATTCTGCGGCAATGAGTTCTACAGGTTAATCGTGAATTATTTAAAATCATCATTTCCCTTTATTGCTTTAAACATATTAATTACTTTCCAATTCCATTGGACATCCCCTTGCTCTTGCACTGTAAGAAAACAAAGAATGGAAAGACTAAATGACCTCTCGGCCATGCAAACAGTAAATGATGGGACGAAGAGCAAGAGACGGAACTGAAAGATGGTACAGAACATCTTTTCCCTAGACAAATGGATTGATTTTAAAAAAAGCAACCACCACCCCTCCCAACACACACACACACACACACACACACACTGAACGACAGAGCAGATGCAATACCTTTGGATTTCTGTTTTATACTTCTTTACAAAATATATTCCTCTTAGTTTGAACTGAACCATGACATGAACTGAAAATTGGTTAAAAGAGCCAGCAGAAGTGAAAGTGACGGCTGGTCCCAACTTTTGCCTCAAGTTCATTTCAACTATCCTTTCTGAAACTGACAGAAGAAGTCTAACCTCAACATGGCAAACCCAGCTATGGGCAACTCAGGTGTAAGTCTGTAAACAAAGGAAAGGACACACACACACACACACACACACTGTATCTAAGGAGGAGACGAGCCAAATGCTGCGCCTCGCACGAAGCACTACAGCATTTCACCAGAGTTAGCTGTGGGCAAATCTTGCGATCCCTTCACCCTACTGTGGCTCTGTTTGAAGCCATTCAGCATTACAGAGCACTGGGCGCGCTGGGCGCATATCTGCACATGGATAATGAGTCCTAGGGTCATCCTACAATGTTCCTGCCTGGCCCTGTGTCACACCTGCTCCAGGGCTCACTAGAGGTCCCGAGTTCTAGCTATACCCACCTCTCGTTCAAACACATGGCTTGAACTATCATCCTTATGCCGATGACTCTGAGATTTACCTTGCTACTTCGGACAAGTGTGTCCTGTCCGAGCTAAAATCTCTTCCTGTCAGACACCCCTTTGTGGATGTCCAGCTAGCAACTCAATTCTACATAGCCAAAACTACATGACCTGCCCATCCCAACTCTTATCACTCACCACCCCCACCATCCTCCTCACCACTCAGGCCCATAATCTCTACTTCTCTCTCTGAGCCCACACATTCAAGCTGTGTAAATCCTACCACTTCTTCCTGCTCATCAGCTCTACAAGTCAGCTTTTCCCTCTAGCTATAAAACTCATCCAAGCCCACAGTATCTCATGTCTTTACTGTTACAACCATTTCTTTGCTGTTCTTAATGCCATCAAATCTATTCAAAATGCTGCTGGAGAAATCACCTTCCTGGCTTGTCATTTCAGCCATGTTACCCTACTTAGGGCCGCTCAGAGGATTCAGGGGGCCTGGGGCAAAGCGGGGAAGGGGACATAAAAAAAGGCACTACCCGCTGCAGCGCTTGTACTCACCAGGCGGCGCTCCGAGTCTGTGGTAGCGGCGAGTCCTTCACTCACTCCACACCTTCGGCAGCACTGAAGGACCCGCCGCAGAATTGCCACCAAAGACCCAGAGCGACTGAAGGCTCCCCCCCTGCCCCCAAAGTACCACCAGGTGAGTAAAAATTAAAAAGGCGCCTCTATCCAGGGAAGTGATTCTCGGCCAGGGCTCAGGGGGCCCCTGCGGGGCCCGGGGCAAATTGCCCACTTGCCACCACCCCCCACCCCCGGGCGGCCCTGACCCTACTACATCCCTTTGCATCCTGGCACAGGCCCTATTCCTCATTATATTAAACAAAGTACTTAGCTGGACATTTAAGGTCCTTCATGGACTACTGCCCTTCCTACTTTTCATCTTATATGCTACTGAGCCATCAACACCCATCCCTGGGCCAAAGCTGCCAGCCACAATTGCCAATCTGACAATTTTTCAAACAAGCATCTTGGTGCTCTCTCCCATGGTGCCACTTTTTCCTGGGAGACACTCCCTGTAAAAATCCACAGTAGCAGTATGTTATCCTCTGACTTTCCTTGAAATCCACCTATGACACGATACCTACAAACACCTGAAGATAGCAGTGCAGCTGGTGTCCAGTGGCTGCTGCATGCAATATGAATCCTGTCTCACTATTTCCTCACCTTCCCACAATCTGTTGCATTCACCGGTTGTGTCTTGTCTGATAAGCCCTTTGGGGCAGAGTGCGCCTTTGATATGTACGTACACACAGTGCCTAGCACAACAAGGCCCTGGTCCTGGATCAGAGCCGCTAGGCACGACCACAATGCAAACAGCCATCAACAACTAACAATGGACTGCCAATCAGCAGAAGCTTGCTGCAAATCACAAGAAGCCGGTTTTGGTTATGTACATAGAGGCATCCCCACACGGATGGAGGAGGCAGGAATTCCTTTCTGTAGAGCTCTGGAGCAACTGCAACGGACATAGAGAAGTCATTGCTAAGCACCTCATTATCACAATGGGCACAGAAACCAGAGCTCAGAAACCTCATCTAGAATACGCTTAAGCCAATGCAGGGATTGTTCCTGCAGTGCTACTGAACTGTCCAGACTAGTTGTGAATGTCCCCAGTACTGAGTTTCCCTGACTTTCCCTGGGAGATTTCTATCAAACCCTAATACATCTTTGTCAGGAATTCGTGTGATATTTGGCCTAAGTTTTCCATTTCTTAATTTTATACTTTAGTCTTAATTAGGTCTCTGAGTCAATCCAAGTAATGCATGTATACCTACATAATTTTTAAAATAACCTTTCCTCATAAATCATTTCTTACAGCTCCCTGCCCATTTTGGTTGCTATTCTCTGAACTCCCTCCAGTTAATCTGTAACTTTCTTCTTAGAAGGTGCCAAAAACAACCTGAACAATACTCCAGGTTTGGTCACCCCACGCCAGATCAGTTGAGAGGAATCACCACATCACTGATCCATAGAGACGACGCTTTTGTACATACAAGCCAACACTGCACTTGCCTTTTTTGCAGCCCTGTTACTTTACAAACTCCAATAGAATTAGCTGTCCACCACCAACTCTGGGTCTCTTTCAATACAATTGATGCATAATCTTTTATTACATGCTTTGAAAATGTAAAAATACTTTATTAAGTGCTAACTATCATGATCTGAATTTGTAAACTTATCTGACCCAAGGATTGAACCTAGTCGCTATGGTTAAAGACACCTCCGCTGCTACATTCTTCCAAAGCTGTATGCCCTGAAATTTAAAAGAATACTGTAAAAAACCCAAAACCAAACCACCCCTTTCAGTAACTGGGCCCTGTTGGGCAGGTACTATGTTTCATTGTAACACCATCAAATACATAACAAATGAACTTTCCATTTCATATAGTTTAAATGTTACTTATGGGGATTGGTGACATAGGAGAGAAAAATACTGGCTACATGTGCAATTGGACAAATTTCACTGAGTTGAATGTTTGCCAAGCAGCATCTGGCCAGCTGCAGAGCGAGCTGAATACCACAAAAAGTGGTTCTTGAATCAATTACTGACTATAACAAAGTTACCTGAGTAATGCATCACTTGGCAAATTTGTTAGACCTGTTCTTTCTTCCTGGCTTCACTCTTCACCCATCTTTATTTTTCTTTCCTATAATGGATCATGGTGGATATTTTCCTGATTTGCCATCTATGCTATTTCTTCTCTCCCTTCTCTCTCTCCCCCTCTCCATGTTATTATATTTCCCTCTTCCTATGTAGTTCTCTTCTTCCTTCAATATATTATCACTTCCTCCTCTCTCATTACATATACATATGTACACACATGCATGCACTCTAATTTCTTCTGAGTTATTCCCTCAATCTCTCCAGTCTACTCCATTCACACCAATCCCACAGGTAAAATTTACAATTTCTGTGACGCTATGTCCAGGACAAAATTTGGAAGTAGTAAACTGGCAAGAAAGCTGATAAGCCTCTCCAAGCGAAAAGCCAATTCTCTCACATTCCAACCTGCTGGGATTCTTTTCAGGGTGCTATTCCTGGACCCTGTTTGGGATTCCATCTTTTTCTCTGCCTCTGGCTAGCAGTTTGATCGCTTATGCTACTCAAAGCTCTCAGGCTGGTGAAAAAAAGCGAGACTGTAACCCAGGCCTGCACAATATACGGCTCACTGTGCAGCCCACGAGGGGATTCTAAATCCCGCACACACGGCACTCTGCGGGCAGCCCAGAGGCCTTTGAACCCCGGCCGTGGCTGGGATTTGAAGGGCTCAGGGCTCCCCGGGGCTGCAAGCAGCCCAGAGCCCTTTGAATCCTGGCTGCGACTGCAGCGGCCGGGCTGGGGCTGGGATTTAAAGGGCTCAGGCTCCCCTCAGTGGCAGGAGCTCTGGGCCTTTTAAATCCCTGCCCTAGCCCCGCAAAGCTCCAGGTTCCCCCAGCAATGATGAAACACAAAAGCTCATGCTCCAGTACTTCTATTAGTCTATAAGGTGCCACAGGACTCTTTGCTGCTTATACAAACAAGTGTTCATTCCCATTAACACAGTATTACTTTGTTAAACAAAAGTTAAAGTAATCGGGACAGAACTAAAATAAGAAAATGCAATTAGCTTCTCAAGAAATAGTTAAAGCCAAGAAATAGGGCCACTCAAAATTCTAGACTATTTCTGGGAATGTATCTGATTGGCTGGAAGATGCCTGATTGACAGTTCGGGCCAAAAAGGTTAGCAGGGCCAATGGGGTGGGAGGGTTAACAGCCTGATTGTAAAATCAATGTTGTAAATGCTTGGCAAGTTACAGAAACATGCGGGAAGAGGAGGCCGCGATTGATAAAGGACTACGGCTTTGATGCTGCACTGGGGACTTGTTTATTGACAGGCAAGCCAATCTCCTCTCCAAGCCAGGCCAGGCCAGAGAAACCTGCAAGCATTTACCAATTAATTGGTGGGCTTTTCTGCCTCTGTGTTGCTCTAACAATCCTCCTCCACTCAGCCAGTTAACTGGCTCAGGAGATGCTGCTTTAAGAATCTCCTTGCTTTTGTCTTTGATTTTCTGAATCTCAGAAGGCTGCTAGTGAGAAACTTCTGAGCCAGAATGCCCTGAATGCACTATTTCCATTGGCCCCCGGACAGGTTTCTGTCCTCTGTGCTCTGTGACTGGGAGCCTTCTTGCCCATTCCTTTCAGCCCCAAGAACAGACCTACTTTCCTGGGATGGGGCCAAGAAAGAAGAGCTGAGAGTGACAAATGCCTGAAGGATAGTTGTGGGGGTTGTGTAACAAAGGTGGGAGAAGAGGCTAGAGGAGGGATTGAACAAGAGGTGTTTCCTTCAGTTAACTATGCAGGGTATGGGAGCACAGGTGGTCTTTGGGCTCTCACACTGTTCTCTTTCTCGAACTGAAGATCATTGATTTTATGGGAACCCACCCATGTTTACAGACAGTGCTGATCGACTTGACGAGTTGACTTCTATCACCTTAAGTAAGACCGAGGTTTCCTTATTGACTGGCTGATAAACAGCAAAGAAGAGGAAAGAGAATTGTAAGAGGATGAGGAAGTGTACAAAAGATGCTTGTGCAGGAGGGCTCAGGCAATCCTCCTATATCTTGTTGCCTCTGTTCCTGGTCAGTCATAACCCTTTAATCTAATCCAGTAGTTCCCAAACTTTAACAACCTGTGAACTCCTTTCACTGAAATGTCAAATCTCATAAACCCCCTCCTAAAAATGAATCTTTCCAGGGATTTTATCCTTTATCGGAGTATAAATTATCAAAGCAGTGAACATGGAAATAGAAAATTTGTTTTTATGACATGCTTATTACACACTGTTGTTCATTATTATTTATCATCACAGTATTTTTATTACATTATGAAAATGGCAACACGCTTCCAAGATCTCACTTTCGTAGCTTGTATCACTTTGAATAAGCCTGTTATAAGACTAGGCTCCTATGTTTCATCAAGGAGTATCAGATGGGAAACAGCAGGAAGGGATTTAAGAAGCCAACTCAAAACAGTTCCTCCTACACACGCATTCAGGTCTTGAGCAGTCCAGGCAAACAACGCACATTACAACAAAGCTTAAAACTTGTTCTTCACAATAGTTTTAAAAACAAGACTAGCTGCCTATTTAATTTTAAGAACAGCAAAAAATATCCATCTCCCTTTCCATTTCTTATAAGGAATCTAGAAGTTTATATCTCCTCAGTGTGATAAATATACTTGTTTTGACCTGCCTAGCTCTTGGAAGTCCAGGGGCTCCCTAGGAACAGCTCTGTCCGTCACTAGGGAATTCCCCCCACCCAAGAACCCCCTGTAACATTTTGCAAACCCCCAGGGGTTCATGAACCCCAGTTTGGGAACCACTGGTCTACTTCTTCCCCAGTCTCTACATTTTTCCTTTTAAATTTCTGTATCTCAAGGCCTCCCAGAACACTGTCTGGGCATATTTGGTGATTAGATGATGAGGAATTATGGGCCAGTATCTTCAGCCGCAGGAACAGCCATGTCTTCTTATCAAGATTAAACCATATTGAGGTGTGTGAAGCAATAAATTACACTAAAAATATTCCTAATACTTTCACCAAGGGCCTCTACTAATCACAAGAGTTCCTTTTGCAGCCACTTGCCTGTCCAGAACATGAGTGAAGTCAGTCCCAGCATCTCACTGGGTGATCTCCTACAGCATTCACTCCCCCAAATCCTATCCCCCTGCCCCTCAAATATTCCCAGTGCTAGCAGCTGATCTGAAGCTAGCTTCCTTCACTGTGCTTCAGCAAAGAGCTGACCTCTGGGGGCAGGCTCTGGTCTACAACAGTAAACTTCCTTCCCTACCCCCTTAAAGAGCGGAGGCTGCTGCAGTCATGAAAAGCAGAGAATGAAGAGCAGGAGAGAGGAGAGGGTTCCTGCTGTTGCCCAAGCTTCCAGAGAATTAAACATGAACAGCCGTGCTGTGTAATTTTAAATTGTTAATTAGCACAGGGTTAATTAGGCGGCCCTTCACAAGAGGCTGTTTGGCAGTAAACCAAGACTGGAAGCGATGAGAAAGGAGGAAAACAAAAGGAGACAGTGAGAAACTGTTCCCTCTGCTAATGATCCACAGATGGCACCCCAAAAAGGGGGAGCAACATCGGGTGAGAGACAGGCAGACACTTGCCACTGCTGGCCATGACCCTGGCAGCCACCCTGAGGTGCAGACTGCCCAGGTCAGTGTTCTGGAGAGGAAAGAGCTTGACTACCAGAAGCCCTGCTCCTTCACGGCTTGCCCCAGCCACTGGCCTGCCAGCAGCAGGGCCTCAGGTGACATGCATTGGGTTAGGTGTGAATCCTGGCTTCAGTGAGGACATGACTCCTGGCAAACATTTCTGTAGGCGGCAGCAGCTCGAGTGTTCCCCGTTGTGGGAAGTTATGTAAGAAAGGCTTTAACTTTGTAAATATGCACCTAGGCCTTCTGATCCACAGCCACCGTATGAATCAATAGTGTAAGTGCATACCACACCACCTCCTGCATTAGTACCCTCCCTTCAAACACCCAATGGGCAGTTGGACTACAGCGCTGTTACCCCAACCTAGGGGAACTCTGGAACAGCACAGAAGCTTATCCCTGTCTCCTCCATGGAAAGGAGGATAGAGCAAGACAAGTGGTCTAGTGTATAGTTTACTAGAGTAGCTTCTGCTGACACTGGAATTCGTTTTTATGACACCTGTTCAGCTGATTGAGCTTATTCCTAGATTCACAGATTCCAAGGCCAGAAGGGACCATTGTGATCATCTCATCTGACCTTCAGTGTAATACAGACCAGAGACCTGCCCGCAATAATTCCTGGAACAGATCTTTTACAAGAACATCCAATCTTAATTTTAAAATGGTCGGTGATGGAGAAGCCATCATGCCCCTTGGTGAATTGTTCCAATGGCTCTCACCATGAAAAACTGACACTCTTTCCAGTCTGAATTGTTCTAGCTTCAACTTCAGTTACTAGAAGCTGGGGTTGGTAGGGAAGGGCAAGATCTCAGACAAGGCCCCCTGGTTATCAGGGCTACTTAGGGATGATGCAGTCTACTCAGCCCCTCCCAGACCCATCCTTCTTCGCCCATAGCTGGCGCTTTTTCAGCCTCTTTTGCAGAGGCTAAAAGGGAACACCCTCCATTTTCTCATTTGTGTAAATATGCTAATCCCAAAGCACAAGAGGGGTCTCCTGAGGATGACCCAGAAGCAGCTCCTCCACAGAGCAGTCTAACATTTATTTAGCCCCCTAGGACTGGCTGCATTCATAGCCTGATTCTCCGGCTAATTGGAAATCTAGTGGGGAGAGAGACAGACAGACAGAGACAGAGAGAAACCAATTATCATGGCCCAGCAGACTCTGGAGCACTGACCCTTTCTGCACTCCCATGACAGATAGGGCAACTTCCAGCAATACCTCTGGGTGCCGCGTTATATTAAGTGTGTTAATGGTTTTTGTATCATTGTGAGCTACAGACTATATGCATTCCATGGGGGGGAAGGTTACCACAGCTCCTCCAGGAAGTGAAAACAGGAGGGGATGATCCAGACAGATCACTCAGGTTATAACATCTCCAGAGAGGTACTACCTCCTATGGAGCCTCAGGTATTCTGGTTCAAACTGGATTCTCCAGAGACCAACAGACAAAGAAAAGCCATTTGGATAAACAGCTAAGCTTAACTGTCTTGGGGCCTTTGTTCTCATTCTGGATCTAACATGGATGAACTTGTAACCATGGGGAAAAGCCAGTTGTGGGTTTTGACAGACTAACATCTATCAGAGCCCTAGGCTGGAACCAGGGGGTGACCTCATGTAAGCTTTTTAGCATGTGTAGAGGTTATTTTATTGTTTTAATAGGTTTGCTCTGTATTGCTTTTACCTTTAGAATAAGTGTGCGCTTGCTTAGAAAGAGCTCCATGATAACACTGGGCATAGCCCTCAGAGAGAAAGCAAAGTACAGGCAGTAGTGTGGCTTGCTGGGGATAGTAGTGTAGGCAAACAGCTGCGCAGCCTTAAAATCCCTTGTCAGGAGGGAGTGAGAGGTGGTCCTCTGCCCACAAGTAACAGCTAGGAGCTAGAAGCCTGCAAGTGGGTGCCCTTGAGGGAGGAGAAATACAGGTTCATGTTCACACACCGCTCAGCACCACATGTGCTTTGTTACAGGGATACCAAAACCCTGTACTGCTCATTAACAACACTGGCCTCATGTATCAGTCAGTTACAGATTTCCATGTAGGTTAACTGGATAAAGCTGGATGCTGCTGCATGCCAGGTAAAGTAGGTGATGGGAAATATAGGTTTGGAAAATTATCAGCTTTTCAGAGTACCCAGAATACACAGTACAACCATCTATAATAAAAAGTGTGAAATCTGTTAATTATAGGGAGAGCTGGCAACAAATCCTATATTTAGGTTGCTTAATACTTGCAAGATTTTTTTTTATAATGTAACTTTTTGAGGGGCTCTGAACACTTCTACTGTTTGCAGCACACCTTTGAAGTTTGCATGTGGAAAGTCCTTAGGCCAGAGAAGTGCCTTTTCTTTGTCCCAGAAAATGCTGTTCACATAGTGCTGAGGTGAATGGTTAAAAATCCCCAATTCCCCTTTGTCACTAGCAAATCTCTGGAAAGATGTGGCACCCTGCCAAAACAACCAAATAAATATTTTTAGATTGGGCCCCTGCTGCTGCTTGCTGCAGACACCACACTGTAAACAGAGAGATGCCAGGTAAGCTGCAGCAGGGAAGGAAGGGGAAGAGAGCCAGGCAAGACTCCTCCCAACTATCCCCTGAATCCAATACCCAGCCCCAGAAACCCATGCCCTACTGGGACAACCCCTTTCCCCTGCTGCCAATTCTGTAACCATTCTGTCCTGTAGCTCAAGTGGCAGAGGCCAGTAACAGAAATATTGAAGTTCACAACCCCTATGCTACTGAGGATGTATTATGCATGCCCATATGTTTTAATCTTTTCCTTTTCGAAAGCATAGGTAATTATATACAGAAATGGCTATGTTCAAAACAGTTAGATTGGAAAGCCAAGCACCTGAAAATTAAGAAACTCCAGAATGTAGGTTGCCCGTGCAGGCTCAACTCAGCCCCTTTGAGCACCCATCTGGACTTACCTGAATGCACACTGTTCCTTCCCATAGGCCTCCTGCCTTAGTCAATGCACAGGACGGATGCACAAGGTGGTAAAACAAAGGTTGCATGGACAGGTCACTTTAGAACATTTATGCAGCAGATCTTATTAAACCAAATACATGGAAAATGACTTTCTAGAATAGAGAGCTCTTGGCTAATTCCCAAAGCATCAGCTCAAAGGAATGGTGCAGCACAGAGCCAAAGTTTGAGCTAGGCAGCAGCATTCAGGGATGCCCTCCATGGTTCTTTGCTCTTTCAACTCCCAGCTTCACCAGATGGGTTTTTTCTTATACCCTAAACGTGAGAGACAGAGGTCAGCTCCTCCCTCCTCACTGAGGTGCCAGAGAGGCTGGCAGATATTCTTAAAAGGAATCTGAGGAGTTTGCAACATGGAATAATAGAATAAAAATGGTGTTTATGGCTAAAAATCTAGGCATAGCAACGAAGTATGTGCGTAGCTCGCAGAGTGGTTCTTGACAGGGGTTTCCAGCAACATTTCAGAGGGTCAATTCTCTGGGATTCTTATGATGTACTTCCTAATGAGAAAACAAAACCAGGATTTTTAAAATCACTGCAGCCCAACATTTCAACAAGGAGCAACTAATTTCACAGGGCAAATTATTTCCCCCACATCTCCGTGAGAGAAGGCAACAGATAAGTACCACAGGAAGTAACTGATCAAACAGTTAAAAGGACCACAATGCCAATGCTGTCTCCTCTGTGTTTGTTAGCACAAGGTATTCCTGCCCAGGTCTGGACAGCATCTACACACACTATGAGCCTTTATTTACCCCTTTTCAGAGGTTTACACTAATCAACAAAGCGAACAACAACAAACACAAATCTCAGCCTATGCATTCTTCGCCCATTTGGCTGCTCCTAGAGTTTCCCTGCAGAGACCTCTGTCCAAGACTGTGGTTCCAGCTGGCCAGAGACAGTCACGGGCTCTGTTATGGGCAGGGTGATTAGCAAGTGAGTAGGAACCAAGCCAGCACTACCCTACAGGGTTCCAACAGCCACTAACAGGATGGGGGAACAGAAGAGCCCTGCCATCCTGCTGCAGTGTTCCCTTTTCATCACCCAGCCTGCTGTTCTCCCTGACCGGGGAAGCTTCCCCGTGATTTACTGTTTACGTGCTGGATACTTTCTGTTCTGCGGGGGTCCTGCCAACCAGTGCAGAAAGGCGCCCGGCACTGGGAGAGAACTAGGTAAAAGATGGCCTGAGGAAAGGAAAGACTTGCACAGCAGGTATCGCCAAAGGGACTCTGAAGAAGGTGGGTTTTCCTCACAGGAAGAAAAAAGCCTAAGTGAGAGCCCTTGCCATTGGCAACTGGCTCTGGCACAGGGCTCTGGAACTGGAGCACTGACAATACAAACAAGCGTTGCCCTGCACACATTCATTAATAGGGTAGAAAACACACATGCACAAACTCACATGTATAGGCAGCGCAAGTTCCTCAGATCTTCATGGGATCATTAGCATAAACAGCTTTTCAAACAGCAGGAAGCAAAGAAAATGCTGAACAAAAGAGGACTGAAGTTGTAGGGCTCAACCACTTGGCATGGAAACAGGAGAGAGAGTCCCTACCTGAAAAGGCAAACCCTGAACAGCATCTGGTCCCCCTGCACTGTGGAGCACACAGGGACCTGCTTATACACAATATATATAGTGCCTTCCAGCAAAATGCATTTTACAAACCATATGCAAAGATCACCCACCTCTGGGGAGGAGCATAGCAGCTATTCTTCACAAGCAACACCACACAACTAGTTAGGAGAGAAGTAATAAATAATTTTAACTGCAATACTTGGTGTTTATCTAGGGGGTTTCACCTGTAGCTCTCAAAAGGTAAATGCCATCATCTCTTTTGTACAGATAAAGAAAACACCTACAGAGAAATTAAGTGACTTGTCCGCAGTAACGCAGCAAGTTGGTGGGAGCAGGAGGACAAAAATCCAGATCTCCTCACTCAGCCTTTGAACCCTGCCTCCCAAGTGCCTGTACAAGCTGCGGGGAGATTCGCAGACATTACACAATTACGCCTTGTCCACTCTAGTTTCTCATCTTCGCTACCACTGGCTCGGCTTCGTTGGTCCTAGTGCTAACACAGACTAGGCTTTAAGCAGTCAACAGCAGTTTTAACCCTTGCAGCCGTACATAACAGGGTATAGAAACTGACGTCTGGCTAGTATCTTGTTTACACCGGTACCACTGCTACCTCTGCTGAACCAATCAGTCGTAGCCATGTGGTAGACATCCCTACATAACTGCAATTAGGCCACAACAATGGGATTGACACACCTACACTTATGACAAATGCTAGATCTTTAAAAAAGAGCAAAGATAGTGCTCCCCCGCTCCCTTTGGATCCAGTCAATACTGCCCCAGAAGCAAGAGGGACACTCAGGGTATGGCTATACTTGCAGCTATGCAGCGCTGGGAGTTACAGCTGTCTTCGTACAGCTGTGTAGGGAAAGCGCTGCAGTGTGGCCACACTGACAGCTACCAGCGCTGCAGTGTGGCCACATTTGCAGCGCTGTTGTGAGTGGTGCATTGTGGGCAGCTATCCCACAGAGCACCTCGTCCCATTTTGGCGCCGTGGGTTGTGGGAAGGGGATGGAAGGGTGATGTGAAGTGTGCACAGTCAATCCGCTTCCTGTCCCAACGCCCCATGGTGCATCGCTTCACATCCCAGCAGTCACTGTTTTTCTGTCCATGTTTAGGCGCCATTGTAGTCTCCCAACGGTTTCTGTGGCAGCGCGATTTCTGTGGGAAATGGAGCCGAGCTGCTGAAGGACTTTGTTGATGAGTGTCCCAGCACATCACGTTTGGCAGTTGAGCTATTCCTTAAGGAGGATCCGACGATATCGAGTCATCTGATGCGTACGACGCAACTTGCTTGTGGCGTTCACGAGAAATGCTCAGCACCGTGGAACACCGCTTTTGGGCTCAGGAAACAAGCAGTGAGTAGTGGGATCACATCATCATGGAATGTGGGATGACGAGCAGTGACTGCAGAACTTTCGGATGAGAAAAGCCACTTTCATAGGACTGTGGGAGGAGCTCACCCCGACCCGTGTGGCGCAAGGAACAAGATTGAGTAGCTTGCCTGCACAGTAGGGTGGTGGCTTTTGCATATTGGAAGCTTGTCAAGCTCCGAAATGTACTATCGGTCGCAAACCAGTTTCGTGGTAGAAGCGATCCATTGTAATTTGTGTTGATGCAGAGTTTGCAGGGCCATTTAATCGCTCCTGCTAAGAAGACCATGATCTATGGGAACCTGCAGGACATTTCTGGATGTCTTTGCACAAATGGGTTTTCCCTTAATGTGGAGGCACAATATAGATTGCGACGAGTATCTTCTGGCACAACCCCACTCTAGTTCCGATTACATTATCAGATTAGGGGTATTTCTCTTATGGTTCTCCAGCATTTGGATCACGTGGGCGTTTTCATTGACATTTAACACAGGCTGGCCTTGTGAAATGGTGCATTGAGCCACATCTTTCTGGACTAGTGGCCTGTTCAGGAATGATGCAGGCTGGATTTTTTCCCAGACCGGAAGATCACGTTAACGGGACGTCGTAAATGGCCCATTGCTGTCCTTGGAGACCCCGCTTACCCAATTATGCGCTTGACTCATGAAACCGTATCAGGGAGCTTGACATTGGAGCAAGGGTATGATTCAACTACACTGGCTGAGCTGTGTTGCAGATATTGATGTGGATGTGATGCTTGTTGGCGTTTTAAATAGTGGCGCTGGCCATTCTCTGATATGGGAAGCTAGACTTGGGGAAAGTAGCATTTCCTGGCGGTTATATCCGCGTGTGGTACCCTCATATATCTTGTGGAGGGAAGGGTGAATTACATCGTCAGGGAAATGACTCCGAGGTTTCACGCCTGGAGTTACTGATTTGCACAGCTCCAGAGAGCAGGGCTAATATGAGAGGCCCAGCAAGGGTACAAGGATTGGTGATACTTTGAGGGAGGAATTTGAGGCTTGAAAACGCAACGTAATGTTTGGTGCCTTTGTCGGGTTGTGAATAAGTGGCAGTGGTACCATGTTGAGTAGGATTTGTTGTTATCCTAAATGACTTGCATGCCTGTTTCTTTCCTGGGCTATTGTATCTTTCATTTTTGCTGCAACAATAAGACTTTTTCAAACGCAGAATTCATTTATTGTCAAGGAGTTTTTTTCTTTTTCAGCACACCAATTGCTTGTTTAGATTTGGATGGGAACCTATAAAGCGTGGAGGAGGGGGGGTGTGAGACTGTACAGTCACAGGTTTGAATATTATCGCTGTCTGGGTGCTGGTGCCAATGACTGCTGCACTTTCAGATGGATTGATGAGAGATGATGCCAGAGCTGGTGATGGGGGTGAGTGGCAGAGGGTAAGGGTCGTAGTTCTCAGGGGCTGGTTGGTGACGTACAGGTGTTGGGGGCAGCTGGTGAGGTAAGAACCTGGATGCTGGGGAAGGGGGTTTTGGAGCTGACATTGGGGCACAAAAGAAAAGAGGCTTGGATGGGGGAGGGGCCGGTGCGATTGTGCTCTGCCTGCATGCTACAGTGCCTGGATCACCACGTCCTCTGGCACGACAGATAGCTTAATCAACTGCTTTGTGCTTTCTTCCTGGCCGCTGCATTTCTCTGGTTGGAATCCTCTGTCCTTTCCCGTCAGATCCTGCAGTTATTATATTACCCTGCAGAGTGAATCCATAACTGAGCTTGCAGCAAGGTGCGTTCTCTTTGCTCTTTCCTGAGGTTTGTAGCCCTGAGCAATGGATGATACGGGCAGTCGAGAGACTCAAGTACACTTTTCGAGAAGGGCATTAAATGCAAACGAGTACGAGAGCGGCATTGTGTTGTTTTATTTAATCTACCACCCGCAGTTGGCTTTCACTTTACATTATCCCACACAGTGAAGGAGTTACAGCTTCTTACTTACATACTTTCCCATACAAAACAGAGTACACCTGTCTTATCCTTAACCCACCAAGAGCCAGGAAATGGTATAAGGGGGACCGATCTGCTTCACCGATGTGCGGCGTTTCTGGCGTCGTGGAATAGCAAACTGATGCAGGGCACCGAGACACGGAAAAGCTCCCCAACATTTGCTCCATGGAGTTCATCCTGAGAAAGATTCTCGCTGCTGCAGCGTCACCCGGAAAGAGCGGGAGGGTCTTCTACAGCAAATGTCGGATCTCCCTGCGCCCCTATGCAGGTTGAGTCTGTGTGCAGCAAATGGGCCCCAACCCCTCACGGCCCATAGTGGCGCGGACGCGTTAGCCTGACTGGGACAAGGACCACAGTGGCTCTCCCTATAAACTTGTGCAAGCACATTGCCCATGCTCTGGCTGAAACTTCTGAAGAGATTACCGCGATGTGACAGACCACATCAATGGGCTATTCCACATCTAGGCATGCATGCATGCATGCAGCCCTAACCCTCCCTCCTCTCCCGAAACATTTCCATCCTGAAAATAAAAGCCACTTACCAGGAACCCGCTTCTCTGCTTGTCCTTCACCAAGTATCGGCTGCTGCGACTGGCTGCCTTCCTCCTGGCTTGAGAAGAGCTCCTGGCTGCATGCCTCCTGGGACTCCAGGGTGTCTCCCACCATCCCAGTACCCTCAGTCTCGGTTTCCTCCCCCTCCTCCTCCTCCCGCTCTGAAGTGTCCATTGTGGTCGTCGGATTGGCAGTGGGGTCACCCCCAAGTATCGCGTCCAGCTCCTTGTAAAAACGGCAGGTCGTGGGGGCAGCACTGGAGCGGCGGTTTCCCTCGCAGGCTTTGCAATAGGCACTCCGCAGCTCCTTTACTTTAACCCTGCACTGCATCGTGTCCCAGTCATAGCCCCTTTCCAGCATGGCCCTTGAGATCTGCCCATAGGTATCGTAATTCCTACGGCTGGAGCGCAGCTGTGACTGCACAGCTTCCTCCCCCCAAACACTGATGAGGTCCAGCAACTCACCATTGCTCCGTGCTTGGGCTTGTTTGGCACGGAGAGGCATGGTCACCTGGAAAGATTCTGATTACACTCCACACCTGGCTGAGCTAACAGGAAGGGGATTCTTAAAATTCCCGGGGCATTTAAAGGGCGGGTCACCTGAGGCCAGGGAAGTAGAGTGTGAACTGATGAGCAGAGTGGCTGAACAGGCATTCTGGGATACCTCCGAATACCTCTGGAGGCCAATAACAACGCTTTTGGTGGCCACACTGGCGGAGCAGTGCTGCTTCACCAGCGCTGCAATTGTTATACCCCAGGCAGAGCAGGAGTACAGCCAGCGCTGTAGCCAGGGAGATGCAGCGCTGTATGGGCCTTGCAAGTGTGGACGGTGAGTAAGTTGCAGAGCTGTAAACCCACCACCAGCGCTGCAACTCTCCAGTGTAGCCAAGGCCTCAATGAATCACTAGCACCACTTCCTGCATCACCTGTTCCTTGAGTCTCCATCCATTATTACTGCCTCTGCATTAGCCTGCTTATCTTACAAGATCAGATGAGATCACAGCCTGAGGTTACAGAGCTGTCTGCAGAGGTTCTTACTGGCTGTGCCTGAACCGAAGAGGATTATAGTTCTACATTCAACAGATTCTGTGCTCCAAGTAACAGTAATGACCCCAGAAGCAGCTTTTCACTCTTGATGTTTCAAGTTTCACTGCATCTATCCTACATCTTTGTCTATCCTACATCTTCCTAGTATTCCAACAGCCTGTGCTGTGCAGGGCCACCACCTTCTCTCTCCAGCAGAAGTACCCCAGGCATTTTCTTTGCTACACAAACACAACTCAAAATGGAAATCTTTATAAAGACAGACAGTGAAGTTTCTACATGCCCCAGAGCAGCTCATAAAAACAAGGTATTCTCTAAACACCCAAAACCTTCTTATGCCCACTCACCCACCACAGGCTCACGGGCCTGGTGAGGGGTCCCTGCCATTGCTGTGTTCCCTCCACTAGTTTACTTTTCTTTCTAGTGTCAAGGCCAAAAACAGAGACCACAGTAGCCAGGGTTATCGCTCACACCCTTCTCCTTTGCCAGGTCTCAGACTCTGGCTCACATCCTTTGGGAAAGCCTATGCATAGGACAATTAAGCAGTGACTTTATGAATCCATGAAGAGCTCAGTCCTGCCACCTTGGCAACATTATAGCCTTCTGCAATCGTTCTGGTAACCAATCAGAAGAGAGGTCAGGCAGCACAGTGAATTACATGACAGCAATGCATGCCACCCATGAAGGACACAACAACGCAGTCCTTTAATCTTCTAATGAGGAATCTGGGTATAAGCAATGATCCTAGCAGAGAGGTGTGCTGTAGGGACTGAACTGATCAACTGAATGACTGATGCAAGCTAGAGCACCTATGGGATGCAATAACCTCAGCAGCAGAACTCGACTTTGAATAAGAGAATGGGAGGGAATGGGGTGTTGGAAGACCAGTAAAACAAGCTCTCCCCTCGGAAACAGTTGCTACTGTTTGGTCGGTTCCTACAGACAGGGCATTAAGGCTGGTCTACACAAGTAGAAGAAGACAAGACATTAAACTGCAGCAGTTCTACTGATGCAATTCCCCAGGTAGACAGTCTTACTCCAGTATAAGCCTGCCTTTTCTGGTTTAGCTTTTGTTTCTTTGGAAGCAGTTTAGGCCAGGTCTACACTGTCACATACTTTGGTAGAACTTACATCGTTCAGGGGTGTGAATAAGCCACCCCCAATCGATGCAACTTACACCCACCTAAGCACCAGTGAGGGGAGTGCTATATTGGCAGGAGAGCTTCTCCCATCAACAGAGCTACTGCCTCTTGTGAAGGTGGATTTATTATGCCTGTGGGCATAGATTCTGTTCACCAGACGCAACACTTCTAGTGTGTGCTAGCCTTTAAACTAGGCCAAAAAGCCACTGGAAATAAGAAGTGTCCACACAGGGAGTTATACCAATACCTCTACACCTGTTTAACTACACCACTGTAACTGGAAAAATTTCCCATGTAGACAAGCCCTTATTCTTATGTGTAACCTTGTAACAGACATGAGAATTTCTGAAACAGGTTGTTCCCAAGGGCATGGCACCTACCCATCCACATGGTGTCCCTTCAGAGGCAGTTGTCTGATTAAAACAAAGCCCACTGAATGGGCATCCACAAGCTGAATCCCATTCAATAGGCCGTGAGTCTGGAGTTCAGGCTCTCCTGGCCCATGCCACACACTGCCACTGTTTAGCAAGTACCAGATTTTTGTCATGCTTTCAGGGAAATAGAACCTTAATGTAACTTGCAGTTGTTACCTATAGAATGGCTAAACTGTGACCCAAATGGGCAGAAGTTCCAGGATGTGCCTGGATGCATGCAGCTTCCAGAGCCCACCCAAGAGCAGACCTACACAGGATTCAGGGGGCCTCAAGTTTGAACTGCCAGGAGATTTTGGGGGAGAGTGAGGAGTCACCGAATGTAGCTCTCCCGGTCTCCAGGACTTAGTGTTACTCTGCTGTTCAGCCTCTTGCTAATTGTGGGGTTTTATTTTTATTTCTTATTACCCTCTCACATGCCTGATGAGATTATTTTACCAGAACTGACACAGCCAGAAGCTGCAGCCATACATGGAGCCTCTGAGGAGGTGATGCAATTTCATTTTCATTGATCAGAAATCAGCAGGGCAGTAACTGATGGGAAACTCCATTAGGAGAAATAGGAGACCAAAACTTCCTAGTTACACCCAAAGTCCAGGAAGTATTGCTTTCCTCACACTCCTGTCAGGAACCTGAAGAGAAGAAAGCAAACTGCTGCCTCCCAACACAGAACAAGCTCTGAACTGCTGTTCTTGAGCTGAGACTGTAGCATGGCAAGGCTGTTCAAATGCTGCAACAGATTCACTTAGTCAAAGCCTTTTCTACACATAGCACTACACAGTTCAGAGCTGTGCGCGCCACTGCAGGACCCAGGGGGTCTTAGCAATTGGCCCAAATTCTGTATCCAAGGGAAACCATATCCCCCCCATTTCCCCCCGCCCATGTGGGGACCTTGGGTGCTAGCTGAGAGGGAACTCCATGTGAGTGAGCAGACCAGTTCTCATGCAGTCCCTGAAGACCATGGGATTCCAGCACTGAGAAATCAGGGCCCTGGTAGAAGCTGGAATGTCTGGGACAAATTCTTACTCCCAGAAAAATTCTGAGCTCCTGTCAATTTCTAAGGACAGTGGGGCCCAGGACCCTGGATAGACAGGTGTGGTTTAGCCTCCCAGAAGTGAGGTACAGAGATCACAATCATGTTCAGGAAAAAAAGCCACTTATATAGAAACTGTTCTACAAAAGGTACAATGGAGTAAGTAATGATCACAAATCAGAATCCACCAAGTAGGGAAAGCAGAGGGAAATATTTCGGCTTTTGATAGCTGCATTTTGGGTCACATTTTAATTCAATTTCTCTAAATGTTTAAAATACCTTTTCCCCAAAACTTATCAGGCTCCATATTTCTCATTTAAAAGCTACGGTCAGGCATTGCAGGATTAAAGCTGATCTTGGCCTGGCCTGCTGTCAAATTCGTGATCTTGCCTAGACTGAAAACAGTTTTTTTTGCCTCCTCCAGTGAAAGTGGCAGGCCCTACCAGCAGAGCAGGGGTTAACACTCGCTAACCGCAGCACAGTTGTTAAGGTAATCAATACCACTGAGATACTAAAGCAGAGTAAGCCACATTATTGATTGCCAAGCAGATGATAAAACTGTTTATTATGATAATTGCTGGGTGCCTGCAAGATGCTCCCAGGGCTTCCTTGAGCTTTTTACAAAAATAATACAGAATTGCCAGGCCATAGTCTTCTGTCTGAAAACCCCACAAAGTGGGGCCAAAGTCCCTCACATTGCCATAGCAAAGCAGTCACCCTGAGTTAATTTCATTTCTGAGTTACTGCTTGGACTGGAGAACCTATTACCCATGGGGGCATCCCCCACTTTGATGTGGGTCAGTGCAGTATTTACTGAACACTTTCTCTTTGTGTGAAAGCAGGACAATGATTGAAAACTGAGGCAAGGTCTGCACTAGAAAGATTGGCTGGCATAAATGTTTCTGTTAGGAGTGTGTCCTCCCGCCCCCCCAGGAAATCACACCTCTAATTCACACAGCTATGCACATAGATGCAGCTTAGAGTCGTTTTGCCAATATAGCTTATGTCCTTTGGGGAGGTGTTTTAACTATACTGGGAAAAGTTCTCCTTTTGCCAGTATAAGCCATTAGGGTACTCTGCCAGCACAGACTACACTTGTTCTCTCCTCTGGGCCTCCCAGTGGCTCTTACCTTACGTGTCTATCAGGTTGTAAACTCCTCAAGTCAGGGACAATCTTCAGATTTGTGCCCTGTACAGCTCCAAGAACGCAGTCTGCAGGTAAACGAACAGATCAGCTAAACCTCTCCAGAAGTCTGCAACCATAACACCTAGCCCCTCAGTTCTCACAGACTAAGGGCAGGGCACATCAGGACTTAGACAGGTGCTCTCCCAAGACCACTAAGGTGCTGCTGGAAAGAGTGGCGGTGATCCAGCAGATGGTGCTAAGTCCAGTAACCCAGCATGACGTACCAGAATCACAGCACAGCTGGAAATGAAGTATTTTGGGTAAAACACGACACAGAGGATCCATGAATTTGTCACTAGAGCTCATGCACTCTTTGCAAAACATGGTGCATTAACTGACATTCTAGTCAGATTTCAACTTGAGTACTTGCATTTTGCCTCCCTAAATTCCTCCCTGCATTCATCAGCCATATGACATTAGCTTACTTTCTACCATCAACTGGTGTAGAGAGTCATTTTCCACAAGTACATGGCTGTC
This sequence comes from Chelonoidis abingdonii, assembly GCF_003597395.2. Classification (NCBI taxonomy): domain Eukaryota; kingdom Metazoa; phylum Chordata; order Testudines; family Testudinidae; genus Chelonoidis; species Chelonoidis abingdonii. Next base: position 42,253,218 of record NC_133787.1, on the reverse strand, counting down.
AAGTTCCACCCCACATGGGGCTTCACTTCATTCCTGGAATGACCCAAGGCTAAATGCACTGGATTAACCCTTCTCTAAAATCTGCTCCAGCCACCTAGCAATCATTTGGCTGCTTCTACAACAACTTTCTGCAAAGTCCACTCCAGCCCACTGAAAGTAGAGTGCTGAACAGAGAATTCTCGAGACCAGAACACAGCTGACTAGCACACATCTCTTGGCATTTGCTAAATTCTTTCAAAGGTATCCCATTCTCTGACCCCTCATGTCAATTTCTCTTGCATGAAGTTTCACTGATTGGCTCGAGACAGGCAGAAGCTAGCGCTTCATGACTGGTGTACTGCCAGGTGTATTGCTTAGTTTTTCTATTTTGTAGTTAGTAGATTTTAAAAACAGATTGGCAGAGCAGGAAGAGTTATTTGACCAGTAATGAACACTCGAGACTTGCCCTCAGAAGCCCTGGGACAATGACATCCCACAAGTGAGACAAACTGACTGGAAGAATTCCGAATCTCATAATAGTCCTTCATAGATGCACTTGGGGATTGGCACACTCATTCCAGATTGATATTTTTCACTGTAGTTTTAAACCCATTTAAGAAGGGAGCATCTTTTCCCACTGAACACTGGAAACAGTGATGAAAGGTTTCTCCTTAAAGCATTCAACCCATTCTGCCAACAGCCACTTACCTACCTTTTCTCTGAAAGAGCTCAAGAATTTAAGTCAAGGTCAGTGTTGTACCCCAGCATGCACCATTTCTCCAAAACAAATTCCTTTTTGATCTTCTAAGGAGACAAATATTATTCACAGCCAACGCCCAGCTCCACATCTGCCTACAACAGGCCTGCTGAATGATTACATCTAGAACTGTGATACTGTTCAAATACACAGGTCTCAGCTTCAAGAACAGAACATCTTGCTTTACCAACATCCTCTAGTAGCTGATCAGATTTGTGCAAAAAATGGAATTGTGGGTTTTATGATAAAAACATGAAATTTATTACAGTGACAGGGCATCACCTAATAGAGATTTTTAGATATGGGGCCATCGCCAACTCATGCCATGTCATTTAATCAACATTGCCATATTTGGCAAATAATGTTGGTTTACAATTGGACATAGAATATCAGGGTTGGAAGGAACCTCTGGAGGTCATCTAGTCCAACCCCCTGCTCAAAGCAGGGCCCATCCCCAATTTTTTCCCCCGATCTCTAAATGGCTCCCTCAAGAATTAAACTCACACCCCCGGGATTAGCAGGCCAATGCTCAAACCACGGAGCTATCTGACATACAAGGGATATGTTCTTGGTTTTCTTCAACCTGACCTTAAAATTGCTGTAAGGACACATTTTGTATGGTCAACGTGGTCTTGGCAACATTACTTTTTTTCCTCCTTTCAGATGCTTCTTTGATTATGTGCAAGGTACTTGGTGATTGGGTAATATTAATTGTAAACAGTAATGAAAGATTAGATTACTATTGGCTATTACTAGTTCTTCATACACGTCAAAAAGATATAAGCTTGTTCAACAATCTGATCCATCAACAGAAATATCCTCATTCCTATATTGACTGAAGCAAGTGTGTACACTGGCAGGAAAAACACAGATGTGGAGTTAATTAATCCTACATAATCAGAAGGAGTATGTTGGATCTGACTATCAAACTCCAGCAGAAAATATTAGACTTTTCCACAAGCTAAATGCACTTCCCATATCCCAAGCCATATGCAGATGAGATGATGGTACTGAAAGACTCTGAACAAGAACTGTTGCCATTGGCATAAATCCTGCTACATTAACTTTAACAGGACCAAACTCAAAGGCCAAGAAAAAAAATCCAAGGAAGTTGTGGATCACCCTGATGGACTGCAAAAGAGACACATGTTTAAGTGACCAGCACAAAGATCATCCAGAAAATGAATTGTGCTTTATTTGTGAGATGAACATACCATCAGAGGACTTCCATGAAGCTTCTACTCTTGACACTGATAATTCGGTCCACAAGTGTATTTCGGCTTCAAGACCAGTGCTTGCTTGCAAAACTAAGAACTGGGGACTTAATGGCCCAAGAGGCAAAGTATCGTGCAACATGTTTGGTGTGTCTACAACAAAGTCAGAGAGAAGAAAAACTGAGCAAAGCAATGCAGAAAAGATTTGGGGTTGCCTTTGCTCAACTGACAACATACATTGAGAAGACATGGCTCCAGTCTTGAAATTAGCAGAGCTCACAAGGCTCTGACCACTTGGGGGCGATAGTGGCTGGGGACATTTCAGAGCACTGAACTAAAATCCCACATTCCAGATCTCTAACTGCAAAGACAGACGAGATGCACTCCTTGCCTTCAACCAGGACGTTGCATATGTCCTCCCAGAAGCACGTGGGGAGGACTGACTAAGAAGCACTTCATCTGCCCCAAACAGCAAAAAATTTTAAGAGATGTTTCAAATGACAACAGTTTACTGGATTATTTAACTCAAGAAAATCTGTGCCTGAGTCACTGTTGGCATTGATGTCCATGTTTGGTCTGTCTAGTATCATTAAAACTGAGCCAGAACAAGTTTCTTAACTTAAACTAAGAACCTACCTAAACTAACTTTGGCACAGCTACTGCAGTACAAAAGCAACATCCGCTCTCATGAAGGAACAGAAAGTTTGTACTCCAATTAAGCTCCAGAAACATCTTTACCAATCTACGGTGCTTTGACACTTCATGCACAGACATGAAAAGTGAGTTAGCAGATACCTCCTTTAAAACTTGGCCAACACTTGGACATAGGAAATGGACAATCCATCTCTACCAGCCTGGCAATGCCAACACTCAGAGAATGAGAAAGTAAACTGTCCTCTAAAGCATCACAGTGGTCAGTTCACTACTGCACCTAGACAACACAAACCACAATCCAAGCTCCATCACAGCAACAGACACCTTCCATGGAATGGTGCTATCAATTTTTGAGTATCCCCCAGTACTCAAGTAATGGGAAATTCCCACCTCAGACTGTGAGACTACAGACTATATCACCACTTCTTAAGTCTTAGGCAATTGTACCTTTAATGATCTTGAAGAAAACCAGTGCTCCCATTGCTGCTGCAAATGTTGAATTCAAGACTGCCAACTGATTACCCAAGCCTGCAAAAAGAATGCAGATGGCTTAAACAAATAAAGAAAACAGCAAGGCTGAATACCTTCAATGGAGATCAAGACATTTCCTGGGCAGCTTACCATGCCCAGCAAACAGCCAGAGCCAGACTTCACCCCAGCCATCACTGTGTTTCTTTTCCTCTTTGCAGAGGAGTCCACCTAAACCCACACCAAGTGCCAGGATCACTGTGGATCAGCCCTTTTCACCATATAGGGTGACCCGACAGCAAATGTGAAAAATCAGGACAGAAGTGGGGGTAATAGGCGCCTGTGTAAAACAAAGCCCCAAATATCAGGACTGTCTCTGTAAAATCAGGCCATCTGGTCACGCTATCACCATAATCAAACATATACAGTAGCCCTGGCCTGCTAGGTATGAGGAGGACAAATTTGTCATCCTGCTAGGGGGAGGAGCTTCATCTGGAAATGGCAAGTCTGAAGCTGACTGGAGACTGGCCAGAAGACAGTTGATGGACAAAAGCACTTGTTCAGGCCCAAGTGGCCTGCCCAGAAACAGCTGACTCCTCGAAAGAGCCTCATGCTACACATACAAGGCATGCCCAGCAAGTAACTGCCAACCGTCTGTTTGCACATAGTATACCCAACGTCTCAGGAAAGAGGAGGCGCCCCAAGAGGTATGACCTGGGAAAACTAGAAACCTCAATATTCCACTTCTGGCATACCACACTTTATCTGGAGCTGTGTGTACTGACCGACGTGCTGTCAATCTGGCAGGCAAACTGTGTTCTCCACACTGAATGCCTTGGGAAGCTGTCACTCTGGTTCTGTGTGTTAGATCACACTCATTATGCTTGTTGGGTACATGTTCACCTCTGAGACATGGCATCCTTCACACAGGGCATCAAGACACAGCTCGAGTTCTCAAAGGGGAACTTCACAGTTCAGAAGCCAGCATGTTTTCTCTACAATCGCTCTTGACCAAGCTTGTGAGCACAACACCATCACTATCAAAGGGGAGGTTGAAGCTGTTCATCTAACACAAGGTTCAGAGCACCTTTGGCCTGGATGACAGTGGGACCAGAGATAGCCAGGTTGACAGGAGAATCTGAAGCTGCAGCAGAGGAAGGAACCACTCAAAAAGGGTCTAACACAAAACACCATGAGCAGGTGAAAGGTGTCCAGGCTTCTTTTCCACAACATGTGAAGGTACTTGTTGAGATCACAGATGACATGGACAACCTCTTCTCAGAAAAGAGTGCAGATTTATTTAAACTGGACACCAAAAACACTGCAGATTCCGTGGTGACTATCTCTGATACAAAAGCTGAGAAGACCAGGCAGTAGCAGTACTCCATGTTTGTAACAGAGAGATTGCAAGAAAAAACAAACCATTAACAGAGCCCATCAAGCTAAAAACACATCCCTTTTTCAGCAGACCTCCTGCAAGGGAGCTTTCCGAGACCAAATTGCAGCTCTCCTCCTTCAAAAATAGTGTGGAATGCAATCTTTCACTATACTTCAGACTTGGACCGACTGTTTCAGACTGCATGTTTTACTCCTGTGGGAATTCTGCACCACTGCACACGCACAGAATTCATGTGTCCCACAGAACGTTTTTTCCACATAAAATACATTCTGTCCCAGAAGTGCTGCAGTTTCGCCTTTTGCATGAATGCAGCAGGATGTCTGGTGCCACTGCGGCCTCTGGTGGGCAAAAGGCAAAACCTCAGCACTTCTGGGGCAGAATTTATTTTCTGTGGGGGAAAAAAATTCTGTGACACAGAATTCCCCAGAAGTAGAAGTCAATCTGCCCACAGACCCAGGTTTAGACAGACTGGGGCACATGGGGCTGCTGGGGTTGTGTGTTCAGAATGGCTAGGGGGGGGGGGGGACAGAGTGGGGCATGAGCTCAGGAGCTAGTGGGGTGACAGCACTGAGTCAGGAGCTGAACGCAAGTGGGCGTGCATGGCTACATGGGGAGAAGGCTACAGGGACCAATCAGGATGGGGGGAGAATACGGGGACAGGGGCAGATGTGCTTGACTGAATGAGAGGGGCTTGGGATCAGCCAGGGTCTGCAGGAGGAGGCTCCCCAACAATCCTGCCACTCCCCACAAAAAAACCTGTTCCATACTTCTCCCATCCACACCCAACAACCCTCCAGGTTGACTCCAGGCTCCTCCCTTCTCCCTGAGCTCCTCCGTTACCCCTGACTCTACCAAGCCTTTGCTGTGGTACTGACAGGTACAGGAAATACAGTTCTTTACTGTAATTTAAATGAATTACTCAAAGTTCTGTGTTAATATACCTAGTAAGCATTCTATTTGTCCAAAAAAATTACCAGGATCATTTTTGGGGGGTCTGTATTGTTATAGACATACTTGGTGACAGATATTTTGAAACAAAATTACCAAAATAATTGAAAGTGGCATGATTACACTTATTCTGACAAATAAAATACGCAGAATTTTAAAATATCGTGCACAGAATTTTTAATTTTTTGATGCAGAATTCCCCCAGGAGTAATATTTATGCAAGCTCCCTTTTCAATCCTTTTGAGACATGGCACTATCCTAATGTGCCTAGATTAATCTCACATATTATTAGCAAAGAGAAATTTAACTCTCTTCATTAACAAAAACTTGTGAGTTTACTTTGTCATTTTTCTATACAATTAATATTTTAGTAAAAACACCCTGGTGACACGCTACAGAACATGTTAATTCTCCATATTTTTGTATAATCTCTAGCCATCACAATTCATTGCTTTACTTTTTAGGACACTTCAGACAATAGGAATATAAAAGTAAAAAAACAAAAACCTACTGGAATGGTTTAATACCATAAGCAATCAATCAGTAGAAAAAAAATGCATTCAGAATTTAAAATGGCTGCTACAGCCAACATAGCATGAGTTGGCCATGGCCACATATCTGAAAATCATTATTAGGTCATGCCCTAAGACTGGCAGATTACATACTTTTATAATAAACCCCACAGTTTTCACACATCGGATCGGCAACAGCACGAGGCAATGAACCAGGGAATGGCTTTACATGACACTTGGTCTAGAACCAGACAAGTTACACACAATCGGGGTGATGTAGGTGTTAGTTTTTAGAAAGTGGCTGAAATCTGAAACCAGCATTTAATGCTATTGTCCAAGCTGTCTGGCATGAGGAGGTTGCTCCCAGCAAATACAATGAAATGGATGCCATCTTTCTGCTCCAGCCATGGAACACGGCATTCACAGAAAACTATTTCAGAATCCTTGCTCCATTGCTCCAATCCATCCATTTGTAAGGAACAGTGATTGTGAAGAGTACCCTCAGATGATGGGAAGAAACAGGTGGCACACCAACACTAGAGAGCATCTGAATAGAAAAGCAGGCCAATCAGGGAGTAGTAACTAGAGCTTGTCAGAAAAGAGTAGCATTTCCTCCCTCCCTCACAGTGAAAAATTTCACAAACAAGCCACTTTATTAGCAAGAGAGGCACTGTTCTCAGGAGTGACTTCAGGGCACGAAGACAAGACAAACTCAGGTCCTAGAACTGGTTACTGAAGAGCCTTACTTCAAATGCAGGCACCTCTCCCTCCTAGCTTCCTGAAAAGAGCTCTCCAGCAATCCGATCAGTCAAAAGGGGCACTTTATGCATCCCTAAAATAGAGAGCCTAGCAAAGAAAGGGCTACAGAATTCCAACAAATCTTCACAAGCTTGCCACACTGCTAATGTGTTTTTTGCTAGGAGAGCTATCATAGGAGGGCTGTTTAGTAAAAGGCCCTCGGGGTGACCTTTGCTGACAGTCTCCAAGCTCCCCATGTAACTCATCTAATGCTAGCCAAAGTAATTAGTACCAGAGCAATAATTGCAACCTCTGAATACACTCGACCAAGATTGCAAAAGGTCCCCAGGAGGTCCTGCTGGGGACCCTAACCCACATACAGCAGCATTTGCTCACATCCAAAGGAGGGACTCAGCAACATTTCTGAGAGACACCAGCACTTTCCCAGCTCTTAAAGTGAGACTGGGGATGAGGATAAGACAGCTACAAAAAGAAGTGAATAAATAAATGGAAACTCAGACCGTCAGTGGTTTAGCACTACAAAGCCAATTTGAGCAGGTACTCTTCAGATGGCTACTCAGCAGGCAGCAGCTACTGTAAAACAAGCACCCAAGCGGCATTGTCACAGATCAATGCTCCCTGCACCTCTTCGCTTCTGACATTATTCTTCAACATTTATATTGTGATAGCGCCTAAAGGTCACAGCCAGGCTGGGTCGTCTTTGGGTTAGAAGCAGCCCACCCTGTATACCACATTCCAGGTTCATAGAGCTCCCTTTCCTCTGGGACACGGAGACAGGAAGGAGAGTTAGCTCTTTCCATACGTGCCTAAACTTCCAGACCCCAACATCAAAAAGCTATGCTCGGACCCACAGACAGCAGCCCACTTTGGAATTCCTGCCACATGTGCTTTCTGCTGAAGTCAGAAATGTGAAATAAACTGATGTTTAGCATCCTGCCACTATGACAAAGAGACCTTCCACCCCCTTGCCCTGTACCACAGGCTGTGTATGACCTGCTGTTTCTCACTTAGTCACACACTTTGCTCAGCTTTCTGAATAATACAAGGATTTTAATGTCCACTTTCACTCAGGGAGAAGACACCCTTACACATTTCACTGGCCCAAGAGCTCAAAAAGTCAAGCGCAAGTTCTGAGAGAAAGATCCAACATAGAATGCAATTACTATGATGACTCAAATTCCTTAAAGACTTGCCTCAAGACACTAAAGTAGTAAGTAACTGACTAAAAGATAGGAAACAACAGGTAGGAATAAATGGTCAGTTTTCAGAATGGAGAGAGGTAAACAGTGGTGTCCTCCAGGGGTCCGTACTGGGACCAGTCCTATTCAACATGTTCATAAATCATCTGGATAAAGGGGTAAACAGTGAGGCTGCAAAATTTGCAGATGATACAAAACTACTCAAGAAAGTCAAGTCCCAGGCAGACTGCGAAGAGCTACAAAAGGATCTCACAAAACTGGGTGACTGGGCAACAAAATGGCAGATACAATTCAAAAAAATGCACATTGGAAAACAATCCCAGCTATACATATAAAATGATGGAGTTTAAATTAGCTATTACCACTCAAGAAAGATCTTGGAGTCAGGGTATGTCTACACTATGGGATTATTCCAATTTTACATAAACCGGTTTTGTAAAACAGATTGTATAAAGTCGAGTGCATGCAGCCACACTAAGCACATTAATTCGGTGCTGTGTGTCCATGTACCAAGGCTAGTGTCGATTTCTGGAGCGGTGTACTGTGGGTAGCTATCCCATAGTTTCCGCAGTCTCCCCTGCCCATTGGAATTCTGGGTTGAGATCCCAATGCATGGTTCAGAAAAGGCAACAAAAATGATTAGGGGTATGGAACGGCTTCCGTATGAGGAGAGATTAATAAGACTGGGACTTTTCAGCTTGGAAAAGAGATGACTAAAGGGGGATATGATAGAGGTCTATAAAATCATGACTGGTGTGGAGAAAGTAAGTAAATGAAGTGTTATTTACTCTCTCATAACACAAGAAGGGGCCACCAAATGAAATTAATAGGCAGCAGGTTTAAAATAAACAAAAGGAAGTATTTTTTCACACAACGCAGTCAACCTGTGGAACTCCTTGCCAGAGGATGTTGTGAAAGCCAAGACTATAACAGGGTTCAAAAAAGAACTTAATAAATTCATGGAGGACAGGTCCATCGATGGATATTATTAGCCAGGATAGGCAGGGATGGCGTCCCTAATCTGTTATTGCCAGAAGCTGGGAATGGATGACAGTGGGTGGATCACTTGATTCCCTGTTCTGTTCATTCTCTCTGGGGCACCTGGCATTGGCCACTGTCAGAAGACAGGATACTGGGCTAGACGGATCTTTGGTCTGACCCAGTATGGTCATTCCTAAGTAAGTATTGGCAGTAAGCTCCATTAAGTTGACCTGGCCTCCTTCAAAAAGCCAAGCTTCCACTACTCAAGCTTGAAGGAAGGAAGGATTCCAAAAGGGACACCAAGAAAGGAAAGGGTTTATTTGACTGGCCAACAATGTTTCCAGTGCCTACATGTGATACAACATGGTATCCAGGTCTGAACCTCAGATTCAGACTTCAAACTTCAAACAAGTAATGGCAGTGCCAACTTTTTTCAGCTGATAAAAAATAAGAATTGGGGTTTGGCCAAACCCTAGACCACTCCCCACTCAGCCAGTGCTCAGATATATTCTAAAGCTCATTCTTCTGAAATGCATTATTTACAAACTCCTCAAGCCCAAGAACACAATCTGCAGTATCCCTTCCTGCTGCCAGGAGCTACTCCAGAAGTGCTTCCGGTCCTACACCACAAGGTGACCAAAAGATCACCTTTCCAGATTCTTTCCCAAGACTAGCCCCTTTTTCACATTCTCTGGGACGGCCTGAACTTAATTCATGGGTTTCTGAACTGTAAATAATTTGCTTGTTAACTCAAGTCTGAAAAGTCAAAATCTGCAAAATCCTTAAAGACACCCGTGTTCGTGACTCATACACGAACAGCAGGTCCTATCGTGTGTCGCTCACACTATGGCAATACCACATTTCTCAAGTCCGGGATTAGCAGAGAACTTTACAATAGAAACGGCTCAGCCCCCTCTGTACTTATGGACGCCTGCTAGCTGTACCTTAGACACCACTACACACTGGACACACAATGACAGCTCTAGTGAGTTAAAGAACACTGGCTATGCCAAAAATATTAATATTACTGGATGACCCTACTGCATCTAATTCTAATGCTGTTAGCTCTGGGGAGTCCAGAAAGTGTATGAATCCAAGGATTCACTTCAGGAGCAGTCCATCTCACTTGCTCTGTGTTCAGATATTTACAGAGTTCTCCACACATACTGGAAATGTAACGTATCTTCAGAAGGGAGAGAGGAAGGAAGTGAAAAGTTTGTGTCCAATCAACGCAGTTATTGATCAAACCCTGATCCAACAAGGGGAAAAAGGGAAACACAAAATAGTTAATTCTTGGCTTCTTGCTTTGGCTCCAGGCAAGGAAAGTGCACAGGGGGAGGGAGAGAGAGAGAGAGAGAGAGATTGGAACAAGCTGAAGCTGGGATTTGCTCCAAAAGCCCCAAGGGGTACAGTGCTGGCTCCCAAATATGGAAACACACAGGACTCCTCTCCAGCAGGTAGAAGGTTTACACAGACAACTCTTTTGAGCAGAAGGAAAAAACAGCCAACCTCTTTCTTGATGCCTGTGCACCCATGCCCAGATAAGCCAGCCAGGGAAGATAAATGAGCGAGCTAAGCAAGAAAGCAAGTTTAACTACAACTCTTCTGAATGATTAGAGCACTACAATTCAGAGACCGCTACCCCCGTGTGGTTCCCAAGGCAAATGTCTCCTTTCTGTGACAGCTAACAGGGGCTCAACTGCGCAGTCTAATCCCCCTTTTGTGGTGTTTTGCCAGATGCCCATTAGCACCACAAGGTGGAAAAACAAACATGAGACTATATGCGCCAAAAGCTGTCCAGGCAAACTGTCATGACAGAACTACCCATTGTGATGGCACGACCTTAGGGTATGTGAAGTCCTCAACCATGACAATACTGAACCCCTTGTTCTCCTTTTAAATTAATGATTATTAGTTAAACGTTATTTTACGACTCGATTGAGAGAAAGTGGGGTTACATCACAAACAAACTCCAAACCGCCTACCCATGGCAGGATGGAATCTTTACCAGCTCTAGAAAACTTACAGCTTATCAGGTAGATTGCACGGCCATAAATGACCACTGCAATCATCCAGTCTGACCTCCTGTACAACATAGGCCACAGAACTTCCTTCAAGTAACCCCTACAGCTGATCTTAGAGAGGAAGCATCCCATCTTGATTTTAAAATTATCAGTGATGGAGAATCCACCACAACCCTTGGTAAATTGCTCCAGTGGTTAATTATCTTCACTGTCATAGGTTTACACCTTATTTCCAGTCTGATGTTTTCTAGCTTCCAGACACTGGATCGTATTATACCTTTCTCTGATAGGCTGAAAAGCCCATTAAATATTTGTTCCCCATTTAGATATTTACAGTCTAGTCACCCCTTTGCCAACTGTCTTTGCTAAACTAAACAGACTGAGCATTTTGAGTCTATCACTATAAGGCAGGTTTTCTGATCCTTTCATCATTCTGGTGGTTCTCCTCTGAACCTGCTCCAATTTATCAACATCTCTTGAGTTATGGGCATCGGAATTGGAAACAGTGTTCCAGCAACAGTCACGCCAGTGCCAAATACAGAGGTAAAACAACCTCTCTGCTCAAGACTCTCATGTTTATGCATCCCAGGATCATATTAGTTCTTTTGGCCACAGGCATCACTAGGAGCTCACGTTCAGCTGATTATTCACCAGGACTCAAATCCTTCTCAAAGTCACTGCTTCCCAGGATAGCGTCCCCCATCCTGTAAGTATGGCTGACAGTCTTTACTCTTAGATGTATACATTTAGCCATATTTAAACACACACTGTTTGGTTGTATCTAGTTTACTAAGAGATCCAGACAGTTCAGAATAAGCAATCTGTCCTCTTCATTATTTACCCCTCCTCCAAATTTTCTGTCATCTCCAAACTTTCAGTGATGACTGTATGGATAAAAATGTTAAATAGCATACGGCTGAGAACTGATCTCTGAGGGACCCTGCTGAAAACAGACCCACTTGATGATTCCCCATTTACAGTTATGTTGGACCTACCTGTTAGCGAGTTTTTAATCCATTTAATGTATACCATGTTCATTTTTTACTGCTCTACTTTTCTAATCAAAATATTGTGTGGTACCAAGTCAAAAGTCTTATAGGAGTCTACATATACCTCATCAACACTATTACCTTTAGCTACCAAACTTGTAACTTCAACAAAAAGATATCAAATTGGTTTGATAGGATCTATTTTCCATAAACCTAAGTTGATTTGCATTAATTACATTATGCTTCTTTAATTCTTTATTAACCAAGTCTGTATGAGATGTTCCATTATCTTGCCAGGGATAGTTATCAGGCCTATAATTACATAGGTCATCCTATTCATCCTTTTTAAAAACTTGCACAGCATTGACTTTCTTCCACTCTTCTGGAGCTGCCCTAGGGTATCAAGACTTATTGAAAAAACAACCCTGATGGTCTACCAAACTCTTCATCCAGTTCTTTGAAAACTCTTGGATTCAAGTTATCTGGACCTGCTGACTGAAAGTGTCTGACTTTAGTAACTTCTGTTTAACATCAGCCAGAGATATTAGTGGAATGGCAAGAGTGCTATTACCACATGATAAGACAACACAATCTGTTCCCTTTGCCCCAAGTACAGAACAGAGATTTATTGACTACTTCTGCCTTTTCTGTAGTATTATTGATAATTCTACCATTTCTATCTAGTAATGAACCAATATCATGGTCAAAATTCTTTTTTGTTCCTAATATTGTCCTTAAATTTGTCGGTCATAGATTCCTCATATCAGTTTTCCACAGCTAACTTCTGATTTATAGTCATTACTAGCAAGTTCCCCTTTCTTCCATTTGTTATATATTTTTCTATTTTTTTTATAGCTGTCTTCACTTCCCCTCTAAGCCAGGTCAGTTTTTTGTTTTTTTGTTGTTTTTTTTTAAAAACCAAAATGACCTTCTTCCTCAATTGTGATTTTGGGGGCATTTAAGTAGGTGTTCTGATACGATCCCCAATTACTATTTACATATTTCTGATCAAATTCCTCCTCTCAAGTAATTTGGCAGAATTGTTTTCAGCTTTGAGAAACTGGCCCTATTAATGCACCAAGAATATCTATATTATTGGTCTGGACTTTATTTTGCTTACACATTATAAATGTGACTGCAAGAACAAAAGAATGTCCATAATGGGTCAAACCAATGATCCAGCTACTCCAGTATCCTCTCTCTGCCAAGTGGCCAGTGCCAGATGTTTCTGGCAGTTGGAGGTTTAGGGATACCCCAGAGCATGGGGTTGCAGTCCTGACCATCTTCCATGAACTTAGCTAATTCTTTTTTGAAACCAGCTATACTTTTGGCCTTCACAACATCCCCAGCAATGGCGTTCCACAGGCTGACTGTGCGTTGTGTGAAGAAATACTTCCTTATATTTGTTTTCAACCTGCTGCCTATTAATTTCATTGGGTGACCCCTGGTTCTTTTGTTATTTGAAGAGGTAAATAAAACTTCCTTATTCACTTTCGCCACACCAGTCATGGTTTTATAGATCTCTATAATATCCCCTTTAGTCATCTCTTTTCCAAGCTGAATTGTCCCAGTCTTTTTAATCTCCCTTCATACAGAAGCTGTTCCATACCTCTAACCATTTTTGTTGCCCTTTTCCAGTTATATTACTGTATTTTTTTTTTTGAGATGTGGTCACCATAATTACACACAGTATTCAGGATGTGGGCCTACCATGGATTTTTATAGTAGCAAGATGATATCTTCTGTCTTATCTATCCCTTTCCTAATGGTTCTGAACAGTCTGCTACCACTTTTGACTGCTGCTGCCCATTGAGTGGATGTTTTCAGAGAACTATCCACAGTGACTCCGAGAGTTCTTTCTTGAGTGGTAACAGCTAACTTCCACCCCAGCATTTGCATATATAGTTAGGATGTTTTCCAAGATGCATTACTTTGCACCTATCAACACTGAATCTCATCTGCCAGTCACCCAGTTTTATGAGATCCCTTTGTAAGTCTTCACAGTCTATTTTGGACTCAACTATCTTGAGTCATTTTGTATCCTCTGTAAACTCTGTCACTTCACTCTTTACCCCATTTATCCAGATCATTTCTGAATATGTTGAACAGCACTAGTCCCAGTACAGAGCCTTTACGTATAGTATGCATAAAACTTGCTGGCAGAGAAAGTCATTTGACTAATTGAATTAAACACAAAATACCAATGTAGAAGAAATATGAAGTCCTTTATCTTGAAAGAGTTCCCAGGGAAGACAAATAAGCAAGATCTCAGATAAAGAGAGATTGTTCCACCTGGTTATGAGAAACAGCAGTTGCTGACTGGGAGCAACTATTCACAGTCTGGAAGCAAGGTCTTATGAACCCTGGTCAACAACTGAACTAAAATGTACATTCACGTAAGAGAGATGAATCATAGAATAGAATATCAGGGTTGGAAGGGACCTCAGGAGGTCACCTAGTCCAACCCCTTGCCCAAAGCAGGACCAGTCCTCAACTAAATCGTCCCAGCCAGGGCTTTGTCAAGCCTGATGGATACACACGAACAAAGATAAAGGCCTGCAGAATTGTGAGACAAAATTCTCAAACCATTGGCTGAAGACAAACCAAAACATCAGAGACTTAAGTCAAATCCACTTCCATAGATTGTCTCTTCCTTCCCTCTGGAGGTCCAAAATGCCAAGAGATTGAACAAGGGCAATGATCATCCCAAACACGGAGACACAAAATGCTAGATGAAAAGGGGAGCAGCAAAGAGCAATATACAATCTCATCTTCAAGAGTGATCAACTGCAACTAGTCTATCTTCCTCAGTGGCACGTGTGCCACGCCCCACTAGATGAAGCTTTCCAATGTTATCAGGGAAAGCTAGAGACCAACACACCTTCCAGGGACAAAGTCAGTTTAGTTCTCATAAGGTGGTTAATAGCAGCGATTGAGATTTTACTACCACAAAAAGCTTTCTCTAAGCAACTCTGTTAAAAATAAAATTAGTTCTGGAACTCACTCAGGTCTTCTTTAAGAACTTTGAGCCACTAAGGGTCACTTATTTGGTTAGTACACAAGTGAAGTGGCCATTGTCCTGTGATGTCCTGCGGTGAGAGAGAGGACTTTCAGAGTATGAGCAAGGACAAGCTGCCCAACTCTTTAGAGAGCTCTGCTGTACTCTATAGACATTCTGAGCTCTTTCCCAAGTGATGACCCAGCAGATCTTCACTCCCAATTGCCAAGCAAGAAGGGCCCTGAGAGACTATGGAATATGTTGACACCGATCATGATGAACATCACTGGAAGCGACAAAAAAGGTCTAACAGGTTACCATTAGCAACAGGAACATGGCCCTCTTCAGTTCATATAATAGCCTGGAGCAATGGCTTTTGCAGACCTGAAACTTCATTTAGCACAAGTGGGAGAATCAGGGAGGGTTCATTTCCTTTTTCAGTGGTTTCCTACCAGCCTGTTAGGCCACTTGCTGTGCACTGCCTTCAGTCTGCACAGAAGCTTGAACTAACCCAGCTAGGTTGTCTTGTAGGCTAGACATATCACCACACCAGTCACACAACAAATCAAACTTACCCCTCTTGATTTGAATGGCACTGCTCAGGAATGAATCTAGCATGTGATGGTGAAGGCCAGTCCCTTTTCTAGAACAGACTGTTTGGGCACCTTTCAGTGAGAGTGTAAGGAGGAGAGATTGAGTGTGGAAATATTTTGCCAACATGGAGGCAGGGAGTCACGCACTCAAATTTAGCCCTCGTCATTGTGACAGAGGGGTGGCTGGACCACATCTGAGCAGTGCTGGGACCCTACGCACTGGTCACAACACCCAGAGTGGAAAGCTGAGCCCAGCCAGCCCATGGTCGTTTGGTGCATCCAGTGAACCAATTTTGGGACACGACCTTCAGGCTGAGACACTGCATTAGGGAGACAGCATGACAGCTATAGCAATCCCTCTGTCTGGGCATTAGTAGTATAACGTGTACTTACAATCCCCTCAATTCAAACAGCAGCATGATCAGAGTTTTGCACACAGTGACTAGGCAGAGTCTCTCCACTAACTCTCTGAACCACAACACTTCTTTCCAGCTGCCTTGCTGTCAAGGAATCTCATCCTAGATGGGTTTTATCTCTTGGAAGCCTCATGGTTCACCTCTTTGAGAAAGCTGCCCTGCCGTTAGGCTCAGGTTTCATATACCATATAAAAAACAAAAACACACAAAAAAAAAAAAAAAAAAAAAAAAAAAGAGACAAAAAAACCACCGCACACACAGAAACGCAGGGGTGGAAGGGACCTCAAGAGGGCATCAAATCCAGCCCCCTGCACTGAGGCAGGACCAAATAAACCCATCCCTTGATGGATGTTTGTTCAGTCTGTTCTTTAAACCCTCCAGTGATGGGGATTCTACACCCTCTCTTGAAAGCCTGTTTCATAGCCTAATGATCCTTATAGTAAGAAAGTTTTCCTAATATCTAACCTCAATTTCCCTTACTGCAAATTAAGGCACTTACTTTTTGTCCTACCTTCTGTGGACGCGGAGAACAATTCATCACCATCCTGTTTGTGACAGCTCTTAACACATATGAAGACTTATCACATTCCCCCTACCCTTCTTTTCTCAAGACTAAACATGCCCAGTTTTGTTTTTTAACCTTTCCTCCTAGTTCAGGTTTTCTAAACTGTTTTATCATTTCTGATGCTCTCCTCTGGGCTCTCTCTCCAGTTTATCCACATCTTTCCCAAAATGAGGTGCCCAGGATTGAACACAGTACCAGTACAGCAAGATAGTTACCTCTAATGTTGTACATACCATTCTCCTGTTAGTACATCCCAGAATGACAGCAGCCTTTTTCACAAATGCATCACACTGTTGATTCATAGTCAATTTGTAAGCTATCACCCCCATATCCTCTTCAGCAGTATTACTGTCTAGCCCAGGGGTCAGCAACCTTTCAGAATTGGTGTGTCGAGTCTTCATTTATTCAATTTAATTTAAGGTTTTGCGTGCCAATAATACATTTTAACCTTTTTAGAAGGTCTCTTTCTATAAGTCTATAATATATAACCAAACTATTGTTGTATGTAAAGTAAATAAGGTTTCAGAATGTTTAAGAAGCTTCCTTTAAAATTAAACTAAAATGCAGAATCCCCTGGACCAGTGGTCAGGACCCGTGCAGTGCGAGTGCCACTGAAAATCAGCTCACGTGCCGCCTTCGGCGCCCAAGCCATAGGTTGCCTAACCCTGGTCTAGCCAGTTATAGCCAGCCTTGCACATAGTAGGAGCTCTACTCTGGTCCAGAATTACCAACGCTGCCTCTTGTAGTGGGCATTCAACTTAATAGGAGAAATGTGCTCTTGTCCCTTTAATAACTTAAGTTCCTTTTCCTTCCACTAAACACAGTGGGAAAGGCCATTTTTGTTGCATCCAGAAGTCAAGATCCCCTTCTAACACTCTGATATGGACAGACCATAAAGAGAACATTTCACCTTTCTACAGAGACCTCCAACTGAAGATCCCAAAGTAAATATTTGTTAAGTCTCATCCTCCCAGCCTCCAGATGACTGCTTGTTAGGGACGGCGCTCTGCTCAGAAGCCCAATCTTGGTTCAAGGAGAGGCTGTTAACCACTCTGCCTAGTAGATGTCCAACCAATTAGAATGTTGGCTACAGTCAATTTCTCTCCTGTCCTCTTTCACATTCTCTTTCCTCTTCCAAACAGAGACGGTGCTAGGAAGCGTCATGTGTCAGTAAAAATCTTCTGCCTCCCCCACATCTTCCCTTGAAGCTATGAGGGAACATGCCTCTGCTCTCTTTTAGGCAAGCTGTTAAGCTATGTGGGTAAAGTAGCACAGAAAAAAGGAACAGACCCCAGAAATGGCCACACAGATTCAGAGAGTCTGAGGCCAGAAGGGACTACTAAATCTACTAGCCTGATCTCCTGTGTACCACAAGCCAGAAAAGGACTGCTCTGCTTCAGCAAGACCCACTGGGATCAGTAGCTCTGAAGAGAAGGCTGGAAGCAGTCTGCATTCGCTCATTAGACAGCTGGAAGTTTCTACTTGTCACTGGCAAATGGGAGGGTTATTTTTTTCAAACCCTGGGTTAATGTTGTTCCCCTGTGATGAACAGCAGCAAATGGCAGAGCTTGCAAGCCCATTTCCGCTGGAACAGAAGTCGGTGATATGGAGAATGAGTATTTAGTTTGTGTAACTTTTTTTTTTTTTACTTACACTATGTACACTAGTCCTTTAACAAAGATGGCCAAACAGCATGCAGGAAATCCGCTTTCAGGAGCCTCAGTCCAAACACCAAATTCTTAATGCCCAGAAAGCAATTCTGCCTCAAAGACTGATTCCTAGTTCGCGATTAAGGGAGAGAGAGTTAACTTTTTGCGTTTACAAATGTTCCCCGAAAGAAACTATCACAAAACTGAAACAAACACAAGCACTTCTTCAAACACTGAACAGTGTTCTCATATTAAGAAAAAAACCTCATCAGACTCTTGGAAGTACTACTCCCATTTTGTGGAAGGCCACACGGTAAGTGGCAGAGTTGGAAATTAAGCTAGAATCCTGGCTCCTTGCCAAACTGAAAGATTGCGTGCGTGTGAGAGAAACTTTTTGCGTCTGATGAAGTGGGTATTCACCCACGAAAGCTCATGCTCCAAAACGTCTGTTAGTCTATAAGGTGCCACAGGATTCTCTGCTGCTTTTTCAAAATGTGGAACACATTTTAAAGAGATGTCACATGGGCCACCTCCTGCTATGGCAAATACAGTAATTGCTTATGTGGAAAGTAACATCAGTAAGGTTATGTATGTAGCTGTCCTCAATACAGCATATCAGAAACAAGGAGGAAAGCCAGCACCATGTGGTCAGTTATCTGTGAACTACCACTAACTGCTGTGTCTGGGGCTTGGGAACTTTCTGGACTGTAATTTGTAAATAAGACTGTAAAAGAACATCTCATCGCTAGGAATCCATTCCCAAAATGTGTGTACTCTTCCGATAGGGAAGCCTGTGTTCTCCTATTCAGTCGCACTAGAAGTCCCATTCTGCAGGCTTTTCCTATTCTGCCTCAGATATTGAGTAAGTGGCACAGGACTGTGGGGTCTCTCACCGCCCAACAAAGTGGGTCTGAGATGAAGAGTGACTCACTGGGTTAGCCTAGTTACTTAGGTACTTACATCAGCACCATCTCATGAAGTAGGGAAGTTTTCTACTCATTGTACAAACAGGGGACTGAGGCAGAGAGAGATTAAGTGACTTGCCCAAGCTCACATAGGAAGCCTATGGGAGGGCTGGGAATTGAACCAAGTCTTCCACGTACCAGTTCAGTGACTTAAAATCATAATTCCCTCTCTCTCAGCTAAGCCTCCTTCATCCCCTGCTCATATGCTCTGGGGAAACAAATGACGCGGCTGCTTGGGACAATGCCTGTGGGAAGCTCATGCTCCATGACCTCCAGTTAACTTTCTTTGATTTCTAGTTAGAAGGACTGCCCCTGGAAGAAAGCCAATGCTGACTGCATCTGTGTTCTGTTCTCAGGTCAGGACATCAGTTTACACTTGTAGGGTTTTCTCTCGAAATATGAACCTGTTGCCTTTTCAAACCATTCTGATCATCCTTAGAGGGAATTTCCTTTCCCTTATCTCCTTCTTCCTTCAGGTCCTTCCTTTTCCATGAAACCACCAGCCAAACTGCAGAAAGAGTCAACTGGACCCCAGTTAGCCTATATTTGATCTCCCAGCTCCTAGGGGGACATAAACCAGTATTCAGATCTCTGAATCAGTCCAACCAGAGATAGCAGGTTCAGTGAGCGATTTGTTTCTTACCCCTCGATGATTCAAGAGCTTTCTCTGAAACTCCTGTCATCTGGAACAGCCATCCTGGATCTTGCCAAGTATCAATACACAATCTCAATTCAATCTCTCACGCCTTTAGCTCTTAAAAGGAACACTCTCAGGTAAAAGACCACTGCCTTTCCTCACCTCCCTTACCACCTTAGAGCAGGGGGTCAAAGGCATTTCATAATGTGGCCCATATTTTAATACAGATTGTCCCATGAATGACTGCCCTCCCAGTTATGATTACAGTTCTCACTTTCCTTTCCATTTGTGATCCTGAAAGTACCCCTGCAGCAATGATAGCAATTGTGGGCATTTTTAGCTGTATTTTACTGCAGTGTGGTAGGTGGAAAGGAAGAGAAAGATGAAAGCCAGTACCATATGACCAGCCTGCTCTCCACAGAACTTCTGCCTGAGGTCACCACAACTGGAAAATTTAAAAATCTCAACTTTTACTTGGCTTTATTTTTGTTTGTTTACTTTTGCATTTCATTCAGCTAAAACACTGAAAACAGACTAGCCAGTTTCACTTTTGGGTCTCGTTCTAGCACAATGCTGAATGTCTGAGCAGCAGACACTGCAGGGAATAGTCACAATTCAATCGCTGTTAGAATTTAAACACAGTTGTGACAGAGTATTAACTAATTTAGGGATCTGAAAACTCCGACTAGTGCACAGAACCTGGGTGCTAAATTACCTGCTAGTCCCTCTAGCCCCTTAATTATAATAAAAAAACCTGAAAAACTTATTTTCTTCTGTAAAATCTCTGTAATGAAAGCATTTTATGATACTGTTTGTAAGAAATATTCTGCACATAGAGTAACTAGTCTTTACAGTTCTAGCTAACACTCCTTTCAGATAGTGAATCCCTCGAGTTCCTATCCCACAGCCTCAGCCTGGGGAGCACGGGAAGAGTTGCAAGCCTACAGATCAGGTCTGTACAGTGGCCTTGCTTCTGCTGCCACTATCCACACTTCCACAGCTACACTGCTTCTTATGCTACCACGAGATGCATACTTGAGCAAGGGAATCACTCCGTCAGGTTCATAGTGTAGACATAGTCTAAGATAAGCAGAGGGCTGGTCGAGTTTCTTTTGTCAGACCCGTCCAGAGAGCAGAAGCACTGAACATTTCAGCCTCTGATCATTAAGCTGCACTTCCTTTTCCAACTCAGTCGATCAGTTGTAATTGCACTCCTCAAAAATTGGCAGATAAAGACAAACCTGAAAAGCAAGAGTGATAGGAAAAGGGGCAAAAAGTTGCTTTGCTTTACCAATAATCCTGATCACCACCTGCCCTGGAGGATGCAGTCTCAGGTTTAATGCACCTGACTCTTGCCACTAGCAGAATGGAAACTCAGGCTGCAGTTTGAGGAGGCAGCTCCCACGCAGCCTGCCTATGGAGATGCTCTGGCGCAGAGCTGGCAGCCTGTGGAACTGGGAAGCCTGAGCTGTTGCGCTCAGACAGACAGAGAGACAAGAACAGGAAAGTACTTAAAGGCAGTGGCATCCTGCCCACTCCTGTGGTAGCCTAAGGCCATCAGCTCTCTTCCAATCTTTGCAGCACCTGAGTACGTGTAATCTGGGTTGCCAGCTACATTAGGAGCTGGCTGTCCGCCTGCTCAAATGTCTCAAAATATCTGCTGTCTCAGCTTTCCAGGACTGAATCACTCCAACCCATGTGAATTCTGGAGACATCACAACTAAAGGGAAAAGAACAGTCAGACTAACATTATCTGCGTCAATACAGGTCACTGTGGCACTAAGAAGAGGGGCTTGCCCACTCAGATGCCTGTTGTGTGGCTCCTTCCAGGGCTCTGGGACCCATGCAGCCACACACAGGAGAAGACCGACTACAACTGTTTACTAAAGATGTGGTCAGTGGAGAACACGGATTAAATTGCCAAGATGAAGTGCCAGTCAACGATACCAGCATCCCGCTATTGTCACACCATGGCTACTCCTAGCGCATTTTCCAGTGTGCGGAGTGGTGACCTCGGTTTTGTTCCAGTTCTATTACGATATTAGTGTTACCATTAGGATATCTTATGAACAGTTGCAATGAGGTTTGTATCTGTTACCAGTTACATTGGGGCACCATGTTTAGATTCTGCTCTGCCTATACTACCAATGGTGCAAGCGATACCTGTGCTTTCTCTACACTCTTTTACTACTATGTTGTCTGACCTACTCTGAGCAGGTCTAAATAACATGATGGTTATAATATCCCCAGTCTACACTAGACACTGCTGCCACCTGTGAAGCTGTATGAGATTTTAATGAAACTGCTGTAGTAGAAAAGGCCTATTAGGCTAGAACACTTTTGCAACAACTGCCAATCACACCTCAGATCTGCATATGAAAAGCAGCTTGAAAGTCTCAGAACTCAGGCTACTTAACCTGTGAATGATCTGGGTGCTGAACACAACCCAAGCATGGGAGAACTCTTGATGCAGCAGAGTTAGAGCCCTGGTCCTCTGAATGAGTTCTACAAATCCATTGGCTCAGAGCACTACGACTTTGCTCTAAACAGTGTACATCCCTTTTTAAAGGTGAATGTGGAGTGGGTAAAGCTAATTCACATCTAACTTTTCTAGATGAGTGAGTGAGATGAGGGGTGATGGAAGACAGCAAGTTGGACACATTCATAATGCACAAGTGAGAAAAAAAGGCCAGTGAAATTTTGTGGCACGTCACAGAGCAGGCAGGTAATATCTCCTTTGGTACAGTGCTGGTGGCCACGCCTCTAATACTACACACAGTTCTAGGTGCTGGAATGCCAAAAGAGACATTTTAAAAAAAACAAAAACAAAAAAAAAAACACACAACAACAGATGACGAGGAGCCTGAATCCAAAGGAAAGATAAAAAGGAGTTAAATGGTAGAATTTGGTGGAGCATTTCAGCCATCTAGTGGCCACAACCACTGACACCTTGGTCCAAAAGACAACCCCTTCCCAAACCATCCACATAGTTTGGGCTCACGCAGTTTGCTTCCTCTGAGCGAACGTAAAGGCTGAAATGTTGGTGACACAAACCCCACTCCACCTTCCTTCCATAACACCATCACAAGGATTTCTTACAGGAATATGCCACAATTAAGAAGAAAACAAAGAGCCTCTTTCTTCTCCACAGCGAATTCTGCCGAGTCACAGTCAGGACTTTTTACAAGCAGTCAATTGAATGATAAACCCTGATTATACAGAAGCCTCTAACTACTCTATAAAAATATCAACTGAATAAGAGACAGTCTCTCAGGAATAAAAGATATTGTTGTAGAACATATCAAAGATCATCCCACTTTTCATCAGAGGTTCGACGGAACAAGCAAAGCATTAAAAGCTCCAAGGGACATCAGGACCTGTCCCTGCACCTCAAACCTTGACCCACCATGGTTGTTCACGGGTCCTCAGCTAAGCAAGATCATCTCTCCTTCAAAGAGAGCAAGCTACCTAACCCTTGAACAAGTTTAGCAAAGATGATTAGAAGATTATCATCGTTATTCGTATCATCATAGTGCTCAAGAGCCCTAGTCCTGGATCTCGTTGTGCTAAGCACGATACAAAGAGAACAGAAAGTCCCAAAGAGCTTACAGTCTATCTAAGACAGACAAGAGACAACAGCTGAATACAGGCAACAAAGGAGTAAAAAACAAAACAATGCTGGTCAGCATGATAGGTTATGGTCTCAGCACACCAGCACACAGCCAAGCCATGGTCAAATGTTTTTTTGCAGGCATCCTGGCAAATGAGAGTTTTAGGAGGGCTTTGAAGAACAACAATGAAATGGTTTTGCAGGTGTTTACCAGATGCTCCTCTCAGGTCTGAGGGGCAGAACAGGACAAAGCACAAAGCGACCTGTTGGAAAATGTAACATAAGTGATGGAGGCTGGCATCATGGGCTGACTGGAGGTGGGAGTGGACCTGTGGACAGTGAGTGAGAGATAACAGGAAGGGTCAGAATAGACCACGAAAGGCCTTGAAAGTGAAAACAAACAGCTTATGTATGACATCAAATATCAGAGGGGTAGCCATGTTAGTCTGGATCTGTAAAAAGCAACAGAGTCCTGCGGCACCTTACAGACTAACAGATGTATTAGAGCACGTATGACGTGACAGAGACAAGAGAGCCAGCAGAGGGATGCAAAGAAAGGAGAGACATGATCAAAATAGAAAAATACACAGTGAATGCTAATGAGTTTGCAACTACCAACCAGTTTCTGATCCGATTCCCAGACAAACACATCAAATGTGTTGAGAACCAGGTCCAACAGAACCCCACCTCTGCTTGTTAACATCCTGCACACTTCGTACATCAGTACTCAGGCTAGGCATAGCACAGAGACGGCTCTAGTAATACAAATGGATTGGTGACCTTCTTATGGCAGACAGAGGCCAAAGCTCAATGATCAGACTGCTCAACTTGTCAGGGACGTTCAATACCTTTGACCAGGATGTGCTGGTGATCTACATTCAAAATACAATGGGAATGAACAGTACAGCACCAAACTGAATTTCAGTCACTCCTTTTAACAGATTGCAGGTGACAGGCAACTGCTCCAGGAGCACTCCTATAAAAATCCCATCAGAATTAATCCTGTCCCCTCCCTCTTTGTCAACATGCATATGGAAACAGTTTCAGTAACACCAATATGCTGATAATCATCATCATCCCGATAACAGAGATAAGAGGATGAAAAACAAATAAGTGAAGCTCAACTCAGGGAACCAGAAATCACACTAGCAGGGCAAAAGAAACTTTGCACAGCTTGCCCACAGCCCAGCCATGCCCTGCACAGAAGACATTATGGATCTGGATTTCAAATGAGTGTGTAGGGAAAGTGGGTGGGTTGAGAGTTTACAGAGACAATACTAAGAACCAGGTACCAGTATAGCAACCTCTCTTCTTTGACATGGTCTCTGCACGTGCTCAGAGCCTAGCCAGCAGTACGCCACAAAAAAAAGACAAATATGCAATTTGAACTAAACAAAGATTGCAGAACTGCCCTCCCAAAAAGTGAACACTAGCTCTAGATACCAAGTCAAAATAACAGCGCCATGTACATTTGTGACTAACTTCAGATAGCAGCTCTGCAGATTCCTAGGACAGAAACATTACAAGGCAGGTGGGCAATGCTGTGTTAGCCCATCAGAGTGAGCCCTCAGACTCTCAGGAAGTAACATATTTCATTCTCTAAGCCAGTGGTCACCAACCAATTGATAGCGATCTCCAGAGGTGCAGTGGGACTGCCGCTAAGTCAGGCTCCCTGCCTGTCCCAGCCTCATGCCACCCCTGGAAGCAGCCAGCATGCCCCCGCAGCCCTGGGGGAGACAAGGGTCTCCATGCGCAGCTCCTGCCTGCGAGCACCACCCCCACAGCTACCATTGATGGGGAATGGGGAACTGTGGCCAATGGGAGCTGTGAGGGCGGTGCTTGCAGGAGGGAGCAGTGCACAGGGGTGCAAGGGTGTGTGAGCCCCTTCTGGGAGCAGCTTGGGGCTGGGGAAGGCAGAGAGCCTGCCTTAGAGGAGGCCCTGCTACACCAACCAGGAACCATCAAAAGGTAAGTGCCGCCCAGCGGAAGCCCACACCCCAATGCCCTGCCCTGAGTCCCCTCCTGGAGCCAGCACCCCATACTCCCTCCTGCACCCCAACTCCCCACCCCAGCCCTAAGCCTCCTCCCAGCGCCGGAAGCTCATATCCCCTCCTGCACCCCAACCCCCTGTCCACGGCTCAACTCAGAGCCCCCTCCCACACTCCAAATGCCTTGGCCTCAGACCAGAGCCTGCACCCCCTTCCTGAACCCCACACCCTTGCCCCAGCCTGGTGAACGTGAGCGGGGGAGGGGGAGCTGGAGTGAGAAGCGGGGCCTCGGAGTAGGGACAGGGTAGATCCTGGGTTGTACTTCAATTCAAAAAGTGATCTTGGGTGTAAACAGGTTTGAGACCACTGATCTAAATTAATCTGTTTTGATAGCATTACACAGAAGTGGCATTCCTTTTAAACTGGTCTCTGAAAGATACACAAAGCCCAGATAAATTCTGAGTGCCTTACTCCATAGCCTGTTGGGGTTAAGCATTGCAGACACACTGTCCATCAGCACTCACAGGAGCGAAGAGTGCCAGTAAAAGAAAGGTAAACCACACTGAACATGTGCCCACAGCACATCATTCCTTAAGGCATTAAGTCCAGGAAGACAGAAGCATGAAAGTTTTTTTGAGGTCCAAATCTGACAATGTCCCAGAACCAAGCAGAAGCTTGGCCAGCTTGATAAACATATTGCAGAAAGGCTCCACTCACGATGCACAATTCAGAGTAGTTTCAGTCATTAAGCAGCTAGAAGTCTGGTGAAAAACTAAATCAAGATTCTAGACAGGGTGAAGTCCTTACACCTACAAGTAGCCAGGAGCAGCGCCAGGGTTTCTGGCGCCCTAGGCAGAATTCGGGGGGCGGCATTTTGTGCGTTCCCCATGGGGCATGCGGGAGCTTCCAGTTCCACTCCTATTGTGCCGTCAAAGAAGGACCCTCTGCCGAAATGCCGCAGGCAACAGCGGCAGTCACTGAGCTGCTCAATTGCCTGTTTTCCGCAGCATGTCAGCAGAAGGTCCTTCTGCGGTGGCACAAAGGGAGCGGAACCAGAAGCTCCCGTGCGCCCCGTGGGGAGCGCACAAAATGCCTCCCCCCAAATCCTCGCACTCTAGGTGACTGCCTAGGGTCACCTAATGGAAGTGCCGGCCTGCAAGTAGCCGAGGAAAGGAATGAGCTGGGAACAGCATGGTCTCGTCCTCAGCTTTGAACATTCAGTGCCACCAAGAGGCTCCCAAAGGGCACTGCTTTTTAAACACGTGGGTGCATCCAAAAACTAGGAATATCAAGAGGTTACCTCTGGATATCTGCTGTGGAGCAACACCCCTGCACTGAAAAATACCTACTTGTACTTGCATGGGGCAGCTGCCCCACTCTGGCACTGAAGGAGCTGCAGCAAACCAGAGAGGCTGTGCAGAGCCCCAGGCAATCGTGGAAGGGCTTACTGGAAGCCAATCAAGTGGAGGTTTGAAAGCAGCCTATCAGGGCCAGGCTGGGCCCTATAAGAAGGCTGCAGGGCAGAGAAGAGCCGACTCTCTCCCTGGAGGGCAAAGGGAGAAGAACTGGCTCTTAGAGAAGCACTTAAGGCAGAGCAGAGCAGAGCTGGGCAGGGTCAGGGTCAGGGTCAGCAGAGGCTGGGGGAGCTCAAGGCTGACGGCTACCAGACTGGGGCCCTGACACAAAGGGGCAGAGAAGGTGCTGGGGCAACGGGGAAGTGGTCCAGGGAAGCAGGCAGTAGAGGAGAGTTGGATGAGGGCAGTAAGTGGCTGCTGCTAGACGGTCCCTGGGTCAGAGCCCAGAGTAGCGGGCGGGCCTGGGCTCCTTCTTTCCCCCTCACTTGCCAGTGATGAGTGGCTAAGCCAGGCTGCAGTTGGCCCTTGGAAGAAGGGCCTAGACTGAGGACTGCAGTGAGCCACTGAGGCGAGTGATAGAACCAGAAGCTACCGGTCCCCCGAAACGGGGGAGTGTGTGAAGCAGGCACAGCTGGAGGGCAGTGTCCAGAAGCAGACCCCACAGTCTGGGAGTGATGTGGGTCCAACTGTGAGGACAGTGGAGACCGCTGGAGTAAGAGTCGGCGAGACACCACTAGCGAAGGCGTACTGCTGAAAGAGCTAACTCCCAAACCAGCCAGCAGGAGGTGCTGTCATGGTGAGTCACAGTACAACATTTCAAAAGGCACCTTAATACGAGTCCTCAGCTGAGAACATACAGAGGGATACTCTCAAGTGACCCTTTACAAACTGCACTTGCATGTGTATTTGAAGTGCCGTGGCTCCTTATCAAAGGATTTCCCCTGCCACCCACATCACCTACGCTAAACTCACATCAAAAACCCACTGTGCTTGTGTGGCATGCGCCTCACCAGTCATGTCAACAGTCCCCCAGCATCCCAGCCCTCATCGTTGGGGAGACAAGCACAAACTCCACCAGTCTATAATTGCAGGGTAGAGGGGCACACACCTGCCTACAACCCTCCCAACCATGCTCACAAGCACAGAAGAGTGATTTACCTGTCTGTACTTGATCTCTGGTTACCCCCTGATCCACAGAGTTCGCATTTATAGCATGAGGTGAGCATTTTTCCTGTGCAGATCTTCCTTCCCCAGAGCACATGAACTTTGCTGACATGAATCACCATTGCCCTGAGGAACAGTCTCATTCTGAAGAGTGACTGAGCCACGCTCTGAGCAGATCAACACTTTTTTGCGGTGTTCCTTTTGCGAGGACAGGCTCTTAACGTCTCTGTCAGAGCCCCGAAACCCCCTTTGTTTGGCCTTGCTTTCTACCTCTAGCTCTTGAACTCTTGGGTTGTAGCCCTTGGCCTGCCAAAACAGTACCGGCCTCATCAGAGACGCTCACCAAACCCACTCACCAAGCGTCACTGTTGATTGACAAGGCACTTCCCAGCTCACCCCGTGTCCCAAATGGTTTTGTTTTAAAACATTCCTCACAGATAGTCCTTTGCCCAGACTACAGCAAAGCCTGCTGCTTGGAATGGCATCCATCACCCACAGGCCTCAAGTCCTGAGTTCTGCTAAAACAGGGCCACTAGGAACACACAGATTCCCTCCCCCTACCCGCCCACTGATGAGACTCAGGGGACAGAAACTGCAGGATGGAGTCAGCCAGAGACAGCAGCTGGCATAGCAGCTCCAGAAGCACTTGAAGCAGGATGCACTGATGACAGCCTGCTTGCTGCATTTTCACTCTGAACATTCTCTTTGGTGCTGATTGGTTGTTAGCTCAACCTCCTCTCCCCACCTTCTTTTCTTTCTATTTAGCTAAACCCTTCCCAATCAGATCCCCCATGAGAGATACACACACACATCACGGTTACATGCCATGTGCACACCTCACTTTGCCTGGACAATGCAGCCCTTCCCCCTACTGGGTCTGTCTTGTTTATTTAGACTGCAGTCTTTGGGACAGGGATTCTCTCTTCTTCTACATTTGTCGAGAATTTAGCTTTGGGCAAAATCATCAATCCTTCAAAATTACAGTGACTTAGTTTTTACTGAACCAAGTAAATACAATGGGTGGGCAGGTGAACTTGCCTGACCTCTTCTAGGGACAGCTAAAAACCAAGAGCTGGCTTAGGGTCTTTTCAGCAACATGACAAGCACATTCAAAGCAGAGAAAACCTAACTTTTCCCTTCCTGCCCCTAGTAGGGGACCACTCCACTGGTTCTCCCCTCTTTCACAGTTTCAGGGCCTTGTCTGCACCAAAAAAGTTTGCTGACATAAATACAGTGGTAAAGGTGTATCTGCAATCCCTGAGAGTGCAGACACAGTTTATACTGGTGTAAAAGTGCTCATGCTGGCACCATTTATAACATTTCCCGAGAGAGAGAAGCTACGCTGGCAACAGCATACCCGGTGCAAGTACATCTACGCTAAGGCTCATACTGGTATAGCTACAGTGGCGTAATTTTTTTTTTTTTTTTAACCACTAAGTGACACACTATGGCAGGATACATTTGTCACGTGCAGACAAGGGCTCAGCAGTGTTTAACAGGTAGAGCCAGGAATTTCAGCTGTCACTGACTTGCTGTATGATCTCAGGCAAGTCCATTAGGGAAAGGGTTTTCAAAGGGGCAGCTGATAGCGCATAGAGAGGGCAGGGGCCCCCCTAGGAACCAACTTTAGAGCTGCATAAGGTCAACATTAGCAACGAGTTAGTTGTGATTCTGGCAGACATAGATGGAGACAGCTACCAAGCAGCCCTCCACGGGCTGCTGACTCAGCCCCTTTTACTCAAGAGGATGGCTGGGGTGCTGTGGATGAGTCAGAGCAGGTTAGGAACGGACACTCCAGAAACAAGTGGCAAGTTTACTCTGAGGAGGAATATGGGAGAGGGACAGCACAAAAAAAATGGGGTGACCACTGGAATCGGCTGCACCCACAAGCCTTTCAGGACACACTTTGCCTGAGGCATTGTCAGGTGTACAGCAGTCCCTAGCATATCAATGGCCTGTTCGCATAATACCATCTCGTAAGTGACTAGAAAATTTACCAGACAAAACAAATTCAATTAAATATTCCCCTCTCCCACTTCCTTCGTGCAGTGGCTCTCAAAACTTGCCAGACTACTCTACCCCTTTCAGGGATCTGATTTGTCTTGTATACCCCAAGTTTCACTCATTTAAAAAATTACTTGTTTACAAAAATCAAACAAAGTACAAAAAAGTGATTATTACTGAAATTGCTTAATTTTCATTTTTAACCATATAATTATAAAATAAATGGACTGGAGTATAAATATTGTACTTACATTTCAGTGTATAGTATACCAAGCAGTATAAACAAGCCATTGTCTGTACGAAAGTTTAGTTTATACTGATTTCACTAGTGCTTTTTATGTCGCCTGTTGTAAAACTAGGCAAATATCTAGCTGAGCTGACATGCTCCCTGGAAAACCTCTGCGTACCCCTGCCTTAGTGAGTCCAGCTTCTGGGAGATACCATTCCAGCAGTCACCATGTAAACTTCAGTAAACACTAGTGTAAGTGGAGTAACAGTTTATTAGTTTACAACTTACCTTTTCTACTTTCCCTTATTTCTTTTGCAGGAGAAGCAGCCAACCAGGTTGAGTATTTTATCTTTGATATAGTTTCTTATCCAACTGTCCAACAGTTAATACTTGAATTCCTTAGAAAAAGACCAGGCTTGCAATGCCTCGGCTGCTCTCCTCCCTTCCGGGACCAGAAGCAGAGGAAGGGGAGTAGAGATGCACACAAACAGGCATCAAAGCACCCTCTGCTCCCTACAGCCTCTCTTCAATTTGTGCATGCCGTTCTTGGATACACTTCTCAGGCCTAATTTTCCGATAACCCATTGGGTTCATAAGGGCATTTAAAAACCAAGTGTCATTCTGAGGGCAAAGAAAAGCACATAAATGGCAGCGTGAGCATACACAGGCTTTCGAAATTCTAGCTCTTAACCTCTCCTCACTCCAGATACCCCTTTCCCTCTGCCCTGCACTCCCTTCCCCTCAGGAAACCCATGCCACTGCTCCTATGCTGTCATATCATCCAATATTATTATGTTTAGTAGAATTCATTTTTATATAATTTTACAGATAATATTGATGTATTTTAAAGCTTTTTTTCAGTCACTAAATTTTCATCATTATGCAAAATTATGAAGTTTAAGCTTTTTATTTCTACTGATTTAAATTCACAGTTGCAGGAAATCATGGGGGTCAGAATTATTTAATGACAGTAGATGATGAGATTCACAAAGTTAATGCTTTATAACCATTAAGCCACCAACTGTATATTTTGACATGTGATGTTCACAAAGTAAATATCCTTGAATCACACTCTAATTAGTTCTCAAGGAGGATTCTTCTTACTTTGTCTATTTGTAAATTTCAATCATCATCTATGGAAAAAAAAATTCTGGTTTGTGTGTGTGTACAGTGAAATCAATGTTTACCAGTAAAAATCTGCCTATTATTTTATTTTATGCTAGAGATCCTGTCTTTCCAACTGCACTCTGACAATTTACAGTACCAAAATGCTGACTGTGAATTGGCATTTCCCCAGCCAATATACCAAGGACTCTGGCTGTCACATCACCATCATCTTCTGGTTAAAGTCACCAGGCAGAGAGCAACAAGTTTTCAAAGCCAGCACCTCCTGTTTATTCTGGCTCAGGAGCTCAGAGAATCCCCTCCCAGACAGGGCCATGTCAATCTAGATGTGAGGTCTGGGCTTGAATCAGAACCAAGGGAGATAGCATGAATCCTACTGGCCGGAAAGCTACATTTCAAGCAGGGAGGTCAATGTCGAACACTGCCAATAAGCTACATTATATGCTATGCAATGGGACCACAGGCACTTATCTCAATTGAAAGAGACAGAGAAGGTTCAGTACAGGTGCAAGGCAAACCAGGGAGCTGCTGCCTGCCTTTCACTTCTAGTCTGATTCCCTTTTTCTAAGGTCGTTTTTAAAACAAATTCACATTAAAAACAGAGTGAAAACATCCAGGCAGGTATACCCCAAAGACCAGAGCAGGCTGCCTGAAGTGAATTAAGGAGCTAGCAGGAGCCCTGAACTCCAACTTTCTTGTATTTGTTATGTCTCAACCCCCTAAACAGTTTTATTCAATTTGTGACCCGATTCTCCTTCTCAACAGGAATTCCAGCTGTTCTACCAAGTGGACACACTGCGTTCCCTGCCTCCAAAGTAGACAAACACCATTCTCTCAAGTGCTACTGATGTGCAAGCTGCTTTAAGGTAAGAGGAAAGCAGACACCTCTCCTCCACATCTTGCAGGTAAAAAAAAGTTAAATGTAAAAAACATACAAACAGAAAGCATGGAGCTAGACAGACATGCATAAGTGTGATCTGAAATCAGAAACAAAGCATGTGCATCATCTTTGCTTCTGTAGGATTTAAAAAAAAAAGTCCAAAATGTCTTCATCCAATAAAAATAGGTTTTTGTTCTGCTTCGTTATTACATTCAGAATTAGAGTTTCCTGTGTCCTACCTGTCCTGGAAGGCCTATAAACAACTGAACAACTAAAGGGATAACATCAACTCTGGCGCTAAGTGACACCTGAGTAGAGTACAATGGGAGAGATTTTTATTCAGACAGTTTAAAGCTCTTTGTCAGTCAACTGAGTTAAATAAGTCAAAACAGACAAGCTGAAAGAAGCACCCTTAGTTTCAAACACTTCTCCCTTCAATTAGGGAGCGAGAAAGCTCTCCACTTACATTACCTGAACCCTCCAAATGACCTTTTGCAGGAAGAGGAAAGGTTGGACTGGTATTCTTAACTACATTTTAAGCATTGCCAGAGTTTATGTAGCTTTAAAGAAGGGGGAATAGGCCCCATTTTCAGATCACTTAATATCACTGCTTGATCAGTGATTCCATCACATCTCCTCCATTCCTTTGTGCATTGTACGTTTAGAGAGTTACCTCTTCAGGCAAAGGACCTGGGCTTGGTATTTGTCTGTGGGCGCTGTATTGCAACGAGCACTCCCCAAAAGATGAGAATGAGCATGTCAGGGCACGTGTCCCCGTCCCACAGGAGGAGGGAAGCGTGGCAGGAAGAAATCCAGCCACTCCATAGATTCTAGGCACTCCTTTTCTCCCTTCCCCACAACAGACTAGCAGTTCTAACCTCCCCATATTCTGGGCCTCTACATCACACAGGCATGGAAGAGGAGATACATTTTTACAGATGTTGAATCCCACGTGAAGGGTGAAGATTTCCCTCACATCCTAGGGCTTAGAGGAGCACATCCTTGATCCCAGCTCAGGGGCTGACAACCTTTCAGAAGTCGTGTGCCAAATCTTCATTTATTCACTCTAATTTAAGGTTTCACGTGCCAGTGATACATGTTAACGTTTTTAGAAGGTCTCTTTCTATAAGTCTTTAGTATATAACTAAACTATTGTTGTACGTAAAGTAAATAAGGTTTTTAAAATGTTTTAACAAGCTTCATTTAAAATTCAATTAAAGTGCAGAGCAAGGACCCGGGCAGTGTGAATGCCACTGAAAATCAGCTAGCGTGCCGTCTTCAGCACCCGTGCCATAGGTTGCCCAACTCTATCCTAGCTCCTGACAGTGCGAGGAGAGCATGGCAAACGAGTAAGGGGGAGAGAAGAGGTACTAACTTAAAAAGAGATCCTCCCTTTCTTGTGGGCAGGCATGCATGGAAAAAATTACAACCTCATTTATTCCCTCCCCCCTGCACGTTTAAAGTTAAGGTAGGGAGGCAGGCGTAAAGAAGAGTTTGGCAATGGTTTAGTAGGAGCTGCACCTCTGGGAATGGATTTGATGTCAAGTGTCAGCAAGTAAATTGCTATTGGCTTCTCAATAAGCAGCACTAGTGAGCTAAGTGTTTCCCTGTGTTGTGCAGGCTCTCTCGGACTCAATACAGCGGTATTGACAGCACAATCACACAGTAATCCAAGCTCCACTAATATCTCAGCACTTCCTCATTGAAAATACACTTTCTGCTTGGACATCAGCCCATTAGCCTAGGCTAGAATCATCCCCCAGCCCACTAGGATATGTAACTGGCATTGCCCTCAACGTATTGTCAGGCACAGCCAAAAGAAACAATCACAGACAAGGGCCTTCTCTCCCAGCAATAGATTACAGCAGAAACAAAAAACAAGCAAAAGTCTTTATGGATAAAATCTCAGCCTCTGCTAAAGAAAATAGGTATTTCCTTTCTAGAAATACAGGCTCACTGCGGGAATTACCCATCCTCCCACCTCCATCCCACTTTGCTGTGTTATGTCTAACTCAGGTTGTAGCCTCCTCAGGGCAGGTGCCTGCCCTTTCATTCATCTGGAAAGCATTGCTGATGTCCATTGTGACTAGAGCACTTAAGAAGTAGCCACTTATGGATACTGGCTCTAAGCAGCCCACATCACCAGGGTAGCAGAACTGTTCAGGGAAACGCTGCACACAATTCCTCCACAGCTCTGTGTTGGAAACTTGGACTAGCCTGGCAAACGGCCTCATATTCCTCACAACCAGACACTCCATTGGGGCTCACCTTCACAGCCTAATGTTCGACTTTTACGCAGTGCAGCTAGTGTCTGCTGCCACCTACACCTGGTGTTTGTCCCGCAGCTCCAGCTCCCTTCCTCGCACAAAAGACAAGAGAGTGGAAGGTTAATATTGGACACCAAATAATGCCAGGACTCCCAGCTGTGCAGGGTTTCACATTCCAACACTCCAGCATGGTATTAGGGTAGTGCTGGCTGGACGCAGGGTCAAACAACATCAGGGATTGTTCAGAGTTGAACCCTGCCTGTTTCCAGGTGTAAGCCAGCCTGATGTGAGGATGGCTCTATCTCCAGGATTAGGAAGGTGAGGTCAGAGACTCTTCTGTTGCCGAGAGGAAGGTTATCCTATTTGGAGTCAGATGAAGAATTGGTATCTGGTTAGGAAAAAGGTTAACTCTGTCCCAGCCTGCAATCTGATAAATAGCTCTGCAGAAAGCAGGTTCTCTCACTTGGATATATCATGTCACTAACCTTTATTGATCCACAATCAGAGAACTTTGCTTATCTCTCTCCTGTGATATGCTGCCCTCCTGTACTCAACTAGTGTTTAATACACTGCTGGGCGTCTGCACTCTTCATATCTCACCAGCAGACCACCGCTAGGCCACCAGGGGCAATATTTTACAGGCTGTGCCAGCACAGGTCACTTAGGGGATGGACACCCCCCTGTCCCCAATTCCTTTCTCCTTTTCTGCATATCATCATTCTAGATCCACTGTACATGTTCCTATTTAAGTACTTAATGCAAGCGGAAGCTATCGGGCAAGAGTTAGCAGTATGAAACTGATCACATTAACTCCAATACATTTTAACCTAGTACTTGGAGCCTATTTTAAACCAGATATCTGATATTAACTATTTTTTTCCAAAATTCCTGAATTTAAATTTAATCCTAATTTCCATTATATTTGGAAGGTAAAACACAAATGAATAAGTGAAGAAACAGAGCAGGAATAAATGATGAATTTTCAATGCAGCAATAAGTTAACAGTGGAAGCCACAAGGTGACATACTAAGACTAGTGTTTTTTTAATATATTAGTGATCTTGGAAGAGGGGTGAACAGTGAATCAATGTTGACAGTAGCAAGGTGAGGCACACTGGAAGAATTTATATGAACTACTCACACACATTGCTGGGTTTTTAATTAACTGTGGACTCTCAGGAAAGATCTGGATATCACTGTGGACAACTCAATGAAAGCCTCTGCTCTACATGCAGCTGTGGCCAGGAAGGCAAAGAAAACGTTAGGATGATTAGGAACAGGATAGAAAAAACGGATGTTATAGTGGCATTATATAACTCTCTCACTTGGAATACACCTCTACTCCAATATAATGCGGTCCCTGGGAGAAATCTCACCGCCTTACAGGTGAGACCGTGTTATATCGG
The DNA here is from genome assembly GCF_003597395.2 of Chelonoidis abingdonii. Taxonomy (NCBI): domain Eukaryota; kingdom Metazoa; phylum Chordata; order Testudines; family Testudinidae; genus Chelonoidis; species Chelonoidis abingdonii. The sequence continues at coordinate 42,217,485 of NC_133787.1, read as the reverse complement.
GTATGGGCTGGTATGCCGTGCCGGACTGGCTTCCTCAGCAGTGATTTAAAGGGCCCGGTGCTCCAGCCACAGCAAGGAGCTCAGGGCCCTTTAAATCACTGCCGGAGCTCTGGCGGCGGGGCTCGGGCGGCGCTTTAGAGGCCCCAGGGCTCCCCACAGTGGCCAGAGACTCTAATCCTTTAAATCCCACCTGAGCCCAGCTGCCAGAGCCCTGGGGCTCGAGCAGGGATTTAAAGGGCCCGAGGCTCCCTGCTGCTTTACCGCGTTCTATCGGGGTAGAGGTGTCCTGTGTTCAGTTCTGGTCACCCTATCTCAAGAAAAGAGTGTAGCAGAGACAGAGGATAAAAATTGTTGGGGATTTCGGCTATTTGAGGAAAGGTATAAAAGATTGAGTCTGTTTAGAGAAGGATGAGTAAGAGAAAACAAGATAGATGTATGAAAAAATAATGACTGGTCGAGAGGATATAATCCTCTCCCATACCGCTCCTATCCCATACCACAAAATCAAGTGGATGGCCAATGAAATCGAAAAGCAAAATATAATTAACTTATGAAACTCACCACCATCTCTGAATCCAAGAAATTAGGAGGATTCAAAACATGTACTAGAGGTTGCATTAGGCTGGATAAAGTATCTTTTAAAAGGATATAAACCCTCCTGCTTCAGAGTACAAGCCAACATCTAAATGCTGAGGGTTAGGAAAACACTTCCCCCTTGGGTATGTTATTCCACAGCTGTCTACAATGAGGTCCTTGCATCCTCCTCTGAAGCACCAGGCATAGGCCAGTCAGAAACAGCATTATTGGAGTAGACAAAGTTCCAGTCTGGCAGTTCAGACATTCCAAGGCTTTCGTTGAATTTAAGTTAAAGCCATTTTGAGCCACATGCCTACAAAAGCATCTTGAAGTAGCATATACCTGCCTGCCTTCCCCCGCCCGTGGAGATTAGATAGGACTATTGTCCAAATGATCAAGTAAAGGAGGCAGCACAAAAAAACCCAAACATAGACTCCTCCCACAGCCTGAAGGAGTTTTAAATCAGGCCTCTCTCTTATGAGGCAGAAGCTATTGCAAGGGCCGACCATAAGACAAAGCAAATCAACAGAATCCAGAAACAGTGCCAGATGCTGGGTTTGGTTTTGACAAATGACACTGTGCCCCTGCCCTTAGTACTGAATAAGCCAGGGGGAAGATAGGTAGGAGAAGCCACGCAGATTTGTTCTCCTACCCACGTGAGCCATCTTATCATGCAACCACTGGGGCCCTATCACTCCAGTTATATCACACCCCAGGGTGCAGAGAAAAAAAAAGAAAAAAGGGAGCTGAAAGTTCTGATCGTGCTAATTGCTGTGTACCAGTTTGGGTTAGTAAAATACTTTCTAGACCCTTGTAGGTTTCTGCAGTATTTACCAGGACAACAGAAGGCAAAAAAGTAGTGCATAACATTCAGAATGTCCTTTCACTGCTTCAGAGCACCCACTATTTGGGTAATTGAACATTAACAAGTTGCTACAATAAAATTTGTGGTTTTAGTAAGCAACTTCCAGTCTGCATCTATGCCAGCGAGTCACCACCACCAGATGTGAGCAGGAGTCAAACACCTCACACAATACAAAGGAGAGAGTCGGTCACTCCTGACCTCTCAAAAGCAGACCCTGGCCAAACATTTCCCTCTTCCTGGGCTCCTCCACGCTATAGGATTTTTCTTCTGTTTCCCAGCACTGCACTGCCACTGAATCCACTTTAAACAGAGAGGAATCCTAGGGTAAAAAGGGTACTACTGGCCTCTTCCAAGCAGGGCTAGGCAACCTGGTGGTTAAAATATTAGTGCCCTACCTATGTTTGCGTGCCCACTGTTGCTACTACTAGAAGTACAGCTGTTGGAAATTTGAAGAAAAATCTTGGTGTAGAGCCAGTTTTGATGCCCCATTTTCCCTACAGATAGGCACTCTGTGTGACTGCCCCCACCGCAGCTCTGCGCCTTGGATAGGCCTTGTAGCACCTCCATGACAAACCAGCGAAAGCTGGAGTAGTTAAAGTCTTCACTGTAAAAGTTCTCATCAATCAGTGAAGGCACAATGTTCAACAACATATGTGATCTGCACACAGAGCCAGGCAAGTAACCTCACTTCAGAAACACATATCTTTATAAACACATTCGTGTCCCAGGCTGGCACAGACTTTACCTTTTCTTCCAACATATAAAATTTCAGCCACACCAGGCTATTTCTGGGAATTCATGCTGTGCTCTCAAACAGGGATTTCAGCCTCTTACCACAATAAGCTCTACAACAGGTCTCCAGTGTTGCCATCTCTCATGATTTTGTCACAAGTCTCAAGATAATTGTTTTCCTTAAAGCTCCAAGTCCTGGAGTCAAGTGGCTAGGTGAGGATTTCAGCCTTCATTCTTATAGAAAAAGTTAAGTTTCTGGCCCCAATGGCCGTGGAGAAAGCTTCAAAATATGACCCCAGTGTAGCCTAGAGACTCAAGAAGCAGAAGGCAAATAAACACCAAATCTACTATTTTTACTTCATCTCCTGATTCTCAGTGAGCTTAACTCATGATTTTTGAGCATTTGGGGCTGGCAATACTGGTCTCCTCCTCACTGCCTGGAGCACCCTAAACAGACTGTACAATAATGAGGATATGATGCAGGTGCTTCTCCATCACTTTACAAGAATGGGTGAGTAGCCTCATTTTAATACAGACGTGGAAATAGGAAGAGGTTAAAGTCACTTGGCTTAGCCACGGCGTGACCTCGGTCGAGACTAGACCTACATTGCCTAGATCACACTCTTCCTTTACGTCAGCAGCCCTGTAGCACTTCGCCCTAGGTCTGCACCTGTCTCGCACTTGCAGCCAACCATCAATAAAATAATAAAAGCAAACACTGTTTGAGGAACCCTCTCCGAAGAGCATACTGCTCTGCACATCGGGGCACCCTCAGCAGAAGCCAGCCTGTCCCGCAAACAGCACCCTTTTCTTTATGTATTGAATAGGTGCCACTGGAGGCACAAACACACGAAAGTCTGTGTAGGACAAGGGAAGGAATTATCCCTCTCATTGATTTTCGCTCTGGGGTATTAGAAAGAACACAGCGTTTATCTGGAGATTTCTTCCCAAAGCCAACTGTGGACTTTCAGACAGAAACAAGACTTGAAAGGAGCTTATCGGACAAACAATCGGCTGAAGCCATCATCATGGAGAGTGGGAGCCCTGGCAGGGAGCTCTATGATCCCATTGTTGCTCCTCAGACATCTGAAAGCAACTGTTATTGTTGCCCAACTTCAAACAAGCAGGCAAGAGGGCACAGAGGGGAGAGACAAACTGACCAGGGCATTAAAAGGTTTTCCACATTTCCTTTTTTCCAGAAACGTATCACTTCTCTTCACTGCTCTGCCTCTTCTGGCAAGACCTGCAAGGTCCCATTCCCGCTCCTTCCCACCACCACAGCAAAGCCATGGTTTCATATCTCAACCTGTCCAACTTCTATCTCACGAAAGAGAATTAATGGAGGGGCGAGAGTGAGAGAAAGCACTATTCTTCTAACTCCACGCAGACAGGCAGAGGATCCTAAACACGCAAGTGAAGGCTAGCGATGTAGTCACACTGCGTTCTGCATTATTCACCGGGCAGTGTTCCCGCAAGGGTTTGGGTGAAGAGAAATAAATACCATAAGAAAGCCTTACCTCCGGGGAGCCTTACATAGAACTCTTGGAGAGGTGAGTGACAGATTCACTATTAAACTGAAGTAGAGAGTTCTTTCCACTAATAAAACACATGCACAGAGGTGAACTCAACAACTGATGTCTGAGGTACTGCTAGCTAGTCCCCAACTCACCCACTCCTTTTCCTCCTACCTCATCAACAGGCTAGCTCAACAACAACAAAAATTCAAAAGCCCTATCTCCCTTTCACTCTCTTTTCCAGGTAGCAGGAAGGTTGTAATTGGCGAAGCAGGAGATTAGAAATATCGGCAGCCTCTAAGTAAGACTTTAATTTACTGGCAGATCAATAGTGCTAGGGTTATATTGGCAAAGTGTCTACAACTCTATTGACTCACGCAATTCCTCTTATCAATTTATCAGAAATCTGGAAGCCATAAGATACTGTTTGAAGAAAAAAGGCAGGCAGGAGCTTGAGCATTTAGTGTGTGCTGCCCAATCGGGCTCTCAACACTAAGCATTTTACAGCAGACATACCTGCTACAAAAGGAGGCTAATATATACATATATAGGAGATACGATTAAGAATTAACTTGCTTCCTCACATGCCACTCTCAGTCTTTTCAAGTGGCTCCCTGTACCTTAGACCTTTAACATAGTGATACTTTCTATGACAGGCACCACCCCGCATCCTGCAACCAGTATGATTTGAACCACAGAATATGTATTTAATAAACTCCAGTCCCAAATTCAGGGGCCCCCACTGGGTTTCGCACAGGTTCAGCTTCCGCATCAGCTCACAAGAAGACTTTAAAGAGAGGAGGACTTCACACTGCCAGCTCTCCCCCCACCCCAAATTCCCAGGAGATTGCTGCTAATGGGGATTTTGTCAAATGAATGTTTCCGCCCTCATTCCTACAGAAAGTAGAAAAGGAGAGGAGATGAAACTCCTCGCTACCAAAGGTCTGGCACAGGATGAAGGAATAGGAACACCATGAAGCACACTAGGGAACAGCACCTCATGCACAGATCATTGTAGATTAAGTCCAGAAGAGAAGGTGCACAGCATCCCTACCATCAGGCAGCAGCACCATGAGGAGAGCATTTATTTTATTCAGGGGGAAATCACATCCTGTTTTTTGACTGGCCCGATTCATATAAAAAGAAAATTCTGTTTAATTGCTGTTTACTCCTTGTCTCAACAAGGTGCAAAATAATATTTAAGTGTTTCCAGACAAAAATAACTCACTAATGACAAAGGCTCTGCTAATTAAAATTGCCCTACCTTGGCACCAATGCCCTCAGACAAGGAATTCAGCTGCCCAGCCCCACCCTGTCCCCAGGAGGAGCTGCTGCCCCCAAATGGTAATGTGAAATACTGCCACATTGAGAACATGAGACTTCTCCCCCTTCAAGTATTCCAGAAACACTTTTGCAAGCAGCAGGACAAGACTTAAATGTCTATCTGCAAACAGAAATATCAAATATCACACAACCCCGCAGCAGGCCTGATGCAGCAACCAGAGAGTTTCATTTAGCCAGAAAATTCCCACTGACTCCCTCTGCTTGGGCAAGGTTCCAAAGATGCTTTCTTCTACTCCTGGAATCAAAAAGCAAAGAGTGTGCTCATACTGGGATTGAAAAGGAAATCCAGCTATTCTCCTAGTGCAGCCAGGTTTGTACTACTGATCCAAAAACCGAGAGGTGGAACACTAGAATTCAACAGGCAAACTGGGTTTCAGCTTTTAAGAGTATCACCAACACTCTCACTCTATGAGGCACAGTTTATGAACTCCAAGTTGCAGAGACCTTGTCCACAGTACCAGTGCAGCTGCTCCTCCTCAGGTTTAGCAACATAGTGATAAAATGTTGCAAATGACTAGAGCTCACAACTGCTACTTCTTGGGGAGCGTGCACGGGTGCAGATACGTAAAAATGCTAGTGCATACTAGGCCCTACCTGGACTTGTGCATCACTCTTTCTTACAAAAAAGCAGACAAGCCAAATATCTGGCTGCAGACTCCAATACTGTCCAGAATATGAGGACAATGCAGAACACATGCAAAGACGAGCACTCTTATAGGGGGCTTGCTTTTCCAGAAGGTACACAATAGGTACACAGTGGCCTAAACATCTAACAAGAAGTCTGTTGATAGCTTTCATTTTCCAGTCCTTCCTCCCTCTCCAATCTAGTCCTGATAAACCAGAAATCCCCACACCACTCAATAGAACACATTGTGTTGACACCTAGCTGGAAACTCAGCATGTGAAAAAGCAAAGAACTGTAGATTCTGCGACAATAAAGTTTTTCCTTTGAAAATTAACTGAATTTCAACTTGCTCTAGGTGAAAAGCTCTTCCGGTCCTCCCTCAGGTGACTTTCCCCAAAATTAAAATACTGAAGCTGCTGGAGTGCACGCACACAAGACATCTCCTCTGACTTCTGTTCCCCAGACTCTGAACCAGGTCCCACCATATGAGTAAGAGTCATGAAACTCATTTCTCTGTAGTCCAGAAGACAGAGTCCTAATGTTCAAGAGCTGTATCTTGCTCCTTCCAGGTTACAGACCAACTTGTTAGCAACCAAATGGAGCAGGAATGAATGAAGCCCTAGGCGCCTCCTTAATCTCCATTCATAGTCAAGACAGAAGCTAAACTATTTACATTTGTCTAATGCCTGTAAACAAACCAAATCTACTAGGTGCTACTTAAATCCTCTGCAGAGTCCAATGCACTTTTAAGGGAAGGAAGAGAAAGAAACTAATGCAGCATATAGCTCAGTGAGGGAGCATCAGGACTAAAAAGAACAAGACTCTTCCCCATTAGGGCATTGCCACACAGCTCAGGACACCAAGCCAAGACCCTCCAGCTGTTTCCCAGACGCCAGAGCTGTTTAGAGGTGAGAAACCTCTGACCCAGGTCTTTAAGCAGGAGTAAGAGGGACAGCCTGGCCTGCAGGGAAACAGAGAGCTTCCCAACTTGTTCCTAACACCCAGGAGCTCATTTCAAACTGCTAGCACATAACAGAAACGGGACTCTCCCCCCCCTCCCCTCGCCACCCCTCTTGTGGGGCATTCTGAATCACCATGGAGACACAAGTCCTGCTCATACTAATGTCTGGCTGCCCCAGTGTGGATTTGTGACATTAAGGGGGGGAGGGGAAGGCTGCAATCCCACACAAGGTTACCATGGAGCTCCAGCAGTTTAATATATTGGGGGAGGCAGGAGCAATGCTTCAGGCCTGCTGGCCAATGCATGGGGTTCAACAAACGTGAAGCCGTGGAGCCTGGTGTAGTGGTCCGAGCACAGGCCAGGGAGCTAGGTACATAGTGCCACTGCACCATCTGTACTGCACAGAGATTTGTAAGAGAGAAAGGTGCAAGAAGCACAGAATACAGGATTAGATCTTCAGGTGAAACGCAACAAAAAGATGGGTTGGGAGTTGAATGCCACCAGCAGAGCCCCAATTCCATGAGGCCATGGGTTCCATTTCTATCCCTACACGAATCCAAGCTCCTCAGCGAGCCTGAGGCCACTGGGAACAGCAACGGTGGCGCACCAGCAAAGCACGCAGGACTGCATGGAGTCCGAACAAGAGGCCAGCTCAGTGTCTTTTAGAAACAAAAAATGTTTCGACTTGACTGGAGACTGTCCCAGCCACCTAATGGCTCTCCTCCTTTTAAATGCAGATTTGAACTTTTCACCCAGGGTCAGGCAGCTGCAGCTCACCCCATCCTCAGCAGGGGCCAGGCGCCAGCGCCTTTCTTCAGTCTCCCTCCAAACCCAGGCAGAAACGGAGACCAGCTCACCCCTTGCTTGAAAGGCACAGGGCTCAAGCCATGCACCGTCAGTGAGAGCGCAAACCAAAGGACTGAACAGGCACTAAATTCTCCTCCCACAGCTTCATGGGCTGGGGGGAGTGGAGGGCAGAGTATGGAGTTTCCAGCCTACCTGATTCTCCCAATTATAACTGCCTGTAAAGAGCAGCTGAGCAGTTAATGAAAACCTCAGAGGGTCCCACCTGGAAAAAGAATGGCACCCTCTGTAGCACAAGTTTCACGCTAAGCCCCATGGAGGCTCTCTAGTTACCTGAGCTGTGTCTGGAGCAAAGATAGCCCCTTTGGAAGGGGCCCAATACTCCACTTCCCATAAGCATTTACATGGAGGCCATCCCCAGGATACCTAGTGCTGAAGGCACTTTGTCTAGCCTGGCTCTCTCTGAAGAGAAGTGTGAGATACAGCTGCTGAAAGAGCAGAGGTATCATAGAATATCAGGGCTGAAAAGGACCTCAAGAGATCATCTAGTCCAACCCCCTGCTCAAAGCAGGACCAATCCCCAGACAGATTTTTGCCCCAGATCCCTAAATGGCTCCCTCAAGGATTGAGCTCACAACCCTGGGTTTAGCAGGCCAATGCTCAAACCACTGAGCTATCCCAGGTGTTTTAGGATTCTCCTCCTACAGGACAGTATTCTGGGAAGAAAGGCAGGATGGCCTTATCGTTAAAGTAACTGACACGCTCAGGAGATCCGAGAGATCTCGGACAAGTCACTCTGGCCTTATACTGACAATGTTAGGGAAGTCTCCCACTGTAGCACCAATTTTAGCAGAAGTGGGAGCACTAGCCAGCAATTTTCCAAGTGCATCATCTATCTCTTCTCAGAGCAACTGTAAATAACATGATGGTAAAAATGTTGGCAGCCATTCTACAGCAGCATTCTCACTTTTGCTAGGGCCAGCAGAGCTGCACTGGTGTTAGACCAAGGGCTAGAAAATTTATGAAAATCCTCTGTTTAGATCTGGGGTCAGCAACCTTTCAGAAGTGCTGTGCCGAGTCTTCATTTATTCACTCTGATTTAAGGTTTCAAGTGCCAGTAATACATTTTAACATTTTTAGGTCTCTTTCTCTAAGTCTACAATATATAACTAAACTATTGTTGTATGTAAAGTAAATAAGGTTTCAGAATGTTTAAGAAGCTCCATTTAAAATTAAATTAAAATGCAGAGCCCCCAGACCAGTGGCCAGGACCTGGGCAGCATGAGTGCCACTGAAAAGCAGCTCGCGTGCCGCCTTCGGCATGCGTGCCATAGGTTACCTACCCCTGCTTTAGATGCACTTGTTTCTCCATTCTTCAGCTGTAAAATGAGGAGAATGTTCTCCTGCCTCACAAGGGTGGTCCATTAAGGTCCATGAGGTGCTCAGCAGTGACCACTATATATAAGCCTTTTAATAAATCATGACTGAGACCCTGCTGCTGCCTAAGCCAACCTTGATGGGCTCCACACGTATGCCCAAACCCAGGCTGCCAGATGCTTCCTCAATCTCATCACACCCACACCTAACCTGCTGAAATCCTCTCTGCCACTCCAAACTCACCCTAGGAGCCTACCCAAGCCTTCGTTGCTATCACCCTCATTGGCTGAGCAAGACAAAAAACTCTCGTTGCTTCTTATGCTTCACTGCTCGCTTGTCCAAACCCTTGCAGTCATTCCCTCAAGGTCTTGTTAGGATGCCAATGCCACCTCCACCAGGTGTCCGCCAACTCTTTTCTCTGAAAGGCTGGCTCAGTTTTAACCTCAGCACCATTACCTCCGTTACTGGAGCCCTCCTTCCTTCCGACAGGCAGTGAGAAAGCAAGCTTTCATAGGACTCTAGGACTGGAAGGGACCTCAAGAGGTCATCGAGTCCAGTCCCCTGCCCTCATGGCAGGACCAAATACTGTCTAGACCATCCCTGATAGACATTTATCTAACCTACTCTTAACTATCCCACAGATGGAGATCCACAGCCTCCCTAGGCAATTATTCAGTGCCAACCACCCTGACAGTTAGGAACTTTTTCCTAATGTCCAACCTAATCTCCCTTGCTGCAGTTTAAGCCCAGGGTTCTTGTTCTTCATTAGAGGTTAAGGTGAACAGTTTTCTTCCTCCTCCGTTGACCTTCTTAGATACCTGAAAACTGCTATCATGTCCCCTCAGTCTTCTCTTTTCCAAACTAAGAAACCCAATTCTTTCAGCCTTCCTTCATAGGTTCATGTTCTCAAGACCTTGAATCATTCTCGTTGCTCTTCTCCAGACCCTCTCCAATTTCTCCACATCTTTCTTGAATGCAGTGCCCAGAACTGGACACAATACTCAGTTGAGGCCTAACCAGCGCAGAGTAGAGCGGAAGAATGACTTCTCATGTCTTGTTTACAACTCACCTGTTAATGCATCCACAATTCAACACCAATGTCACACATCTCTAAATAAAGGATGATGGGGAGGGGGCACAGACCATCTGGCCCAAACACATCATCTCTGAACACGGCTTAACTCACCAGCCTGAAGACTCTACTGCTGGGGTCATTTGCCTCAGTTCCTCAAGTACACCTCCGCAAGAACTGACTCAACTATTCGTGCTGAGCTTTACTGTGTCAAGTGCTTCTGGGCTGGTTTATTTCTAGAAAATAATACATAACTCCTGTCCTACTGGATCACTCTGACACCGATCAAGAGGCCTAATCCAGCCACTGTTACCACACAAGCCCATGGTTCTGTAACCTCCCAACAGAGCAATATGGACTAGAGCGACATTTTCATCCTGGTGAGACTACACTGTGCATACAGATATTCAACCCCAACCAGGCTGCTACAGATCTGGTCATCCCTGCAGGTTCAAGTTTATACTGTAAACCCACAAGGGACATCATGGTCTGCTAACCTCCAGTATAAAATGTGCCATAGAATTTACAACAATTCCTGTATCAGGCTCAAACCGGATATAGTTATCTTAGAGAAAGATCTAATTTTGATTTAATGGAAAAGAGAAGACACAAAGAAAGGAGGCTAGGAAAGACGACAAGCAAAGGACATAAATTGCAATAGTGCCCAAGGAGAAATATTTTCTCATTGACTGCCTATAAATGTGCAGTCCTTTCCTTTCTGGAGGAGGAAGAGTGACCAAGAGAAGAAAGTCAGTTTACTTCTTGGACCTCGATTTTCTTTTTTTTCCAATTAAAGAAGCTCGATACTTATGCAAAGGAACCTGATAAGATCCTAGACAAAAACAATAAGATTCTTTAATGATGATGATTAAAAGTTTAAATTACTAATGGCTAAGTTTCCCATGTGATCCTCACAAAGCCTCTCTTTCAGAACAGTAGGAGATTCATTGTGACCATAGGTCATGTGGTATCCTCACTATATACCATGACCCACTGCTCATAATCAAAAATACATTTGTCTCTTCCATGGAAGGACTTTGACACCTGCTGCACAGTTTTGTAACCAGCTCCTACAATACAGCAGCTTTCTGTCCTGAATAAGTGCGGTCTCTATCATAACGCCAGCTCGTTTCACAGCGCCAGAGCTGAAATTATCTCATTGCTCCTAGTGTGCATCTGACACTCATCCAGCTAGATCCTCAGGAGTGGCAGATGTATAAACTCTCTCACTCAACCCAGAGCATGAAAGAGGTAAAGAATTACTTATGCTTCCAGGAAGGAACCTATTGCTGTCCCCTCTTTGCATCTGACCGAACCTGGTAATCCTGACAATTGTCTCAACAGAGAGGAAAAGGCCCATGCTTAGTGAAAGTGAAATGCTTAACCATCTCTTACAAAAAGAAAAGATACAGATATAGAAGAGGCCATCCTGGGTCTTACAATTAGACGTATTTGCATCCTTCTGTAGCAGGATTAGCACAAGAATGTGTTTGCAGGGAAAGGAGTCCTGGAAGAAAATGCAAAAAGGAGGGTGGGGGAGGAGTTTCTCTCTCTATCAAAAGCTCTCTTAGCACTGAGCATGAAAAATCAGAAAGTGGAAATAACTTGCTAAAGTAGTCTGGGTTGAAAAGCACCCAGACAGTGGGCAGGAACTGCTTCTCCTGGCACTTTGATCCAATGGTCGCTATGAGAAACCAACTTCCTCTGAGTTAATCAAAAACCAAATTACTTAGGATGCAGCAGGACAGGTCTGTGGCTTCAGCCCTTGCTTTGAGGATGTGAAATAAGAAAATAAAAGGAGGTGGAGTAAAAAGCATCCAAGGGATTTAAAGAGGAAAATTTGCCTACCAGGCCAAAATTCAAACAGGAGTGCTGATGCACCACCCAGTACCAGGGAGAGAAAAAGTGAAATCGACTCTGCACAAGAGGACTGGGCTAGAAGAGGAAACTGCAGAAAAACTCCCCTTTGCATGCAGAGGCTTTCAGGTGCAAGTGAATGTGTGCCCCTCTTTCCCACCTTTCAAGGCTTTAAAGCCACCAGGATAAAGGCTGCGAATAGATAACCAAGTGTCACCAAGGTAAATTCTCCCTTCCTCCCCTCTGCCCCCACCTGAATGCCACAGGATACAGAGTGGTCCTCTCCTCTTACCAGGGCCCAGTGCAACAGAAGTCCCACCATCACTTTCCTCCATTCACATTCACACACACATCCATTATGACTCCCAATATCAGGAAGCAAAGAGCAGAAAAAAATGTCATCAAAGCTAGAACAATGGCTCACTGACTTCCACTTCCGCCTGCCTTGTCTGCAGCCCCTGCCTCAGCTTCTAATCCACTTCTCTTTCCATTATTTACAATGTATCCCAAAATATGCTAGCTACTTTAAGACACTTCACTGCCCAAGGAGCTTGCAATTATGTAGAGACACATACAGAAAAGAGGTGGGACAAAGGGATAAAAGATGCAACTTGTGACTCTAGCCCCAATCAAAGAAATGGAGCGATTCTGAGAAAAGACTCTGCTTCACAACTCCCCTCCAGGACACAACCCATGTAGAAAGAGATCTCACAGTGCCATCTCTTCAGGAGACCCACCCTCCCTAATCTTGTACGCTGAGAGTAGCACCCTCTTCACCAATAAATTTAACCTGTACCTCCAATTAGCTCGAGTTACGTACTGTAAACTCCAAGGGAGAGAACACGGCCCTGTGGAGATTTACCCTCTTTTCCAGATAGGCCAAATGTGCTGTGCAGTCCCTCCTTCCCACACAGAGGCAAGAAGGTGGGAGCTTTAGCAGAGATTAGAGGTTGCAGGAGCTTGGTCTCCTCTGCTCCACGCCTGCAGCGTGCAGCACAGCCCTTCAAGAGTAAAAACAAAGGCTTAAAAAAAAAAAAAAAAAAAAAAACACTGTTCTCACTGACTCAGTAACTGTGAAAAAGACTTTGCTTCAGGGCAGAAAGGAGGGAGGGACAGGGAAGGAGGAGAGCAAAGCACTCTCAGAACAGGATACACACCAGCAAAAAGGCACTTAAGGCTCTCAGGGCTGGTCAGGAATTGCACCTATTGCATTTATTTGGATCAAGCAAGTAAAATGGCAAATGGTGAGATCTGACTCCAGGGTTTCTTTGTACAGACCCTGACCTTTCCTTGGGTGTCAAAAGAGCGAGCTAATGCCATTTAACTCATTTCACGTGTAAACTTTACTAGCACGCCAAGTAAAAGCAAGTACCTCAGAATGGGGCAGACTAACCAAACCTTGTATTTTGGCAATAATGAGACAGATGACAAAATTCAAATGAGCAAAATCCTCCAGGCATACAAGTGAACCTCTGCTCCGTACCCCAGGCGATGTAGCTGGAGTCCAAAAATTAGTTTCAAAGCATCAGGTGGAGGCCACCTCCCCCCACACACAAGCAGCGCACTCTAAACTCTGCAATAACGGGGCCACAAGAAAACCACCATGAAGACTCTGCCTTCTGGGAGTCATTCATCTGATTGTATTCGGTGTTTCTAGTCATGTCGTGAAAGAAGAAAGTCTGTGTTTTCGGGATAGGTTGGGGTTTTTGTTTTTAAAACACCAGACGTCACTTGGTTGCAGAGAGTAACTAGCAAACACCAGCCACTTCTGTAGCAGAATGCAATCAAGGTGGCCAAGAGAACCAGAACTTCCTATACCAACACTTGGAAAAAAGGTACAAAACTCTTCCTTGAGCTGTGAGCTACTGGCCCCCACTCACTTTGCAAAACCATGTTCAGAAACAAGAAAAAGTGAGATTTCTACCGTGACAAGGTGCTGGCAACTTTGACTGCATGTCAGCTGACCTCCACAGCTGCAGCAATATTCCTTTTATCTCGCGATTAGACTGAGTCCAGAACACCATCCTGGTGCCCCTCTATTCCTCCAACAGAGGGAAGGGAGGGGCATGGTCTGGCACTCCCCAAATTACACGTGGGTGGGGGGTTAGGTCAGATGACTGAAATCAAAAGAATAAAGCCCCTTTCCTAAAGCTGCAGGAAGCAAAGAGAAAAAATGCTAATTAACTCAGCAGCAAGTTGTTAGTATTTGCATATAAATGCAGTCACAAATCACTACAAACAAGCTAAGACAAGTCAAGCTTATTAGCATACACAAATCCACCCTGGACAGTCGCTCTAGGTGGGTCATTGAGATGAGGTGTTCACTTTGGAGGCAGCCTGCCAACTTCCTCTTGGGGGAGGGGAAACAGAGAAAGGGTCTGAATTCAGACAGACACTTGCACTACTGAATCCCGTGGCACAAGTGTAGCAAGAAACACTACCCCCAGCCTAGTAAGAAAAGCGGCTACGTGAATACATAGAATTTAAATTCAGAACAACAAGGAGGGTCAAGAAGAGAAAACTGAAAACTGTGTTAAGTGAGCAAGTGGTGCCTAGGAAACAGGGGGCCAAGGTCCCAGAAACTGTTCATCATACAGCAATTTCCTACCTGCAAAATACCAAACAAACTGTGCAGGGTCAGGAGGAGAAAGCCCTGTCCCTACAGAAGATGTACAACAGCTGGAGGGAATTAGAAAGCAGACAAAGATCTGTTGCAAGTCATCAAGAACTATGCAGCAGTGCACAGTCTTTCTCCAGTGGGTATAGGTCTGTGCTTCAGAGTGCCAGAGGTTCTCCATGGTAGGAGTTTTAAGTGTGAACTCCTGCTGCAGGCACCATGTCAGGAAACTATACACTGCACACATGAAGAATCTGGTTCGGACTCCTACAATCTTGCCACAACAGTTACTAGCTATGCAAATACAAAGCATGTTGCGTCAATCACGGTGCCTAATGCATCACTGGAAGGTGCTCAAAAGCCATGATGTTAGGCGGAGTAGAAGAATCTAAAACACAACACAATTCTGGGCTACTTCTATTGCCCGCTTGGTTCTTTATTCTCTTCTCCCCACCCAAATCAGGTGGATTTGATTCCTCCTTTGGCTTCCTTCCTTGCTGATGAGAATTTCATAACTTCTGCTGCATGAACTACATGGACTGCAGATGGGTTCACCTCTGGGACACCTCTCACCATCCCCCTCCTAGGTGTGCAGTAAAAGGGGCTGAATCAGCGCTCTCTACTTTATTCATGTTGTCCAGTAAGTCACCCATTACGGTAGGACACTTCATCCAGTGCTTTTCCTATGTCTCCCCTTCCCCAAGCCCAGCCTGTGTGGTCCCGCTGTTTTCCCTGACTGGAAACTAAGTTAAAGGAAGACTAGAGATTAGTAGTTTACAGATCCACTCACTAATGTCCACTAGAAAATCCTCCCCAGCAAGAGACCTACAAAATTTAAGCTTTCACATAAAAAAGTGAAGTCTCCAGACATTTTAACTGGAGATTGCCTTCCAACGCTAACAGACTGTAAATCTATGCAGTGGTGTTCCGAGGCTGCAGACAGCTCCACTGCCTCCTCTGCTTTTGCTCAGAGCTTCCCCAGGCAGCAGCAGAATGAACACTTCACTCCACCTATGGCTTGGAGGTTAATTCTTGCTAGTGAGTGTCTGAAATTCATAGAGCTTTCTTCACACAGGAAACATTTTCTACGATACACACAAGCAGGATTTTCAAAGTAGTTTTTAGAAATCCATGACAGTTTTTAGAAAGATCCATCACATCTTTTTTCGGCAGGTCTCTGGCCTGTGTTACACAGAAGGTCAGACGAGATGAACACAAGAGTGCCTTCTGGCCTTGAAATCAATGATTCTTCAGTCAGCATGTGTGCCAGCTTTCTCAGTGGAGGCTGCACTTGAACATTTAACTTGATCCTGCTGGAATGTGTCAGAGCGGGACTAAAATGAGCAGCTTCTCCATTAGACAGCTGGAGAACCATTGCAAAGTCCTAAAGTTCTATAATGTAAACGTTTTCGGTAATTACGCCCAATTAACAATTTCTAAATCAGTGGTCACCAACCGGTAGATCAGGAAAGAGCTGCCAACCCTCCTGCAGCTAACAGGCTGGTGGGCTAAGGCAGGTTCCCGGCCTGCCTAGCCCCACACCGCTCTAGGAAGCAGCCCATCACGTCTGGCAGTGGCTCTGGGAGGGGAGGGGCAGGAGGTCTCCTCACACTGCCCTCGCCTCCAGGCACCGCTCCCGCAGCTCCCACTGGCCAGGAACAGGGAACCACAGCCAATGGGAGCTGCAGGGGCGGTGCCTGCAGGCGAGGGCAGTGCGAGGAGACCTCCTGCCCCTCCACCCCGAGCCACTGGAAACTAGCCTTTCTAGTCCTCTCAGTCCTACTGTGCACAACCCATTGTTAAAATCACAGCTTCAAAGCCTGCATGTTAATAATTATTTATTACATATAACACAAACATTTCTTAGTGATTTACTCTTTGTAATTAGCTGGCGCAGTTACAATCTGATGGTTTTGTGGTCGGCATTTTTTTCTTGAACAGTTAGGAAGATGGGGGCCACCAGAAAGATATTCTACTGAGACTCCAGAGGAATGGCAGCCTCACACATCACTTAAGCCTTGTCTACACACTAAAGCTGTGCCAATTTAGCCAATCACTATAGAAACTGATTTAGTTACATTTGTGCAACTCTCATGTGGATACTCATTTTGATTTAGGAATGACTTACATCAATTGGTTTAAGTCAGTATTTGTATCAACAAGCTAAAACTGATCTGAGGCATTACTACCAGGGAGGTGCACTAATTTATATCAGTTTCTAAAGAAAATTTAGCTAATCTAGTACACTTTCTCCTGCATGCTAGGCCTTAGCACAGAACTTTAACTGTGTGTCAAGAAAGTCGATGCTCCGCTATAATAAATATAAAAACAGCTGGTTATGGCAATGTTTGAGATGGGAGTACCACAGAGCTCAGCCAATTCTAACATTACATTGGTGTAAATGAGGAGTAACTCCACTGGAGTGGATGGTACTACACCGGTACAAAAACCAGAGTGAAATTAAAGTCAGGGCCATTCTGTGAGTCAGCACTCTAATGGTATTTAATATTTAGCTTTAAATACATGAAAAATCCAGTATTTACCATATACTCTAGGCACTGCTGACAACTTAAAAATATAATAAAATTCTACCCTAACATAACTGACATCCAACAGCACATTTCAAACCTAATATAGCCCGCTATCAGGAAAGGCAGGCAATTCTTCCCTTTCCCCCAGACACATTCACATTTTTGTTTGAATCCATGTCTCTCTCTCTTTGGATCATGCCTGATTGTAAAGACTCTGCAGCACAATGTTAATGCAGATGTGAAGAAGTCAGTTTCCAAATGTTAATACTGGGCTGTTTAAATTGGAACTAAACTATCTGAAAGCCTGCAGCAAAAATTCATTTTAGAACAGCAAAGAGCCTGAAACACATTAGAAGCCTGGATACCACTTTCTGCAACTGCAGAATTTAGCAGCAGAGTTTTTTTTTTTTTAAGGAAAAGTGAAAAAGGTTATTGCTCTTGAGCAGTTCAGGCTGCAGGAAGAGGAATATGGACAGTTAACATACCTAGCAGAGGTGTTAGGAGAATGGGACAGCATTCATACTGAATTCAATAGACCAGTGCTACTGCAAAAGAGCATGTGGAAGGTAAACATTTTTTAACGAAGTGGACCAAAAGCGCTGTTAAGAGCTGCTCTGAGCAGCCTAGTTTTGGCAGGGGTGAGAGACTAGTGCAAGTCACAGATTACACTACAGCACAGGTTTGCACCAGTGCAGTTCCAGGTGCAAAAGAGTGCACAAACAAGACCTCAGGCTGCAAATCTGTCCCACTCTCAGCCTATGTTGTTTGTGATCAGCACAGACACCATGGCAATAACTAAGCTCAAAAGGGAGTGTTAAAGGGGGAACTGCAGTGCTTAGATACAATACCTTAAACAACTGCGTATAAAAATTTCCACTGCCATTTTTAGCCATCCTTGTTCCATGAACAGGACTACAGGTTCTCTCAGTGGAGAGGATGCCCTATGAATGATACTTCCTCCGGGGGGTCCACAAGACTGAATCAATCAGCTTTTCCATACCAAAAAAACTGGAAGCCAAACTTGTAAAGTTTTAAAAAGGCAAGTCCTACAAAGCTTTACAAACAAACAAACATTCTTATGTTAAATTAAAATCTATTTACTTTGAAAGGAGTCTGAAAAACAGCACCATCTTGTTCAACAAGTGTCCCCCCCTCGTGCATATTTAGAATTGTACCTGCCCACGCCAGTGAGAGCTTTTTGTGCTTTTGGCTCCCTTCAGTCCTCCAGAGTCACAGTTATGACTGAGTGAGCTGGATTCTATTCCTACTTGTCGATCATCAACAGAATTACTTACTAAGGAACTTGTCTACATGGGAAAATTGCACCAATTTAATCTAAGGTGTGAAGTCAATCTGATTTACTAGTGAAAATCCCTGTATGGGCACTCAGATCAGTTTAAGAAAGTCCTTTATGGTTTAGCTTAAATTTGATTGGGAACAGATATAAATTAAACCAAAATAAGCCACCCATAAACCAAAATTAAAGAGTGTCCACCCCACACAGGGATTTGAACTAGGTTGAATAAACCAGTTTTTAAACCCATTTAAATTAAACCAGTGCAAATGCTAGGTAGAACAGGCCTAACTTCCAATAAATCACACCTATGCAAATCCACCGAAGGGACCAGAGCTGCACAGGTGTGAATGAGCATCTCATTCAGCCAGAAGAACCATTATAGTTACAGATTAGGGACATTTAAAAAGACAGCTTGCATCTGACAGCACAGGCTGAGTTTGCAGAGTTACCAATGAGAAAAGGGAGTAGATCTGATAGAGAAATCTTAGAAACAATAAATCCAGAGATGCATCACAGCATTTTTATGAGTGGGTTTTCAGAGTAAAACTGTTCTCTGTTGTTTAAGTCCAACGGGGAATTCTCATTTTAGGAAATGTATTTTCAATTTTTGTTAAAGTACGTCTTTTTCCTCCACTGCGTGAAAGACCCACACCAACAATGAAGAAACTGACTAATCAGAGAAAGTGAAATACACAAAGCACTTTCCAACATGCACTGCAAACAAAGAAAAAACCTCTAGGCTTTCCATTAAAATATCCTTAGATGTTGCTTCTATCAATTTTCAGACAGAAGCATGATTTTGAGCTTGACTTACCCCGTTAAAGATAACCCACATTAAGGTGATTCTTACAAAACTATCATGTATTAAACTATGAAGAGGGAATAAAAATAATGTAAAGCATAACGTTAGGAATGAAATCGTATGTCACGCTGTCACTCCCTGTAAAGGTGATCTCCAAAGAAGGAGAAGTTGCCCTGTTTTTGCTTCTTTACAATATAGGAAGGAAGGTGAATCACTCCCCTAACACCCAGCATTACAAGTTCAGGTTTTAGCTATTCCAGGGGTGGCCAAAGTGTGTCTTGTGAGCCATATGTGGCTCTTTTATGGTTAAAGTGTGGCTCAGCGTCCCCCATGCCACCCCTCCATTCTCCACCTGACAGAAAGGACAGGGGGAGGGGGAGCTCAGGACCTCTGCCTTGCAGTGGAATAATGAGGTAGGGGCGTCTGTCCAGCAGGAAGGGGGAGGGAGGTGTCCTAGGGCTTCTGCCCCACAGGGTGCACCTGCTGGGGATCAGGGCTTCAGCCAAGTGGGGTGGAAGCCCTGAGCCCTGTCAGGAGCCACCTGAAGGGCTGACACCCCGAACCCCAGCAGGCTGCCCCGGCTCTCTAACTGAAGATTCTCATATGCGGTTCAGAGGGTCAGCAAGTCTAGCCACCCCAGTCTGTTGTTTTCCTGGAAAGCTTTAGAGATGACTGGGAAACTAGTAGGATATCACAGTACAGTAGCTAGGGACTGAAACCTGAACTGAAAGAGAAAGGCGTATGAAGACTCTTAAATATATATGAACACAGATTTCTAAACTCAAAGGCTTGATGAACAGTTGGGGAAAGTATCATTCTTGTTAAACACCTCACCCCTTCAATGGTAGGCTGAGGCTACATCTACACTACCTGCCGTATCGGTGGGTTACAATCGATTGCTCGGGGATCAATATATCGCGTCTCATCTAGACGTGATATATCGATCCCCGAGCGCGCTTATATCGATTCCGGAACTCCACCAACCCCAACGGAGTTCCAGAATCGACAGGGGGAGCCGCGGACATCGATCCCGCGCGGTGAGGACGGGTGAGTAATCTGATCTTAGATATTCGACTTCAGCTACGTTATTCACGTAGCTGAAGTTGCGTATCTAAGATCGATTTTTCCCCATAGTGTAGACCAGCCCTAAGAAAGCTCCCATTCCACTTCTCTGGTTCCCCCAAGGAGACTTCCAGCAAGAAACAGGAAAGACAAATTTGATATTCCTAATATTTCTAAAGAAAAAAGAAAAAATAATTTGAGAGAAATAAGACAGATGCAAAACTATTTTTTCCTTTGCTGGGCAACTTCAAAGGGAATGTTAAAGGCTTGAGCTTTATGACTCACTCTTGGTTTCATATCACTTCTTGGATTTTAATACTAAGAACCTGAGCATTGCAATGGTAGAACACAGGCTCTCTCAGATACTCCACTATCCCCACTGAATCTTCCTTCCTCTTTGTTCAACTCTCCTACACTTGTTAACTTGGAGATCCAGTCCCCCATCAAAGCCCCCTCCAGGCACTACATATCAGCTCTATTCCCAGTTCCATTTGGCCCCTCATCTTCACCCCCAGAAATTCATGTACGAGGTCTGAGCAGTCACTAACCTCTAAATAATGGAGGGAGGGGGCACAATTTCACTGCTGAATCAGGGCTCTGAGACTGAGGACATCCTGCTCTGTACTGAGCGTTAGCAGCAGATGAAAATTCCACTATCATTTCAAATATTTTAACATGCCAGCTACTCTGTTAATGTTAAGCTTATGTCACCCTGCCTCCAGCACTCAGAGGGGAATCTCTTTCCACTCCATGCATGCCAAACTCCCATAAGACACTTTCACATTAAGTTAAAAGGGTCCAAATCCTAGCTCCTTTCGCAAGATCCAGACAGAGGGAGGGAGGCCATCTTGCTTGGGCTCTCAGCTTTCCTCAAGGGTCTATGCACATGGAGATTTCTCCTCCTCCCAACCCATTCTCAAGGCAGAAGAAGAGGTGTCACTACTTTGGAGCACTGCTAGCAGAGCCCTAGATGCCCCTGTAAGAGAGGACTAAATACAGGAGAGAGGTGCATAACGCTGAAGTCTAATGACTGGGCAGCTAGGAGCTTCAAGATTCCCAGGGGGCCGTCCAATGCCTTTCTCGAGATGCTCACTTCACAGGCCTCATTAATCTTTGTGTTCCCTGACTGTATCATGACCTTCAGATGCAAAAGGAAGAAAAGCCAGTTTCATCCAGAATCCTGACAGGATGCCTACTGCACGGAGGAACGAGCTGATGCTTCATGTCCTAGCGGCCTCTCAGACTAATGGAGAAAAAAGGAGCAGAAGAGGAAACTTCAACTCCCCCAAACTAGTCTCCCTCTTCCCACCTTCTACAAAGCTCAGCTTCAAAAATTACAATTCACAAAGGGACTCACAGTAAGAGGAAGAATCCTCAGAGAAAACACACATGAATGAGGCGACTGCAGTTTAGTTAAGACACTGCCCGTATGTCAGCAACATACATGGTCCAGATGCAGAACTGCTGCCAGCCAGGCTCTTGGTCCTGAGCCCAGGGACAGCTCACTTCAAAACAGCTGAGAAATAGGGGGTTAAAAAAAAAAAATCAAGAGGTTTACTCCTCAAGGTGAAAGTGGTTTCACTGCCTCTTGTTAAACCCAGAGAAAGATGCTTAAACATTTGCAGTTTCAGATGAAACTGTTGCTAGCCTGCAAGGAAGAGAGCTTTTTAGGCATGACTGCTTTGGCATCAGACCCACTTCAAGCACTTCTAGGATCTCATGCTGACCAACAAGAGCTCCTGCCTGCTTAAAACAAAGGAGAAAACAGTCAAGTGACAGATTAAAGCAACGAGACAACCAAGGAAAAGGTTACAGTAGCTCCCTCCCAGCAGATGCCACCATAGGCTGAAAATGCATCAACCAGATTCAAACAACAGTGGGGACGAGAAACCATTTACACTCTAATGAAGGGAGCCAGGCATTGCTCTATAGTACTCAGCACACCTCCCTTCTACGACACGATACTAAGCAAAAAGAATCAAACTCCCCAGCACTCTACCACATCCCCCCTCCTCATCTAGTCAGAGACTGCAACAATGCCACCTGACCAGCAGTTAGCGCATCCTTCTCCAACACGGCTCTTAAGATAATCATGTAGCAGACATCTTTCCTCCTTCACGTTGCAAATGGACTAACTGAGTAGTTGGCATCCACCTCCCAAACTCCTCTTGCTCTCTGATTCCAGTATATAACAAATCAGGTATACTGCAGAGATCCCAGCAATACCTTTAAGGCTCAGTTTGGGGGAGAGGGTACGGCTAGGAGCCAAATATGTCGGCCTGCCCTTTTAGATCCGTCAGTTTTACTTGATTGAACTCTTCTCTTTAAAGGCTCTCCTAACCTGGACACCTCCGCACATAGAATTTACACAGAAGGAACCACTGGGAGCAGAAGAGATTAAAGGTGACATTTCTGCAGTGGTAAAGCGTGGATTCCAAAGCAATCCCCTTCCCCACAGCAGTCAGACAGCCCCTCTGGATTAGAGATGGACCTTTCACCTGTGCCAGGTATGCACATGCACTCCTCTCCATACCATAACTGCTATCATAGTGCAAGTATTTTACAGCCACCATCACTGCCCTCTTTCCACGAGATGAGGCAACACATACTAACAAGTGTGATCCAATAAAAATCTAGCACAGCTGCTCAGACAAGAAGATTCATATCCCACCCCCATTCCAAAATAAAGGTCAATTAAACCAGAGCCCCAGGCGTGTCTATAATGGTCCTGCTGAATGAGGCCCCAGGAATGGAGGTGGTGGCAGCCGTAACTGCAGCAAGGTAAGAGAAGCGGAGGAAGGATAATACGACTAGACTAGGAGATCTCCGTATACAGTCACTTTCTATCTGACAGGGAAAACGGACACTGGGCAGTTTCTACATGTCTGCGAGCAGATGTTTTCCCGGGGAATCATTCTGTTACCAACACAGCCCCCAAACCTGTTACGCTAGCTGGCCTGCTCTCTTTTCTAAGATGAAAGAATACAATTCATAAAGCTCCCAATATGTAGAATTATTTAGAAGATAAGGGAAGATTATGAAGCTGAGAAATAGCTTCATACTCAAATGCAGATTATGGATCCAGGAGGAGAGAGTCCTTCTCTAAATAGCTCTAGTCTGAGCACACCTAGGATATGGCTAATTCCAAGCACTTGACTACTAGAAAAGCATTGACAAAGTGGAGGCTATTCAGAGCAACGCAACAGAAACGGCAAGGGGATGGACATAATGAAGTGCTTTCCATATTCAATGTATATGACAAACCTTCTACCACTAATCCTTACTACAGTTCTGTGACATAACTAAGTTTTATCTCATTTTACAGATGGAAAATGAGGCACAACAATTAAGTGATTTGCTCAAATTCAGCATCATGACTAGGCTTGGGCATTTCTGAATTCAAATCCATGCTCTAATCAGAAATCTGCATCTCTAACAGCCTACAGGTATTTGAAAGACGCAAACAGAAGAGAGGGAAAAGAACTCAGGATAGGAACACATATAACTAAGAGTAAAGGGGTGAAATTCAGAAAGGGAAGGCTTAGGCTCAGCATCTGAAAGAACTTTCTAGGACCGGATGTTTCAAGGCTGTGAAATCATCTCCCAAAGGAAAGGGTGGAATCCCCATTGCTCAAAACTAAACTCGACAACCTAGTATAAAAAGTAATCCTGCATGGGACATGATGATCTAGCAGGTCTTTTCCATCGTCGGCTGGTACAGTCGTGTTGAAAAGGGAGATGGTCAAATCCCCCATACCCCAAACCATCTCTGGAAGGGAAACTCCCCTCCCTGCACTGCCTGCGAGAGCTGCTGGACTTGCCCAGTCGGCACAAGGCGGGATTCCGATTGCCATCCCCCAGAGGGCCACCGCCTGAACGCAGTCTTCCTGCTGCCCAGCTTCTTGTAATAGCTTTATGTAAATTAAGCCAGGCTCTCACAATTTGCTAGCGTGCACTGCACTGGGAGGGGGCTGAGGGGAAGGGGGGCTTCACATTAGACATCAACAAAGCAGAAGGTTAATTTGAAACTCACAGCCCTGCTGCTTGTAGGCTTGTCCCTCCCTCACTGCCTCGCTCTCCTTTCTGTGTAAAGCCTGACATCTACAGTTCTGTCTGGCACAGTAAGGGGCGGCTAATCGGGAACGCACGCAAGGACGTTGGGCACACAGCAGCCAGGAGCTCTCGCGCTCCTTCAGCGAGTGCGCAGCCTCTCAAACACACAAACCAGGCAGGCACAAATCCACTTCAGCCTGTGACTGGACCCCTCTCTGGAACCAGGAGGGGCTCCTGTAAACCTAGTGGATGTCAAGTGTCCCCAGCAATACTATGCTTGGCCATCAACCATTAGCAGGCTTCTCCCGGCCTGACCAACAGCACAGAGCACACTGCTTCAACTCAGCTGGAACTGGCTCTTACTGGCCCACACTGATGCTTCCTGCTTTCAAATAAAAGTCTTACTCTTCTAAAAGGGACCGGGCCTCATCCTACAATCTCAGTAACCGGACAGCGAGAGCTTCAGCTGTGAACAGTCTGGGGGAAGGGACCATCTTTGTTATGCATCTGTAACAATGCCTAGCACAATGGCTCCTGACGTATGAGCGGGGCTCCAAGGGGCACTCTTGCAATACAAATGAAATAAATAAAACATGATGATAACATAACCAATCTAGTTGGCAGCACACACACAAACCCACGTCAACAAAATCTGTGCAGTTCTGTTTCCTGTACTGCCTACAACAGTAGTGGGCTCTGCCTTCAGTCAACCTCCCACCTCAGACTCTAACCTACAGCCCCGTCTTTCAGGTACCCATCACTTTACCACACAAGGTACCTTTGGTAGGCCAAAATGGAACCCCGCACTGTCCCCTTCACTATTTCATCTGACTGCAACCCTTTCAGGCTTCCCAAGTGCCTGCCCGTGTATTCTGCTTTAGAACACAAAGCTACAGGCACCTCACTGGATAGCAACGAGGCAGGTGCTCAGATACTCCAGCAATCTGGGCAGGTATTTGTCCCATGCTCCTCACCAGAACATCTGGTATAAATGCTTAGATGGCTCGGAGTTTGTATATGTGTATCAGTACTTTTGCACACGCTAAAGCACGATTACAATGGGGCGGGGGGGAGACAGGTGTTGAAACTCCCTGCTACCTAACAAGCTGTTTTGTCATTTGTGTATCATTGGCTAGAAGAAGCCAACACTCTCTGGTACAGACACCAGGCTAGCCCCTAGAAGGATGCACCTGCATTTTATTCCAGAGAGATGGTAATTCCATCCACTTCCTACCCAGACAACACCTCCAGAAGCAGGGACAACTACTCTAGGGTTATCAGGGCACTGGGAGGGACAGAATAGGTCAGGAGTATTCAGAGTTAAAAACAGCATTCCAGTGAGCTGAGACTTCCCAGGATGTGTCTGTTTCTAATCGGTCACAGGAGGAGATTACTTTTCTACAGGTGTATTCATACAAAAGTTACGGTTCTGAAAAGACTATACATACCACAAAGCGAACATGTTTTTTATGAAAACTCAGGGGTGGGAGGGATTTTCTGTGGATAGACTGCAACACATAGTATTACTATCACCAACACCCCAAACCTCACTCGTCCCCAAAGAAAGAGAGAAAGACCAGAGCCTCATCCCTCCAATCTCACCTCTCTTCTGAAACATGAAACTTGAAAGCCTGAGTACTCTGGGCTTGCACTTTCCACCACCCTGGGAACACAAACTGTACAAATAAGGACAATAAGAAAATGTTTGTGTGCTGAAAAAAAAATCTAATTTTGCTGCTTTGCTTGAACAAGGAGCACATTTGTAATTTGATAATACCAAAAAAACAGACAATTAACAGTTAAACATAATAATGAATTCAAGAGCAAAACAGAAACACCTGGAGTGCCACATAAACATGATCAAGATTTAGCAGCAAAAGAGAAAGTCTTTAACAATGGCTACCAGAACCTGCTTCTTCCACCTCACAGACCTAACTAACGGGGACACAAATAACCTGAGATCCCCCTGGACACAGAACATTTGCTATGAGCAGATGCTCTTGGCTACATGCAGAAACAGGCAGGTAATTTGAATGCTGTGCTGCTCCTATTACAGGATCAGTCAGCAGGTCTTCAGCAGGTCTCCCTCATTCTGACACCCCTGAATCAAAACATAATTTCAAACAAGACTGAACTTTACCCGTATGTTTCACCCTTTCTCTGAAAATATATACACAATGTACACCTGGTATAGAATACCACTGCTCTTTAAACCTTGGTTGCGCTGGAGATAAACACTTCACCTCCCCTGCACCAACAGATGGACATTTTCTGTCCTGCAGAAACAACAAGAAAAATAATAGTATTGGAAATGGTCACTCCTCTCCAATTCCAGTCCTTTAGAAACTAATCCAGTTCCATCTGAATGCATGAACTGACAATAGCTAAATACAAACATTTTAACAAAAAATGCTGGCTTCACATGCCCCGGAAATGGGAGACTTTTTACTTCAGAGGCTCAGCTAGCTGGTACGTTACCAAGATAAAAAACTGTGCCAGCCAGATTTCTTCACACATATGCAATGAGTACACATAACCTGTTTGCATTCTCTCACCGAGGGCAGATATAATTCCTGAAATAAGGGACAATGAGTAGGAGCTCCCTCATTTTTATCTAAAAGGGAAACCTTAGCTATGTGCTTTTTTCTTACATAACTGAGTTTAATATATTTATTCTTGCAAATCCTTTGCTACACTTAAAAAAACCACACACACAAACTGTAAATTAGTGACAAAACCAGAGGTGGACATTCAGTTGAACTTCTTGTTCTGCCCTTATCTCACCCCATTGTGCCTAGGTAGTTATATTTAGGTACACATTATGATCTGTGGTACCGAGGCCCCCCTCGGGCACTACGTAGAATGCAGATTTTCCAGACAACAGACCAAAACAGCTCCGTCAAAACCATTAGAGTCTGCTATGCCGAGGCCTACGCACAGATGTTTGGATTCCCATTCTCCTGACACGACAGCCCTCAACTCCATCGTGGCAGTGGTGATTTCAGAGATTAAAAATCCTATCCAAGTTTAAAATGACAGAAAAGGAAATGAAGGAAGCAGAGGAAGCTCTGTGCAGGTGCTGAAGACAGTCTGTTACTAGAAGAATTTCTTTCATCTAGCTCTCTTTTCCTCACCTCAAAATACAGAGGCATAAATCTCCTATAAGGGACTAATGGGCTACAGTACAATTCCAAATGGGGGTGGGGGAGGGAACGGGGAGAAGAGGTTGAATTATAGGAAAACAAAAAACAAAAACAAAAACAAAAAAAATAGAGTAGCCTTGCATACAACATGAACACCTCATCTTATCCCCAGGAGGTTTTTCTAAGGTACAACCTGCAAAATTTAAGAGTTCATAATAGAAAAGCTGACAGACCTCTAAATACAGCATCCCAGTTAATGCAGATATATTAAAGGGGGGAAGGAGAGAGGAGAAGGATGGGAAAATCAGACTCCTGCTTTGTTCATGGACCATCTCTCCCATCTGATGCATCCATTTATATTCAGTGTCGTACAAACCACACAAAGGCAGGTGGTATTACATTAAAAAACAAAGTTAAGAGCCTTAAGAGGTTTGGGGTGGGGGGGTGTAATTAGTCTTTTCTAAAATGCACCAATCTCTCCTATGTGCACTATGTGTTACGACACCTTTATAATTAAATTACTATATCAGAAACACAACTTATACAAGCCATAGTAAAACCTAGAATAAGATGGTTGCCTAATAATTGTTCCAGTACAGACAAGCTTAGAACTGACGGGGGTGTGGTGTATGCGCAGTAAAATGTCATAAAAAATGGTGCCTATAAAATACTAAATCAAGTTAAAATAAAAGTCTTGTTTCATTTTTTACTTTTTCAGCACAACATTTTTATTTTAAAAAGTTGAAGAAAGTGTTAACAGAGAGACTGATGCACTCAGCCATATGTGCATCAGTTTAGGATTTAGCAATTTCTACTGAATCTGTTCAACTGCTGGCCTGGCCTACGGTAAATCTGCTCCATGTTGTTCCACTCATCTCTCTCAAGACACAAACTGAAACTGTGAAATTTAAAGAATGAGATGAAAAATCCTAAAACAAAGATTAAAAGATGGACAACTGTTTTTCCATTTGTGTCTCGCCGAAACGATTGTTTGCTAGACACTGCTCTGACAATAACCATGAGGAGGCCATCCAAAGGCGCTACGCACACAGGGAGACTTCTGGTGCTGTCTTTGGTCCCAGTGAAAAGCACCTTAGCTCAGTTCTCCAGGAACAAAAGGTCAGAGCCAAGGAAGGGGAAAGAGGTTACCCAGGGTTTTACATCAAGCCAAGTGTCAATGCTGGCTCATTTTTCACTCCAGCATGGATACGGAAAACCTGAGGCAAACAGCCGAATGGCCACTCCTTTCCGAATATAACTAGACATTTAAAAAAAAAAAAAACTTAACCATTAGAAATTTGGTTTCTTTCTTTTCCTCCTCTTTCCTATGTTTGTTTGTTTTTGTTACTGACTGAAGAATGCTTGCAGAGGAGAGAACTGGGCTAGATAACAATGTTAGTAACATAAGGAGAACAGGGCCCATACCTCTGAAGTCAGTCAACTGACCAAGGAAAGGAAAAAGCCACTTAGAAATGTTTAACTGGAGATGAAGAACAGAAATAAAGCAACAGGGAAAAAAAAAAAAAATCTTGAAACACTTTCGTTCTTTTCACAGCAGGAGCCCCACTAATGCTGGCCTCAGATTTGCAAGTGAATTGCGGTTGTCAGAACTTTTTTTGGCGGGGGAGGGGAGGATTAAAGGCATTAAAAAGGGGAGCGAGCGAGAAAAGGAAATTGAGATGAATCATCGCCTGCCACTGCAGCCCATGGACAGGCCACAGAAAGTTGATGTCTGAGCATTTAACCAGATATTGGGATTGGAGCTTCTTTCCAAGCAGGCAAATCAGAGAATGACGAAAAGGCACCATAGGACCCTCAGCCTTTGAGCCCAGAACTTACTCAGCTGCTGCACTTCCCCACATTGCCCTAGGCTCCAGCTGGGGGGGGGGGGGGGGGGCAGGGAGGCACAAACAAACAACTCACATATGAAAGGAAATGACATCAGCAAACTGAAGGACCTGTTTAATAGAGATCAAAACAAAACAAACTTCTAAACCTTTTGTGTATACAAGAGACCTCTCTCAAGACAGACAGAAAATCTCACCACTGGAGAGCAGATATACAGCTCACACTAAAACACACAGACAAACATGGTGGGGTGGGGAGGGGGAGAGAACTAACAGGAGGCCGAAAGCCCAGCTGACATTTTTTCCTCTGCCGATACTTAATATTTATTGGTGTTTATAATCTAAAAGCCATGTGGTGTTTCACTTAATACAGGACCAGACAGCGCTCCCTAATGAGGGAGCATTACAATCAGCTTGTAATACTGAATTTTTAATGCTACCAAGGATTCTGTTACATAATAATATGAAAACAGCTGCAGAAAGTGGGCTACCAATGACATGCCACAGTAGGTCACCGACATCTACAAACATGGGTCCTTCTTCCCCATATTACCATTTCCAATCAGTGCTGAATCCCAACGCAGGTGGCTAATATTAAAACAAGAGAACAGCCTGACTGCCTTTCACTAATCCCAACCACGACATTAGTTTAACTCCAACATTTCACATAACAATAACTAGAATTCCTGCCCTGTTGGGGTCAGAAGATTTTACAAACTTTTTTGAAGCACGTGGGGAGACTTGGCACAAAAATATAAACTTTTCTCTCTTTTGGAAAACAAAAAAAAAATAATACAATTTAAAAGTTCACAGAAGACACAGGCACATTCATACATATAAATACATATAGCCTCTGCTTCTCCTCTGTAATACCCTAAGACTGTAAATCTATAACCACTGCAATGATTTAGTGATTAAAAACACGATAACATATTGTGTAACTGCAAACCACAGAATGTCTGCCAACTCTCCTCCAAGATACAGGAACAAAAATACAGAAAATGTGTTGCTTGCAGCAATCTTCCTAAACTCAACTGAAAGACTGTAATGAAAGAACAAGACCAAAAAAAAAAAAAAAAGTATTGATACTCTGAGTATGGGAAAAAATTAGAGAGGGCATTAAATATGTAATTTGTGAGTGTGAGAGAGTCAATCTAAACCTGTCTTTCCTTTTTCTCTCTTTTTTAAGTTTGTTGTAACTGGAATAACTGGTCTTGTGTGATGTCTTGCATATTCAAAGTGCTTTGTAATAGGATATGGAGACTGAACATTATTTGCCTAAACTCAATGGATTTTATTTTTTCCCCTTCTCCTCACTACATTTGGGGGGGGGGGGGGCCAAGAGAGGGAGAAGCAGCTTTAAGCTGTAAAGCAAATACCTGAAAGGAGAGACTGCAATTTCTAACATGGCAGGGGAAGGAAATTTTTTTTAATTAATTAATTTATTTTAAGGCAGCTATGGGAGTTTTGGCCTCTAAGGAACCAACCTGACCCCATTCTCTCTACTCTCTTACTCCCCCCATTGCAGGATTCCTGCACCTTCGGTGAAATTCGAACTCAAAGTGACCCTAAGGAGGGAGTCACTGAGCTTCCAGAAAATTGCTCCATGTTAAACAAGAGGGAGAGAAAAAAAGAGAGCGGGCAGAGATGTACATATACACACCAAGTCCTGGAGCTACCGAAGACCAGCTTCAAGCACAGTTCAAAAGAGAAACAAATCTTTCCCTGAGCCCAAAATGAGTTTAACAGTTTCAAAAACACCCCCCCAATTTATAAATTAAAACTAAAATGTGTGTTTTTATACACATAATATACACACACAGCTCTAGAGATTTCATTTTAAAAGAGCATGAATCACCTCCACTCTAAAGCAAAGGAGGACAGTTTATTCAGAGGAATCAATAGGAAAGAGCATTTGCAAATATTTAGATAAGCACTGTGCAATTCAGCATTAAGTAATTAAAAACTGAAACTGAGAAAGGAGGGATTGGCCTACAGTGGCATTTTCTGCCTTCACCTCTCCCATCCCCCTAACCACAGTCTTCAAAACTAGCTCCATGTACACTTTAATAAAATAGAGGACCAACCAGACTAAGTTGAACTTCTCTTTCAAAATACATCACAAACACAAATTCACCTAAGGCAGCAGGATTCCAGGGACTGGCAACAAGGATGGAATGGCATCTGCACTGGAACAATTTTTTAAAAAATTAAAATATTTTTAAAATTGCTCTTTGATGTATTAATTAACACAGCTGAAATCCAGCCCTAGACTAACAGAGAAGGGATCCTAGGAAGTGTTATTGTTCATTTGAACCACATTAATCCACATTCAGGAACTGGTCGAGTTTAAAGACATCTCCTATTAAACCTCTCAACACCCACCCGGAAAAAACACACACACAGACACCCCTGAAGAGGAGAGTAAAGGGCCGGAATTTGGAAGCGAGGCAGACAAAGTGTCTCTCCTTCCCAGGGACAGTAGCCGAGAGCCGACGTAAATTCGGGGGTGCTGGCTGCAAGGAAATGCACACTAGTAAGCTGCACGCGGGCAGCCTCGCTGCGGAGATTAGAGAAATTCACAGTAAATGGAGGGACACGATTTCTGCACGTTGCCCTATCGATTATGCAGATTATTCTGATCAATGCTCTCTCGCCCCCACAAACCTGTGTTTGAACCCACTCAGACCAAGCTCCGGTCCCTCCCCAGGCACTCTCCAAAAGGGACAAAAATCTCGGGTGCCTCGAGGCGACCCCGGGAGCCCGCTCCTGTCCCGAAGTGAATTTCTGCGGCGTAATTCGTGACCTAACCCTGCTCCGCAGAGCTGCGCAGCCCCGCCGGGGTCACCCCAGCCCTGGGCAGGCGAAGCAGCCTCCTCCCTGCGCAGCCCGCTCGCTCGCTGCCATTGTCCCGGGCGCCGCCGGGCAGGGCACGCAGCAGCCCAGGGCGCTGGGCATCTCCTCGGGAGCAGGCGAGTCCGCCGCTGCCGGGCCCGCGGGCGCAGCGCCGTCGGTGCCTGCCGCGAGCCGGAGCGATCCGCGAAGACCCGCGACACTGCGCGCTGCAGCCCGAGAACCGCCGCGGGTCGCAGCGGGCGCAGCGGGCGCGGGGGCGGGCGGCGCTCCCCGGCGGGGCTCCGGGACGCGAGGGCACAAAGTTTGCTGCGGGATCCGAGTGGCGGTGGAGAGAGAGAAGGAAGGGAGGGAGTCAGGACAGCCCATCCAAAGTCAGCCGCAGGCCCCGAGCCGGAGGAGCCGGAGCGGGACAGGGAGAAAGTACTGGACCCTAATACTGCGGTATGGATTCTCGCCGGCGGCGGTCGGAGCGGCGGCCGGGCTTATTAATCCCGGGCAGATGTGGCTGGGCCAACAGATCACCATAACAAGGATGCCACGAAACGGGGAGCGTGCGCGCCCGAGGAGAGAGTCGGAGCAGCAGCGGAGCGCAGGCGCAAGCCGGAGCGAGCAGGACGCCGCCGGCCGCGCATGGCGCCCCCAACAAGACACGACACACAGCTCATGTTGTTGGGATTTGCAGCCCCGAGAGAGGGCCACGGGAGTGCAGCAGCATCGGCGGGAGGCGGAGGAGCGAGCGAAGCTGGAGTGGGCTGGGGTCGCCGGATGCGTGAAACGCCGATCACATAATTGATGAATTGGGAAGTAAACAAAACTCTTGGTCTTTATTACTGCATTAGTTTACTGCAAAAAAATGCTGATTAGTGCATGCGCATAGTGCGTCATTACCAGGCACGACGGGAACAGGCTCATTAGCCAATTCTCTGATCACAAAATAAATTCAAGCCCAGAGCGCGGGAGGGAGCGAGCGAGGAGCGGCGGGGAGGCGGCGGTCGCGCGGCGGCGCATGCGAAAACTTGGCTTGCACGCCCCGGGGGCCCGGCCGCCGCCGAGCCGGAGGGGCTTGGGACGCCCAGTTCCCCGACCCGTACGCTGGGCGCTGATACCCTGCAGCTTGCCCGCGGGTGCGCTCCGACACCGTGCCCGCTCAGGCCCGCGGGGGCCCCGCCGCGCCGCGCGGGCCGGGAACTTCCCGCGAGCAGCTGGGAAAGTTGCAGCTGGAAACAAGCGCAACTTTGCCCGTCTCTAGGCGCAGGAGCCGCGGCAGGGCGAGCTCGGGGGAGCGCCTCGGGCTGCGGGCCCGGCGCGGAGCCGCCCCAGGAGAGCGCTGCGAAGGCCGGCGGCTGCCGCGGACCCCGCCGCCCTACCTGCCTGGCGAACCCCGCAGTCTTCCTCCGGCCCGAGCCTCAGCGCCCCGCTGCTGCCCGAGCTCCAAGGACACGGCTGCACTTGTGTCACTTCGCCCGCTGCCGTAGCAGCCTCGCAGGGCCACTTGCACGCGTGTCCCGGAGCGGCCGCCGAGCTCCCCCTGCGCTCCGGGAGCCGAGCTCGGGGAGCACCCAGCGCCAGGTGCAGAGAGCCCGCTCCTGCCCGACTCGGGCAGCCCCCACCCGCCTCCAGCCCGGGCTCGCCCCGACCCTCGTTGGGCGATAAAGCTGGTTTTATGCGGAACGCTCAGTTTAACAAATCGGGGCTTTCCTCTCCAGGAACCAACAGCGAGTTCCCATTCAAACTTTCCTGGCTGCTTTTCCAAGCGGGACAGCTGATCAATAAAGCCAACTCCAGCCTCGCTGGAAATCGGGCTACAGGTTTCACCAGCCATAGCTGCAAAAGCTTTGTCATTTTCTAAAAATAAAAAGCTAAAAGTTATTGTAGAAGAAGGGGCTTTTTTTTGTCTTCAGCACAATGTGCCTTTTGTGAGGTTAATGCCATTCTGGGGCTCTCTATAGCCCTGGACAATGGGGAACTCCGGGAGGCGGCTGTGCCTCTGCCTTTTTTCTTGCTTGCTTTCTCTCTCTTCCCCCCCCCCCCTTTCCTTTTTTAAGAAAAGGATGTAGCATTCCTTCAGTCCCAACAGAACCTGTGCTTTGATTAAATATTTCTTTATTGTTACCGTAACATTTTTGCTTTCAATTTGTTCCATTTGTGATTAGTATTTAAACTTTCCATTTGCGACTGTTAATCGCTCTTTCCCCCCAACCCAATATCCTTGTAAAATCTAGCTGACCAGAGGGAATCTGGGGTTTGAATTTTTAGGAGATGGACCAGGCAAAAAACCATCTAAAATTTTGTTGTTGGTTCCCACCCCCCTTTTCTCGGTTTCCAAGAACCTGTGTAAATGTTAGTTTTTTCTGGGGGGGGGGGCGGGGAATGCAGCCAATTTATGTCTTCCTCCTTGAAGATGTAGAGAAGCTTTAAAAATGTCATTAATTTATATTTTAAAAAATAGTAACAAAAATAAAACCTCCTGATTTTAGTTTATGGAACAAGGAATCCAGTTGCAGTTGGTGTTTCCATTTGGGAGATTCTGAATACAGATGGATTTCAAATTGTAGTATATTAAACTGCATGCTAAAACTAGTAAATATTTGTGTTTTTAATTCTCTGATCCTACCAAGCATGCATTATTTAATATTGAGGTGGTAATTTTGAAATCTTCACAATTTTAGTAGGAAGGGTGAAGGAATGCTAGAAATCCAAAGAACAGCTGCTATTTGGTAAATTAATAAAGGTATTTTGCAGTTTGGGGATGTTTGTGAGATATAAGAAAATGGGCATTTAAATGGGTATATCATTTTATTTCTAAACTATGAACACTAAGAGCTATGCATGGAGGGTGTGTAAGTATTTGCATGCCTGTATGTCATTTGTGAATTTACACACATCAGTAAGTATATGAATGCAAGCATGAACTTCTGTCAGCCTTGCAAAACAGTCATGGAAATTTACCTGTCCCTACACAAAAATCTGTTTGCCCATTCTTACTATGATAACTATAAAAAAAACAACTTGCCTATTTAAAAAAAAAATAAAAAATCCTATTTGCCTCGGGCAAGCAGAATTTTGCAAGGCTGCTCCGTGTGCTGTCTAGAGAGGTGCACAGAATTTGTAGCTGTCATTCTTTGTGAATATAAAACAAATTGCTTTGATGACAGTGAAGCTAGGAGAACAGAATAAAGACAATAATTGCCTGCTAATTCCCAGTACAGTTTTTTAAGGGGAGCATATTTTCTCCAAAGGTTGTAGATGTAGTGGGACAGGGAGGCAGGACCCATTCTCTGTATGCACATTTTTCTCCAGGGTACAGGAAAAAGTAAACGTGTGGATAAGGGGCAAGGAAGTCTAATACCAGATACTATGGTGATAGGTGCCTTAGAAATAACGTGTGTACACCTACCCTATTAGACATGTACATTTCTCTGTGCAGTCTAGTCTGTTACTGTCCATTCACTTCCTACGAAAACGCATAGTTCTGTAAATGCAAACATGCGGAAGTGCATGTGTCTGGGTAGTCAACACTAACCGAACATCCTTCTTTTTGGCAACTCAGGGGTATTCCGCTGGCTCTGCTGCTCTCACCCCTCTTGTGACAGTCTCTCAGTGCTCCTGCATTCTTGTTCTTCTGTGCTTTCTAAGTGATCCAAAGTGCCCACAAAAGGATGAGGGCTGCAGTGCAGCTGGGGTTAGAGGCACTAATGCTACTTCTCCGTTTCAGAGTAACTAAAGGGTTAAGCAGAAAAGCAAGGGGAGAGGGTTTTACTCTTCCTCTTTTTCCTCCCAGAGCAGGGTCCAGTCACAAGCAGCTCTGCTCTGGGGTCAAGTCCTAAGATGCCTTTCTTCTGCCTCCGGAAAGGGCAGAAGATGAGACGAAGGGAATTAAGGGAGCTGGGGAGAGAAATAAGGCCAGACTAAGATGAGGGGATAGATTCTCTCCCCCCACAGCCTCACCAATAGGATAGATGAGGAGAAATAGAAGGACAAAAAGGAAGAGTTCCGCTTTTCAGTGTACAGAGGCTGTGCAGAGCTTACTGAGTCATCTGAACTGTCCTGCAATTATTAAACCCTTGTGCAAACAGAAATCTGACTAAAGGATGCTGAAATAGCTGAAGATAATGGTTACAAATGCATATAGTAAATTTTATATGTACAGCTTAGTAATAGTAATTAGAAAATTCAATTGTTCTCGAAAGAGTATGGAGACTAAATACTATCATTAAAGTATAAAATATCAGTTTTAGTCTTGGTTTTTAAGTGGAAATCAACATAGTCCCAACTGCAGAGTCACTAGGGTTGCCTCTATTTTATTTATATACACACCTTTACATTAATATAAAAGTATTTAATTTTTTGTTTGGATATCTCGTATTTAATGGAAAGCTCTCAAACTCACCTTGTAAGACTTCAAAAAATGTAAGTATTTTCATATAGAAAAACAACACATGAATAATTGCATCAAGAAATACAAACTGTCTATCCATCTAATTTTTTTTGACCTGCATATCGAAGGGATATGTATGTAGACGTATACCATTGCATTTATCTATTTTACACTAATGGAAAGAAAAACAGTTTTGTACAACGTAAAGACTAATGAATATATTTACAGAATTTGCTTTTCTTTAAAAAGTTGCATGAAGACTAAAGAGTTTTAGGAACGCGCTGGCTGGAAACTGCTTAATTCCTGATACATCGGTTATAGTTTTCTGCTGACTGAGTTCCCAGATGAGTGGTGGTTATCCATGGTGAATAGACTTGGGGCATGATTCTGGGTCCCTAAGTCTTGTATGGAGGCAGAGTCCTTCCATGGAAATGCAGTTTGGCTACCCAACAAGGTTCTCCCTGAAGCATGAGTGGGACAGAAGTCTGGGTATGGCCCCAGTGAAATCAGATTAATGCAAGGAGTAAGTCAGCAGGGAGCGGCAACCATGTCACAATTTCAAATAGAACCCCAAACTGGTTGAATATACTTACTCTAATGTTTTGGGTGAGGTGGAAGTCATTGATGCTAAAGATAGAAAAGACCTATTAGATCTTCCAATCCATCAGCCCTACTGAGCAGTTCATGATAATGATGCCTGCATGTAAAGGGAGAGTTCCAAGCTATTTTTCAAAATTCCTGTTTAAATAAGACAATAACCCATTCTAAAATGTAACCCCGCTTAGAAAAAGTCCATAATATGAATTGTTGATATGATTTTCTGCTTCTTGGAAATATGTTTAAAGAATCAGAATAAAACAGGGGCCCAGAGTCCTTGAAGTAGCTCCAAGTGATAAAGTCTGCCATTCATTTTAAACACAGTATGCATTGTGAAAATACAGGTCAATTTGAAGGCATTTGTCAAATTTCCAGTTCTCTGCTCCTTTGCAATGGAAATCTGCAATCAAACCTTAGCACTAATAGTTGGGAAGGGTCTGGTTTTCTCAGCATTTATTTTAGTTCACCTGCACAATGCTTTGGTTGTATTTTTATTTAAGAGTTTGTTTATATCAAGTTGAATGTGGGGACAGGGGGAGGTTAGCTAACATGAAATAGATCAAGCTGGTGCATTAATTTAGGGGTTCCTACAGGTACAAACAGCACAAATAATCAAAAGCATTCGCTTGCAAAAGAGTTATGCAAGCCACAGAAGTGATCTGATGCTTTGTGCCCATATGCATATATTTAGCAAGAGGCATGGAAAGGGATATGCCACGGCAGCACATTCATTGTTGGGATGCAGAAATGCAGCAGGGCTAGAGAGATAAACATAGGGCTAGAGAGAGACGCACCGCTGAGCAGTTCTAGCAGATGTATGAATTTCTTCTGGAGGCATGTATGTGTGTATTGTTTAATGGACAGGAGGCTGAGTTCCTTTATTGCTGAGAGATGTATATGTGGATATGCTAGAGGGATGTATGTATTTCTTCTTGAGAAATACCTGGTGTAGGATTTAGAGAGAGCGAGCAAGTCTGCAGTGAGGAAAATCAGGGGGATGTTTTTTCTCTCCCTGTTTTTTCATGTCTCTTCCCAGATACTCTTTATTCAATGACTTTTTTTTTTTTTTTTTTTTTTAAAGATTTGGCCATCCATTTTTTTCATCACCGGAATTATCTTAGTCACTAAGAATGAAAGGCATCAGCGGACTAGGAGAGCTATTTCACACCCTTGCCTTTGTCACTGTTTATAGCACATAAATATTCCTTCAGGGTAGAGCAGCTTCATAATAGGGCTGTTATTTCAAACAGTGTTTCTCAACCTTTTTGAGGGACTGGCTTGCTGCCTTCCTGAACTGTGTCAGGGAGATCTCAGGGACCAGTGCCTGTCTACGGATGAGTCATTGAGAAACACTGATTTAAAACATATGTATTTGCCTATTTTTGCAGGTTTTAATGCAAGGTATGGTAGATTTTATTGTGATGGGGGGGAAATGGACTCATTATGTAGCTATACATTAATGCACTTTTAAAAAAAAATCACCGAGGAACAAAATCTTGGCATTTAATCAGGACTCACTAACCTGATATAAATATTGAGCATCATTTCCCTCTGAGCTGTAGCTTATGCCTGAAATACTTTATGGATATTTGCTGCGGTTGTACTTGTTTTATGCGTGTACACCTTCTGCCTGTTGTACTGATGTCATCTTCAATATTAGAATTTATTAAAATATTTACAGAAATCACTGAATTATGGTCACTTCCCTGATTTAAAAAAAATATATCAAAATAAGGTCATAGTAAAACTAATATCTGGGAACAATTTTAAATGAAAAAGGTGGGATTAAGTTACAAAGTAATACAATTAAAAAGATAAAATAGACATTTTGCTTTCAAGGCAAAAGGATAAATTAAAGGTTCTATATTTTCCAACATAGTTCTCTCACAATTTGGTATAAATGTATCAAATACACTAAAAAGAATCTGCATTTCTTCAACAGTCAGGGCCCTTCCACAGGAAATCTTGCAAAGGAGAGAGACTCATCCACAATTCACATAAACCTCCTCAAATCGAAGACACCAGATCTTCAAGGGGAAGATTTTTAAAAGGTTTCCAGTGGGAGTTAAGCACCTAACTGGCCTTTGTGCTTTTGAAAATCTTCCCCCTAAAATTCTTTTGGAGTGAGAGGGAGGCCTAAGAGAGAAAACTTGAGTCAACAGATTCTTCAATAATTTAGGTGCCAGTGCCTGGGCTGCTAACCTTATACTATACCAGCCTTACTCCCCTTGCTTCCAAAATTCTAAGTTGGAAAACAGTGAGATACTCATTGTGAGAGATGGGGACAAGGACCACCTACATCCATCTTAGTCAAATATGTTCATCTTGTTACCTTTTACTACAAATAGATGTTTTCTCTCTAAGAGTCTAATTTACAACTGCACAAAAAGCTGCTGCTGTGAAGGGGGTTTACAAAGATTTGTGTTAATTTTATAAAATCATATATACATGTAAAATACCTCACACAAAGTTCATTTCAAAGAATCACATTTTTGAATGTTTGTTTCAGAATATTTCCTATATATAACATAAGCAAGTCTAACATTTGCAAAAGAGAGAGAGTCTTGTTTGAGACATGCCTATTTGAAGGTGGGATCCAGTATGTGACTTCAGTCAGTTATGTACCCTGCAGCTAAACCCTGGCCCTCCCCTAATAGCCAGTATAGCTGCTCTGGTTAGTGCCCTCTGAGGGCTGGGATGTGGGGGCTGACCATCAGGGAGGGCTGGGATGTGGGGGCTGACCATCAGGGAGCTACAGAAACCCTAAACCCTGCTCCTCCCTCAGCAATTGTTCTGATCAGCAATAAGCTCTGCACCAGAACAGTGAAGAGGATGGATGAGATGTGAGTAGACTGCAGGGCTGAAAGGAAATGCCTTACTGCAAGGATTCTCCTCTCAGCACCAAAATCAAACCAGGAATCTCCTTTTTTTAACACTTAACACTTCCTTTACTTCCCCCCTCTATTTTTTCTTGGAATGCAGCCTCCCAGATCTGGTCAGTGCTTGGGATGTGTGTGTTTTCTATCAGTCCTGAAGTGTTTTACAGATGGAGATGATTTGGGGGCATTTCTAGCCTGTCCATTTGCAGCAGGGTCTGATGTTTGTCTGTTGCTGTCTCTAACATTTAATGTGTTGTGTTCACCAAAAAATGAAATTAAGTGTTCTGTGCTAGAGAGGCAAGAAACTGGTCCAATGTTTCCCATTTTGTATTGTTTCCTGCAGAGATGAGTCACTAGTAAACCCCTCTCCCTTCCTTCCTTTCTTCCCACCCCCTAAAAAAAGGTTCTACCTGCTGCCACCAGTTTCAGAATTCCATAGTGTGAGGCCAAGACTGCAAAGAACTCAGTTGTGGGCAGCTGCATAAAATCCCAACCCTTTGATTCAAACCATAAGCATTAGTTTGGTTATAGGTTGTGTTCTCCAATCACACGTTATTGATCTACAAAGAGTCTGTTCTGTCAGACTATAGCAGCACAAGAACCCCCAAAGACCAGACCAGCACTTTCCACTGGCAAAGGGAATGAGCAGGACCAAAGAGCATCCCATCTGCAAACACTACAGCACCTTGGTTTTGGTAGAAATAAATGGCATGTCAGCGGCTTCCATTTAAAGTACATTTGTATTTGGCATTAAAGTGATAGAGGTGGTTGAAATATTTTTGTTATCCTCTAGAAAAAGAAAGGGGAAAGATGGTGGGTTTGTACAAAACCCTCTTCCCACAGTCAGGGAGACTGTGCTAGAGGAAAGTACTGCTCATAATGACACTTAAGCCCAGACACTTGAATGCTAAAGGTTAAACGTACATTCTTCAGGAATGGGCTCTTTGCCAACTTGAACTGTGTTGTGTTCACGATAGCCTCTCCTCCTCATCCACCCCTATCTGTATATACGGCTTCTAGCTTTTGGCATTTGTTAAAATAGTGTAGAAAATTCTTTTTTGGCATTTTGTGTGTATGTTTTCTACGCTTGTCCTCCGAGCTGTCTGTCAGTCTTATCTGCCTGTCATTGTTACTCATGGTAAAAACTGTAAAAGACTCTGGTATAAAAGTTAAGATTTTTTTCTTCATCTGAAAACAATCTTACAGATTTTAAGTCTAGAACGACCACTGTGGTTATTTATTCTGCCCTCACATGTAACACAGGTCATAGAATTTTACCGAGTAATTCCTGCATCAGGCCCAACAACTTGCGGTCTTATTTTCAGCCTATGCATTTCAGTTAATACGGATTTAAGGCAAAAACTAGAAGCCATATATAAGTGTCTCAGTGACTAGAAAAAAGAGAAGCAGCATCATAATAATCAAACCAAGAGCTGAATCTACAGTCAAGATTTCCAACTGCTCAAGTGAGGAAGGAGCTATGGAAAAATGTTTCTCACCAGCCAAACCAATTGCATGGACATTTTAGGACCATGAAAGGCCAAACTGGCATAATATGAAAAGACCAAGCATGTATACAGAATTCCTCATAAATGCTGTATCTAGATCTGTATTATCAGGAATTTTCTGCGTACATTTCTACTTTTTGTCCCCATCTACTTTTTCCACCAAAAAAAAAAGAAATAACTAGGGCTGTCGATTAATCACAGTTAACTCATGTGATGAACTCAAAAAAATTAATCACGATTAAAAAAATTAACTACAACTGATCACAGTTTTAATCTCACTGTTAAACACTAGAATACCAATTGGAAATTATTAAATAGTTGTGGATGTTTTTTTATATTTTCAGATACATTGATTTTAATTACAACACAGAATACAAAGTGTGCAGTGCTCACTTTATATTAATTTATATTACAAATATTTGCACTGTAAAATGATAAAAGAAATAGTATTTTTCAATTCAGTTTATACAGTACTGTAATGCAATCTCTATCATGAAAGTGCAACTTATAAACGTAGATTTTTTTTTTTGCTACATTGTAAACTCACCATTAAGAAATTAGACAAGGTTTCTTAACCATCAGAGAAGTGAAGTTCTGGAACAGCCTTCCAAGGGGAGCAGTGGGGGCAAAAGACATATCTGGCTTCAAGACTAAGCTTGATAAGTTTATAGACGGGATGGTAAGATAGGATAGCCTAATTTTGGCAATTAATTGGTGTTTGACTATTAGCAGTAAATATGCCCAGTGGCCTGTGATGGGATGTTGGGGTGGGATCTGAGTTACTACAGAGAATTCTTTCTTGGATGTATGGCTGGTGAGTCTTGCCCACATGCTCAGGCTTTAGTTGATTGTCATATTTGTGGTCGGAAAGGAATTTTCCTTCAGGGCAGATTGGCAGAGGCCCTGGAGGAGGGGGGGTTCACACTTCTGTGCAGTGTGGGGCATGGACCAATTCTTGGACGATTCTCTGCACCTTGAAGTCTTTAAACCATGATGTGAGGACTTCAGTGGCTCAGACATAGGTCAGGGGTTTGTTGCGGGAGTGGGTGGGTAGATTCTGTGGCTTGCGTTGTGCAGGAGGTCAGACTAGACGATCATGATGGTCCCTCTGACCTTAAAGTCTATGACTCTACACACTCAAAAACAATGTAAAACTTTTGAGCCTACAAGTCCATTCAGTCCTACTTCTTGTTCAGATGATTGCTAAGACAAACAAGTTTGTTTACATTTACGGAAGATTATGCGATATAGCCAGCATTGCAAGATATTTACATGCCAGATGTGCTAAAGCTTCATATGTCCCTTCATACTTCAACCACCATTTCAGAGGACGTGCTTCTATGCTGACAATGCTCATTAAAAAAATAATGCATTAATTAAATTTGTGACTGAACTTGGGGGGGAGGGGAATAGTATGTCTCCTGCTCTGTTTTACCTGCATTCTACCCTATATTTCATGTTGTAGCAGTCTAGGATGACGAGCCAGCACATGTTGTTCATTTTAAGAACAATTTCACAGCAGATTTGACAAAATGCAAAGAAGGTACCAATGTGAGATTTCTAAAGAGAGCTACAGCACTTGACCTAAAGTTTAAAAATCTGAAGTGCCTTCCAAAATCTGAAAGGGATGAAGTGTGGAGCATGGTTTCAGAAGTCTTAAAGGAGCAACACTTCAATGCGGAAACTACAGAACCCGAATCTCCAAAAAAGAAAATCAGCCTTCTGCTGGTGGCATCTGACACAGATGATGAAAATGAACATTCATCAGTTTGCACTGTTTTGGATTGTTATTGAGCAGAACCTGTCACATGGATGCATGTCCTCTGAAGCATGAAGGAACATATGAATCTTTACCGCATCTGGCAAGTAAATATCTTGAGAACAGGCCAGAACCTACAAATGTAAACAAACTTGTTTGTCTGAGCGATTGGCTGAACAAGAAGTAGGCCTGAGTGGACTTGTAGGCTTTAAAGTTTTACATTGTTTTATATTTGAATGCGGTTATTTTTTGTACATAATTCTATATTTGTAAGTTGCACTTTCATGATAAAGAGATTGCACTACAGTACTTGTCTGAGGTGAATTGAAAAATACTATTTCTTTTGGTTTTTACAGTGCTAATATTTGTAATAAAAATATTAAATGAATCCTGTATACTTTGTATTCTTTGTGGTAATTGAAATCAATATATTTGAAAATGTAGAAAACATCCACAAATATTTTAATAAATGGTATTCTCTTATTGTTAAGAGTGCAATTAATGTTTTTAATTGCTTGACAGCCCTAGAAATAACATTAGTTTGATAGTTTTTTCTAAAGCATTCTTCTTACATAATATCAAGAACATTTCTAAGGAGAGTCAATCATTGATTAAATGCAAACAAAAGTTTTAACTCCTCACCGACAGTTGAGAGCCACAGGGAGAAAAGGCCAAGACTGGAAGGATACAGGGAACAGACAGAAAAGGAGGGTGGAGCAGAACCAGGGTGCATTTTGGAAATTAGGAAACAATTTTGATTTGGATTCAGATAGTGATAGAAGGCCAACCGTATTCATGGAGGATTGGGGGTGATATTTTTCTCCTTCCTGCAATAAGAGACTGGTAGGTTTGTAGTATGCTGCATCTATTTGAACTACTGCTCACCAGAGTATATCTCTTGGCACAGTCCCAGTTGCATCCTCTTGTCCCAGCATAAACTCACACTTAAAAAAAAAAAAAAAAGCAATTATATATATAATTGCTTCTGTAGCCGCTGCCACTAGTCAGTTGTCCCTCACAAACAGGATGGAATGACTCAGCAGAGTCATAACCAATATACTGACAATAGTGGTAAGAGACTGACTGATAAAACTGTATAGAACAGGAATAACAGACAGGGATCAATAAGGGTTTTCCCCTCCTTCCCCACCCACTCTATACTGTATTGCACAATTGGCTAAATACCCTATGGGGATTTGACACTTCTCTGAGGCCTCAGGCATGGGCCAGGGGCACGATACCTGACTTGATGAACCAATTGTCTGACATGGTATGGCAAAATCTATGCTCCTATGAGTGGTGATGAGAGGACAGGAAAATAGAAATCAAAACCCCCTGTTTGCCCACTCACACTGTTTGAATGCAACAGATAGGCCCAATGGCAATCTTTCTTTTAAAGACATTCACCTCAGGGAGGGTAAAGGGTTAGGGTTAGTGGTCTCTTCCAGTTCGGAAAGCTACTGCTAGCTGTCCTCCCCCCTAGTTTTTGTTTTGGTTTTTGCAGAGTAAGACACTGCATTGTGCTCCGAGAATCACTCTCCAGAAATCCCAGCTAGTGAGAGGAGCAGATTATCTGTTCAGTGCTTTGGTTTCATCTGTTTCCTAACTGTATTTTGCAGCAAGTTTACTCTAAACTGAGTGTGAGTACATGTGTAAGAGTTGAGGATTGGCTGAGGCAAACGCAGAGGGCTTGCTGAAAGGCTTGTTAAGGAAGCAAGCCTGACCATGCAATCCAA
Organism: Chelonoidis abingdonii; assembly: GCF_003597395.2. NCBI lineage: Eukaryota > Metazoa > Chordata > Testudines > Testudinidae > Chelonoidis > Chelonoidis abingdonii. Next base: position 42,172,693 of record NC_133787.1, on the reverse strand, counting down.
TTACATAATGCTTCAAAAAATAACTATACTAGGATCTGGGAATCTTGTCTGGGTGATGTGTTTCAGCAACAGAGAGAGGTATCAAGTATCCATCTTTCAACCCAAAGGCGAACAGTATATTTCTGCCACAATCTGACACTGCTCCAGCTCTAAACTGCTGTAAAGGGGAAACCTGTTTCCAAGCAAAGTGTCTGCTGTTCCCTTTCAAGGGAGTGCTGCACCCTGCAGTCCAACCCTGAGGCCTTGTAAAATTACCACTAATCGCCAGTCAGAATACAAGGCATTTGAGGGGCATGCTCTCTTTGTGAGGGGGTTTGTAGGGTAAGAGAAATTGCTTGGCAGGAACAGACCAGCTACTCATCAAACTGTCCCTGGTTTAACCTTCCCCCAGCTCTCTATTCTTTCAGTTTCCCTCTGCCACTCCAAAATGGTTTACATATAATTACTGGGCCCCAAGGCTGTGCAGGATACTCTGTAACACTTGGAGAAGATAGGGTCCCTTGCCCCCAGCAATTGACAATCTAATAGCAAGGTGCTGAGCATCTTTTTCTTCCGCTAAAATCAATGGGAACTGAGTACAAACAGGACCTTTAAAGATCAGGCTCTCAACTGACAGTCAGTCCAGTCCAGACATTATAAATTGCATGAGCAGAGATTAGAAGGTGCAGTCTCCAAGCAGCACAGGTAGCTTTTTGTTGTTGTTAATAATGTAATTGGTGGATTACACTGAAAGGCACCACAGAAGGAGCCAGTTTCAAGGAGGGATTTGAATGAAGAGAAGTAGGTGAATGGCACATTGAAGAGGAGACTGTTCTTGGGGTTTCACAGAGTTTCATATGCACAATCTGCTGTGACCTCACTTACATGTCATGAAATAGCTCACTAAATAAAATTCATGTTTGCTATAAATTCTCTCATTTTAAGTTGTTCCCTGAGGTTCACCCTCTCAGCTCTGAGAACAATTTATTTCCTTCCACTTTAACGAGTCCCTTCAGCAGTTGGAATCTTTTCCACTGAGTCCCCTTAAAGTTTTCTCTTCCCTTGCTGAAAAGAAACATCATCATTATGTTTTCCTAAATCCGAACCTTCCCAGCCCCCTCGGCTGTCTCCTCTTCAGGGTAATATAACCCTTCCAATGCAAGAAGGGCTGAAATGGATGTGCTGTAACCAAGGTCTTGTGAAATAACAAAATCTACCTCCTTTGATTTGTCAGTGTTTTCAAATCAAAATGATCATTAAATATTTAAGAGCTTAAATCAATCTTTAGTCTTTTATTTCTCAGGGGTTGTTTTTTTTTGGGCAATTCTGCTCTAGAGAATCTTGCTCAAGCCATGGAAGCTGTTTGTGTAAGATGCAGCAATAAGGAAGGGAAAGGGTGAAGGAGCCTGAGCTCCTCTGGCCCTGCTCTACACGCCATACGCTGCCTTCCTCTCATCTATTTCTAGACTGTTTACCTGGCAAGCACCACATGACCAATCCACAAGGAAATGCTGACATCACTGTGTCTCTCATGCGTGTTCCCTCCCTCTCTGCCTGGCTGTTTGGAGACTCCCTCTCTCACACACACACTCTTCCTCCGCCTATGCATTTCTGCATTCATTCTCTCTTTCCTCCACCCTATTCCTGAAGTTTCTCTCCCCCTTTTCTTCCTACACATTCCTGCAGATTCTCTCTCCCTACATGCTTTTCCTGGGTCAAGACCTAGTCTGTAACACTGTTCCCTAGCACAGCTAAAGAACCATGTTGTCCCAACTACACTAACAAGAAAAAGTCATGTTAGATCAGTGGGTCTCAAACTTGTGTACTGGTGACCCCTTTCACATAGCAAGCTGCTGAGTGTGACCCACCTTAACTATATAAATGCTGGAGGCAAAGCAGAGTTTGGGGTGGAGGCTGACAGCTCGTGATCCGCCGTGTAATAACCTCACAACTCCCAGAGGAGTCCTGACCCCCAATTTGAGAACCATGACCAAGAGCTGTACTAGCACACGTTATACTTGAAGTGTGAAAAGACCCTAAGCTAACTAGGACTTTGAGACCCAATAAAATTGCTTGTCTGTTGTGGATGGGGGAGCATGAGCACAATAAGTACTAGCATAAATTCCCTTACTGTTGGGGATTTAAGAAATGGTTTGGGCTTTTTATCTACAGTTACTTTTGGATTAATCCCCTTTTATGTCTATCACGCCCACCCTTCCCCCTGACATCAGTACATAAATTTAGCTCCCTTAGGTAAATTGCCTCTCTCCCTCCCCCGGCCAGATTGGATCCCTATCTCTAGCAGTTAGCATTTGGAATTAGGTGGGTTCAGTCATCTTTCCCCAGTGTAAGGTGACCAGATGTCCCGATTTTATAGGGAGAGTCCTAATGCTGGGGTCTTTTTCTTACATAGGCTCCTATTAGCCACCACCCCCATCCCAATTTTTCACATTTGCTGTCTGGTCACCCTACCCCAGTGCATAATGGCTGCCTTGGTCCCACGTCTCTATTTTTTTCTCCATATGTATGTTTAGGATCAGTGACACAAGAAATCAAGAGGACTTCCTGGGAGTTTCTTTGCCTGGCCCTTGAGAGCTGGGAAACCCCCTGCAGGTAGCAACTAAGGGAGGAGTCTCCAACACAGGTGCTTGACTTTTCAAAGGGTATTTATCCTGGGAACCATGTGGCAGGGCTCTGGGCTTGTGCTGCTCTGTGGGAGCTTTCTCCTTGTAGAGAGCCAAAGTATGCAGTTAAACAGAAACGTTTAACAAAGACACAGGAGCTTCAAAATGTTTACTTTTCCTCCAGAAAGGTAGAGAGATGGTGTCCCTGGAAACTGCCTTAAGAGCCAGAGCAAGTCAAGGAGCCCAGAGACACAAAGAGAGCTGGCTGCATAGGCTGTAGGACAGGGCTCATCCTCCAACCTTTTCCTCCCTTAATAACTGCCATCCTAAGGGGTCATAAACCCTTGGGGAAAAGGTGGCTCATTAGCGAGTCTATTAAGTCTCCATTAGTTAGGTGTGAACTCATTATCCCAATACACTTGGAGGTGGGATTCCACTTGCAGGACATTAGCACTTTAACAGGCACATTTACCACTTAGAGATGGTGTGTGAGAAAAAAGAGAAACACTCGAAGTTTTAAAGCAGCCACAGATGCTTTCTGTATGGAGCCTGACTGAGTGGGGCTTCTCGGAAAGTGCTCACTCTCATCCTAACTTCCTTGGTTCCCCCATACATGCACCACTCTTCCTGAGCTGCCCACACAGATGTTTAAATTCTTCCTCAAGACCTTTTGTTTCTGCAATACCTACAAGAAGTTAGCTAACTAATCTTCTACTTCTATTGTTGTATGGAGTGTTGTTTTAGCCCTGTTGTCCCAGGATATTAGTGGGACAAGGAGGGTGAGGTTAGGACCTTTTATTGGACCAACTGGTATTTTCCACTTCTTGTTTTTGTGTTGGGTGCGTGTCATCAAGTGGGGTTTTGTTGTTGTTGTTTTGTGTTTCTTGCATGATTTCCAGGTATTTTTCCCCCCTTCCTGTGTGTAGAAGCATATGATGATTTCTTGTCTGAGGTAGTCCCTTCTGGAGTACGTGAGGCATATAAGTGGTTTCTCTGTTTTCAGAAGTCCATCTGCAGAGCTGTTCAGCACATTTGGAGTTGTATGTAGCGGCCTGAGGGATATAGCAGGGGAGACCTCTGGGGAAGATGTTTTGTTTCTGGCATTTGCTCAGGAAGTAGATGTCACTGTTAAGTTTTGCTTCCTCTTTCTTCATGTTGTGGTGTTTCCATTTCAAACAGCAAAATTTGTTATCTTCCATTGTTGTATGCAGTGTTGCTGTAGCTGTGTTGGTCAACAGATGTTGGTTGAATAAAAGCTATTACCTCACCCACCTTGTGTCTCTAATCTTCTACTTGGCTATTTTGTTTATTTGTCTCATGGGTGAACTGTTCACTTATATGGAGGGAGGGAGCTGAACTGGAAAGGGGGAGGATAAAGACACTAGAATTAAAGGTGGCGATTGGTGTGGAAGGGAAATAAGTGTGCTGATTTGTGGGAGGGAGAATAGTATGTATAACTTAAAACAAAACAACTCCCCAAAACCATAGGCCATGACGTATTAATTCCATGGTTGTCATCCTCTGATGCCCTTTCTTGTTTGTTGTATCACTTTCTGCCTTAGGGCTTGTCTAGAGAGAGAGTTAGTAAATCTACAGCACACTAGCCTGCTGCACATTAACTGTCTGTGGGAACCCTGCACACTAATAGCTCCTTAGGGTACGTCTACACTGCAGTTAGACACCTGCAGCTGGCTCATGCCAGCTGACTCAGAGTCATGGGGCTTGGGTTGGGTACTGTGTAATTGTGGTGTAGACATTCTGTCTTGGACTGAAGCCTGAGCTGTAGGGCCCTCCCACCTTGCAGGATCCCAGAACCCGGGCTCAAATGTCTACACCCTTATCCCAAGTCCTGCAAGCCTAAGTCAGGATGCACAGGCCAGCTGCAGATGTCTAACTGCAGTGTAGACATACCCGTAGTGTGCTTTTACCTACTGAGGTTTCAAACAGCAGTAGGTAAAAGTGCAGTAGGAAACTTTTAGTGCATGGTAGTATGGTACACACGGACAGTTAGTGTGCAGCAGGCTAGTGTGCTGTGGATTTACACCCTTGCTTGTTGTTCATTAACTTTTTGTGTAGACATGGATTTTGTGGTTTTAGGCCTGGTCTACACTTTGCAGGGGAATCAATCTAAGTTACACAGCTTCAGCTATGTGAATAACGTAGCTGAAGTCAACGTACTTAGATCTACTTACCGTGGTGGCTTCACTGCGGTAAGTCGACTGCTGACACTCCTCCATCGACTCCACCTGCGCTTCTTGCTCCAGTGGAGATACCGGAGTCGATGAGAGAGCCCTGAGTGGTCGATTTATCACATCTTCACTAGATGTGATAATCGACCCCTGCTGGATCGATTGCTCCAGAGGTAAGTGTAAACATATAGATGGTTCACTGTTTGTAGCAGGGGCCATGTCTTCCTCTGTCTGGAAAACACTGAGCACATTTTGGGTATTATCACAATCAATGATAAATCAGCCTAAATGCAATCAGCCAATTAATGATGGTTAGGATGTGGGGGAGGGGGGAAATCAACTCTTCATCAATTTACAACAATAAAATCAAATATCTCTTTTTAGAAACGTATGAATTGTAGTGTATCCTCCTTCTTCTGGCCTTGAAATATCATTGTCTTAGCCTGGAAGCAATTCGGGGCAGGGGTCATGTCTTTGTATGTAACTGTATAGGTTTTAGCACAGTGGGGGCCAATTCCTGATTGGTGCATCTGGTAAAACGTCTATATTAATAAAGTAGCAATGAAATTGGCCAACAACAAAGGTCTCAGGGGGTTGTAAATGTGAGACCACTCAGTACTTGACAGAAAAAAGTTGCAGCAAATGTGAAGAAAAGATAAAAGGTGTCTGAGATATGGCAGAGAATTCTGTAATTCATGGCTAACAGAAGAGGATCCTAATGTTTACGCTCATAGATAAGACATTTCTTTATCCACTGCATTTCTTAGCAGGTTTCTCCTGCTAATGTCATGCTAGTGTTTCCTAATGAACCTTCTCTGTAGTTTTCTGCTAACTGTTGTTTCCTCAGAGAGAAGGGGGGAGGGGGGGATCATGCCCTGCGGCGAGAAAGAAATAGAAAAGCACTGTCCCATCATCACTCCACTAAAGCACAGTCCGAACATATCTCTTTCCAAAGCTGGTTTTGAACACATCTGGTCAGTGGAAGGGGCCAACTGTGTGCAAAATCATTTAACAAGATATTAATGAGCATAGTTGCAGAAGGAAGAATGATTTTGTACCTTAGCCACAAGACTTCGAGTCCGGACTTGTAGTGCCTCAGATTCACTGTCTGGCCTGCAGCACCAAGATACAGTGTTGACAGGTAAGTTACAAATGCCTAAAACAAAGATATAGCCAGACAGACTTTGTACAAGTCTATATTGCAGACCTATTTTGGTATAACTATGTTGCTCGGGGTGTGAAAAATCCACCCCCCTTAGTAAGGTAGTTATACTGACCTAAACCCCCATGCAAATAGTGTTATTAGATGGGAGAGCATCTCCTATTGCCATAGTTTTTGCCTCTCGTAGAGGTGGAATAACTACACGGACAGGGGAAGCTCTCCCATCGGTGTAGTAGCATCTTTGCTTAAGTGAAGCTGCACTGATGCAGCGTTTCAAGTGTAGACCTGCCTGTACAATACAGACAATAATTCTAGCTGACCTTGGGGGAGGGCCAAGGGAAGCAGAGGGGAATTGTGAGGCTTAATTCAGTAACATTTTTGTAGGACTGTCAAGCAATTAAAAAATTAATTGCGATTAATCATGCTGTTAAACAATAAGAGAAAAACATTTTGGATGTTTTCTACATTTTCAAATATATTGATTTCAATGACAACACAGAATAAAAAGTGTACAGTGCTCACTTTATATTTATTTTTTATTACAAATACTTGCACTGTAATAAACAAAAGAAACAGTATCTTTCAATTCACCTCAGACAAGTACTGTAGTGCAATCTCTTTATCATGAAAGTGCAACTTACAAATATAGAATTATGTACAAAAAATAACTGCATTCAAAAATAACACAACGTAAAACTTTAAAGCCTACAAGTCCATTCAGTCCTACTTCTTGTTCAGCCAATCGCTCAGACAAACAAGTTTGTTTACATTTGCAAGAGATAATGCTGCCCTCTTCTTATTTACAATGTCACCTGAAAGTGAGAACAGCGTGGCACATTTCTAGCCTGTTCTCAAGATATTTACTTGCCAGATGCGGTAAAGATTCATATGTTCCTTCATGCTTCAGAGGACATGCATCCATGTGACAGGTTCTGCTCAATAACGATCCAAAACAGTGCAAACTGATGAATGTTCATTTTCATCATCTGTGTCAGATGCCACCAGCAGAAGGTTGATTTTCCTTTTTGGTGATTCGGGTTCTGTAGTTTCTGCATTGAAGTGTTGCTCTTTTAAGACTTCTGAAACTATGCTCTACACCTCATCCCTCTCAGAGTTTGGAAGGCAATTCAGATTTTTAAACGTTGGGTCAAGTGCTGTAGCTATCTTTAGAAATCTCACATTGGTGCCTTCTTTGTGTTTTGTCAAATCTGCTGTGAAAATGTTCTTAAAATGAATATATGCTGGGTCATCATCTGAGACTGCTACAACATGAAATATAGGGCAGAATGAGGATAAAACAGAGCAGGAGACACACAATTCTCCCCCAAAGAGTTGAATCAAAATTTAATTAACACATTTTTTAATGTGTCATAAGCATGGACGCATGTCCTCTGAAATAGTGGCCGAAGCATGAAGGGGCATATGAATGTTTAGCACATGTGGCACGTAAATACCTTGCAATGCCAGGTACAACAGTGCCATGTGAACGCCTGTTCTCACTTTCTGATGACATTGTAAATAAGATGAGGGCAGCATTAGCTCCTGGAAATGTAAACAAACTTGTTTGTCTTAAATTTGGGCTACACTAGCGGGGGGGTTCGAATTAAGATATGCAACTTCAGCTATGCAATTCGTGTAGCTGAAGTCAAAGTATCTTAGTCTGATTTACCTGGACATCCTCATGTCAGAGAGTCGACTGCTGCGGCTCCCCCGTCGACTCTTCTTACTCCTCCTGCCGAGGTGGAGTATGGGCGTCAATTCGCGGATCGATTTATCGTGTCCAGACGAGACGCGATAAATCAATCCGATAACATCGAACACTACCCACCGATCTGGTGGGTAGTATAGATGTACCGTTAGTGATTTGGCTGAACAAGAGGTAGGACTGAGTGGACTTGTAGGCTCTAAAGTTTTAAATTGTTTTATTTTTGAGTGCAGTTATGTAACAAAAAAAATTCTATATTTGTAAGTTACATTTTCATGAAAAAAAAGATTGCACTACAGTATTTGTATAGGGTGAATTTAAAAGTACAATTTCTTTTTTATCATTTTACAGTGCAAATATTTGTAATAAAAAATATAAAGTGAGCACTGTACACTTTGTATTCTGTGTTGTAATTGAAATCAATATATTTGAAAAAGTAAAAGAAAATTGAAAATATTTAATACATTTCAATTGGTATTCTATTGTTTAACAGTGTGATTAAAACTGCGATTAACCATGATTAATTTTTTATCGCGATGAATTGCTTTGAGTTAATTGCATGAGTTAACTGCAATTAATCGACAGCCCGACATTTTTGTAAATTCCATTGATGTTTTCTAAATGCTTGTATACAGAGATGGAAACAATATAGATGGAGATGACAGCTATAAGACAAATTGCAGAACCACATGATATACATAGTTATCTTGCACCCTTACCCACTCTCAATTGCTCTCTTCTCACTTATCCAAGACTTATATTAACAACTGAAACCTCTCAACAGATTCAAATGGCTGAGAATAAAAAATAAATCAACCTGGCAGAGAAGTGTTTTCCTCCTCCACAAAAGAAGAATTTCCTCCCAAAATATCCCAGGCTGGGCTAGTCGCAGCTTTTCTATACATAAAAATATAATGGATGTTAAAACCCGATATCCTGAAAGATCATAGAACTAGAAAAAGGAGCTTTATCCCACCGGAAAGAGAAGACTTGCAGCTTTCTATGGGGACCCAGCACCTGCTTCTAGCCTGGTAGATGCTGAGATTTCTTGACTTTAAATGTGACGTTTTAGTTATGAAATCTATAGACATTTTTATGGGTCTCTCTTGTTTTGTGCAATTGGATTCATGGTAACAAAGGCATCTGGGTTTACAAGAAGAGGGATACAAAAAAATAGTTCCAATAAAACCTATAAAACACTAAACCTTCCTAAAATTGCTTTTCTATAACATATGTTTTATACAGGACACAATTATATGATATTAAGGTTTTATCAGCAAACACTTGGGGTAACCTGCATAATTCACTTGTAGTGTCACCATTTGTAAATAATGGGACCATCCCAAAGTCATAGTGATAGAACCTTTATACCACAGCACCCATTCTACATAGATCTATGTCGTAGCAGGGAATAATTAGCTGTGTTGCCATTTAAACTGTCAACATGAAGTTTCCAACTTAGCACCCAAATGGGACAGTTCACCCCTCTCTGAGCTACTGTTTCTGGCTATGTATGTGCAGTCTCAGATTGTGCGGCATGGATTCATAACAAGAAAGGGTTTTTCCACAATGAAGAACCTTTTTTTTTTGGTAAATGAAAGTTAAAATTCTTCTGAAAGTGATGAGCTCTTCAGAGCAATTCCAGTGAGATGTTCCACCGAATGCTAGTTCAGTTGGAGTCCTGTGGCTAACCTGAAACAAGATGTCCCACTACAGCTCTCCTATGACATGCTGGGGGAAAAGGTGGCAGAATGTGCCTAGGAGGAGTCAATGAGTGACTAGGACTAGGAGGACTTGGTTTACACATACTCTGAGACTATAAATTACTCACAAGAACAGCAGCACTATAGTTTTCCTGCTCAGACACAGAATTTCCACTTGAACCCCTCTCTGCTGGATTCACAGTAGAACACATTTATTTTTCCACATTTAATCAGCTTTCAGAATTACTAGTTCTCTTTCTTAAGGAATGTAAGTGAGACGGACTGAAGGTATCTGGTGACAGAGTAGCTAAAAATAGATTCCTTTAGGAAAAGCTTATGGATTTTCCAGAGGGGAGAGTGTGTGCCCGTATGAGTGTGAGTAGATGAGAATGAATGGGTATTACAAAAGCTGCATGTATTAAAAAAGAAACTAATTTTGATTATAATTTGAAAGGGGCATCAAGCATAGTCCAAATGTTGGCTGTAACTGAAGACTGCAGCTGGACTGGTTAGCTGCCTGCAGATCAGAGTGCTATATAGACATAGGCCCTGGAAGTTTTTCTGGGGCTAATGATATTGCAAGAGAGCTTGTGAAAGAAAGACAAGAAGGGGAGAGAAGGCAAAGATTGTGTTTACCGGAAAAGAATTGGAAGAAAAAAATGAAGCTCTGTCAGATCAAATCAACTATTACAATTATTTCCATGTTTATAGTGTTTTGAGCAATAAAGCTAAGCTGGAGTATTAGCAGCTGGGACACACAGCTCCACCCCTTGAGAGATCACTTATATGGCCTTCATGAGGCTAAGAAATAAACACTTTGTCTTCACCCTGCTATTTATGGGTTGCTTGAGGGCATCAGGCTCTTTTTCTGCATTTACCTGGGCATAAGATTATTATGGAACCGGGCTTTAATAAGATCAACAATAAATTAGTATGACCCCACATGAACAGCTAGCTACTGCCTCCCAGGTCTACAGTGCTCCTTACAGAGCTGACCTGGATTGCACTAATTGATATCCATCGTCCTCCCCTCTTTTGTGGCTATGTCTAAGGCTTACGATTACAAACTGGAACTGTTGTAACTGAGTTAGAGAACAACCATGTTCTAACTGAATCAGGGGACCTGGTTATCATAGTAGGTTTATTTCTCATGTCTCCCTCTATTCAGTCTCACACTGCAGCTTGCATCTGACAATTCCTCTCAGCTTATTGTCAACATGCCTAAAATTGAACTTATTTTTCCACTTAAACCCTCTTCACTTCCTCCCTTCTCCACTTCTGTCTAGTCTACTACAGTGGTCTTTGGCACCTAGACATGGCATTCCAAGGTCATCAGAATGTTGGGAATCATTAAGAAAGGGACAGATAATGTGACAAAGTTCCTCTTCTACCTTGGTGGGTCCTGCACTTATTGGCAGATTTGCTTGCCTCAGAGATCTTCCCCTCTGGTGGAACCCACAGTCCGGGTCAACTCCTCCTGTGTCTGATCAGGAGTTGGGAGATTTGGGGGGAACCTGGGCCTGCCCTCTACTCTAGGTTCCAGCCCAGGGCACCATGGACTGCAGCTGTCTATAGTGCCTCCTGTAAAAGCTGCATGACAGCTACAACTCCCTGGCCTATTTCCCCATGGCCTCCTCCAAACACCTTCTTTATCCTCACCACAGGACCTTCCTCCTGGTCTCTGATAACTCTTGTACTCCTCAGTCCTCCAGCAGCACACCCTCTCACTCTGAGTTCCTTGCGCCTCTTGCTCCCAGCTCCTCACACGCACACGACAAACTGAAATGAGCTCCTTTTTAAACCCAGGTGCCCTGATTAACCTGCCTTAATTGATCCTAGCAGCTTCTTGATTGACTCCATGTGTTCTAATCAGCCTTAACTGTTTCCAAAAAGTTCCTGATTGTTCTGGAACCTTCCCTGTTACTTTACCCAGGGAAAGGGGACCTACTTAACCTGGGGCTAATATATCTGCCTTCTATCACTCTCCTGTAGCCATCTGGCCTGACCTTGTCACAATAATAAGACAGAAAATATCATACTGCTGCTATATAAATCCATGGTATGCCCAAACCTTGAATACTGTGTGCAGATGTTGTTGTCTCATCTCAAAAAAGATATATTGGAATTGGAAAAGGTTCAGAAAAGGGCAACAAAAATGATTAGGGGTATGGAACTTCTTCCATATAAGGAGAGTTTAATAAGACTGGGACTTTTCAGCTTGGAAAAGAGATGACTAAAGAGGGATATGATTAAGGTCTATAAAATCATGACTGGCATGGCGAAAGTAAATAAGTGTTATTTTCTCCTTTTCGTAACACAAGAACTAGGGGTCATCAAATGAAATTAATGAGCAGCAGGTTTAAAACAAGCAAAAAGAAGTATTTCTTCACACAATGCACAGTCAATCTGTGAAACTCCTTTCCAGAGGACGCTGTGAAGGCCAAGACTATAACAGGGTTCAAAACAGAATTCAATACATTCATGGAGGATAGGTCCATCAATGGCTATTAGCCAGAATGGGCAGGGATGGTTTTCCTACCCTCTGTTTGCCATTAGCTGGGAATGAGCAACAGGGGATGGATAACTTGATGATCGCCTGTTCTATTCTTTCCCTCTGTGGCACCTGGCATTGGTCACTGTTGGAATACAGGATACTGGGCTAGATGGATCTTTGGTGTGACCCAGTATGGCTGTTCTTATGTTCTTATCTTTTTATCTGTTCAATAAAGAACCTAATATGTGTTGGACACAGTATAAATAATAGTTAACTGTAATAAATAGACAATATTTTATTCTCCATGTCTTTCTCTGCCTTCTACTCCATCCCCTCTGTCTTTATTTCTTACATCTCTCATCATTTCATCCATTTTCTCACCTTCCTCCACCCTATCCTTTTCTCTCTGTCTATAATACAGGTTCTGCTCTACAATTCTAATGAAGCAATTCTAATGACAGCATCCCCATTTCAGAAAGCACAAATAGAAGTGCGGGTCAGCTGGTGTGAAGGAGAGGTTATTAGGGAAATCTCAAGAAGGGAGAGGGAAGAACTACTGTAGATAAATGAAGAAGAGGGATTTAGTCCCTACCTGTTGCTGTCTCTTATGTTGACTTGAATGTCTTGTACTTTTTCTTCAGACTTTTTCTTTTCATACAAATCCTGGAAAGGTGCACATGAGCGTCAGTGGAGTCAAATGGGCCCAGAGTTGCAGAAGACTTGAGAGCCACTGGAATCAAATGGGCCTGTTTCTGCAGACCAGATCTTCTGGTGAATTTCTATTACTATATTTGATACAGTTCCATTTGTGATTTAAAATATCATTGAAGTCTGATGACGGGTGATGGAATGGAGATGAATAAATTACTTTTGCATGTTATCGTCTAGCTGATGGAAAGAGCACAGACTCAAAGTTCTTACACTTCTCCAGCTTCCTCTTTTCAATGGCAAAATTGTCCCATCCTAGGAGAATGAGAAGACAAGACAGAAAAGACAGAGTTTGGCCTCTTATAACTTAAGGAAACTTCCCATGGCTGCATATCTCACAGACAGGGCATCACCTTTGTATAGTGCCCTTCTGGCTCCAGCCTTAGGATAATGTAACCAAGAATTTAATAAATAATAATCCTAATAATTAATAATGTAATACTTAGCATTTTATGTTCTGAAAGCACTGTATAATCTGAATAATAAAAGACAAACAGACTATATGTTGTTCCTTTTATATGTGAGTGAGAAAAGGGGGTGAATTGTAGTACATATGAAGTAAAGGACTACATGCTGCAGGCTAGAACCAGTCTTGAGGCAGGCAAATATGATGCAAATAAATCGACCAACACACACTAACTCCCCTGCTGTCCTGGCTTGCATCACCCTACTATACCAGACCTGGGACACTTCCCCACTCCAGCTCTGCCTCAGTCTCGACTTATGGACCCCTACTATTTCAGTTCTGGGAGTCTTGTGGAGAGGCCTTTACTCTGGTATACACTTGGCTTCAGATATGTGCTGGGCCGTCTCTCTCTCATGACAAACTGGAGGATGTAGCCAGACATCTCCTATTTGGGACGAGACTGAAAACAAACTAATTTAACAGGTGAGTGACCGAAACCATATTTGAATCCAGGAGTCCTGGGATCATTAAATTATACCTGTAGCTCTCAAAGTTTATCAGAGTTATTCACATCCTTTGGCAGGAGAATTGGCTACCAGAACTCCAAAAGGGAAAGATGAGCATTCTACTACTCCTTTGTGTCTTCTAGTATCCATGAACATTATACAATTGGAAACTCTGTTCAATGTGGGCATTAGTTGGGCTGTAACTTCAGAGGTGCTGGAAGTATGGAGTTATCCAAGGTCTCGCAAGACCAACCACTTGGAGTTATCCAGGGTCTCACAAGAACAAAGTCCCAGAAGATGCCATTATGAAAGGTCAGGCTATATGAACTCCCTGGTTTTGGCAGCTGATTTTCTAACCCTATTATCACACTGTAGAGATGGGTACTGCTTGTTGATGGCAAAGTTCTAGCAGGTCTAATTAAGCAGACTGAACTAATAACCTTCCATTTTGGGACTGGTATTATTCATAATTTAATGTATTGCTGCTGAAACATTAACCTTCCGACAACTGGCACTGGGCTCTGAGCACAACTTAGTGCTGACTATCTTTCAGTAAAATGAGTATTATTGTTAAAACAGGCATAAATCAGTCATGGCTTCAGCTTTTGTGTTAAACTGTACATGAGAAGTAGTAGTAAACTAGGTAATTTATTTACCTTTTGGTGATTATTTTTTATGATTTTATGATCATAGTCAATGATTCATAAACATTGGCTAAATGCCATTTCACACTCACTTTTACCTTTTCAGTGCTTTGGTGTGCTGTTTTTCAGCTTTAAAAATGTCAGCACTGATATAGGAGAGCTTAATCCAGGTACAAATACAATCCCATTTCAAGGGGAAAACACCGCTTACGCACCTTTGCCACCACCACCATCACAAAACTCAAATAAAGCCCACAATCAGGTTTCAGCATGGCCACTGGAAGTTTCGCACTTACAAGAAGAAATGTTTATTTGAAGATTCACACACAATGTGCTTCAAATTCAAAAGAAAAGAATATTTTAAAACAAGTTTGAAAAGTTTCTGTTTGGAAAGACAACATAAACTGCTGGAAAGGCGAGAGTGTAAAAAGCTGGAATGGTTCCAAATGTGTTGGAAAGCAACATGCCCAGCTCCCACCACCTGGTTATTGGAATGTGATTGCAGACCCAAAGGACACTTACACTAACTTCTGGGACTTTCTGGTGATTCACTGCATCATGTTTTGCTTCCAAAGCGCCACCAACATGATTTTTCTTGTACCCATGGAAAGATAAGAGAATCAGAGCTAACTGGTGACTAGATGACTGCATCACAGAGCTCTATAATAAGGATTAAGGCTCTTCTGTTGACGAACCCTTGTGGCAGCTATTAAATCCCTGCATAAAATTGTGCAAGTTCTAATACCTGTTAATAAGGTGGGTAAGCAGAAGAGTTCACTGTTACAGACTCCTTATGTGTAGCCCATAACACATTCCAACATATGGGACAATGCAAAACCAAAATAATTCTAAGTTACTGTCACATTTTATGTCCAAATTTAAGGTCCAATTCAGGAAAAATATGGTGCATTATCACTAGAATTCCACCAAGTCCACTCTAATCAATTTTATAATGCAACCATTGCAGTAGTATGTATGTTACACAAAAAAGGAGGATCATGCTCAGAAGAGGACAACTGCTTGTTGCGTGAACTGGTTTCACCAATATTCCATCCCACTGTGCCTCTTTGGGAAACCCCCCTTTTATGCTCTACAGGTGACAGCAGCAGAGACGTGAGCAGAGAAAACACAGATCAATACAATCTCAGACTCACAGCACCAAATACCTGCCTCCAAAACATCAATGGCTGGATTTTCAGGGATGCTAAGCACCTCCACTTCCCATTGACATTAACTAAAGCTGTGAGCGCTTAGACCTTCTGAAAATCAGGCCCCAAACCTGACTGCTATGATCTGCCTCCAAGTGGTACCATCTCCAAAGGGCTGCTCTTACCATTCCCCATCTCTGTAGCCTTTTTCAGCGCGACTGGCTAATTTATCTCATTTAGCAAAAAATCTTAAAATAATAATAAAGAAATGGAGCTAAACATGTGAGACAGCAGCACTCACAAAGGGGATCCATTCCAACGTGCAGCTATGGAAGTCCTCTGAGCATCCACACAAGGACCTTACCTGTGACAGTGAATGACAGACATAATCTAGAGAGACAAGGTAGGTGAGGTAATATCTTTTATTGGACCAACATCTGTTGGTGAGAGAGACACGCTTTTGAGTTTATACAGTCCCTTCTTCAGGTCAAGAGCTCTATGTAAGCTCAAAAGCTTGTCTGTCTCTCACCAACAGAAGTTGGTCCAAAAAAATATATCACCTTAACTCCCTTGTCTCTGATATCCTGGGACCAACACCACTACCACAGTGCTGCATAACATATAATTTACTCATTTGATATAAAAGAAAATAAAAAAGTCTCCATCTGAGAAATATGCCTTGAAATGTTTAGCCAGTGACAATCATGTAAAAAGACATATCTGACCCATTGTGTCAAAGGAGTTTTTCAAAATGTTACAAAATGTTCATTGCTATGTCATTTTAATACTATTTTTAACCAAAAAACTAGTTTGTGCCATATTAATCATATCAATGTAACAATGCAATGAAATTTTTACAAAACACTTAATCACAGAGCTCTACTGTAGGGGGTGGGATTTGGGAGCTGAAATACATGTCTTGATGGTGTCACAACTGTGTTGGGGTCCCAGACCACTGCTGATCATTGCAGTGATGCCTCACATCTGTTCCAGATGCTGACTGATGCATCAGGCATTGCATGTCAACTGACACCTGCTTTTCTGTTGGATTTTTCCAAATCTCTGTCTAACAGAGAATCTCTTTTCTTTGCAATTTCTGAGCCTCACATAGAGTAATTAGTGAATAAACTAGAGTAGAGATTTTATGAAGGAATTGGGTCCTTGATTATCAGTTTCCAAATATAATCTGTCACTGTATCTTGGTGTTGATTGTCAGGAATGGCCTCAACAGCTGCAATATCCGAAAAGTAGCAATATTTGAAAAGAGAAGCATCTCCTGGACTTGTGGGAGGAGCTCACAATGTCACTTTAAATGGAATGTATTCTATCTGGGGGGCAACAGAGGGTGTAGCAAGCCTAATGCTTCAGCCTTAGGAGTCCTGGAGTCAGATGTGCATTCATATTTGACTGAGGTCACATGTGAGATGAATATGGTGCTCTCAAGCAGATCTAATGTATTTATGCACATCACAGAACTATAGAGTTTTGCACAATCAATAGTGAATCTCTTTCTCAGATTTTCATAAGGTGCTTATCACCTTGCTATCTAAGCACCTCTGTTTAGGAGAGGCTCAGTGTGGGATTCCTGGGGAGGTTCTGAGGCATTGGTTAAGATGAAAGAGAAATCACAGGGCTGAAGCGCATTAGTGGAGCTGGAGGGTGGGAGCACAAGACAAGAATAGCAGGTTGGGCTGCAAGTGCAATGGCCAAGCTGGGCGCCTGAAGCTTTCTCTCTACTAGACCTGGTTTAGGAAGTCCTGCTAGTCCCTCACTTTCATTAGCAGCAAGTCAACCACAATATGGAGAAAGAATGCTTGGAATGCTAGGGTCTTTACACACTTCCCAGTTCCACTGCTAATTTTCCACAGCAGCAGCGAGAGAGCAACCTGTGTATTTAGAGTTTTACAAATGGATTACAGTACTTTGTATCTTTTTTAATCAAAGTTTTGATATGTCCCACATTTAACTCTAATTGTCTCCCATCTCTTGTTAAAAGACTCACTTTGAATCAGAGAAAGGCAGTTTGCTCTGTGAAGTCCATTCACTCTAGATAGACCATACCTTAATCTATGTAGTGCAGCCAGCAGACAATAACTAGATCACATGCTTACCTGGGGCACTCCCCTGCTTTCTCTGCTTAAAATCCAAAGGAATTTACCACTAGAGCTAAAAGGGCTGATCAGTAAGGACGGTCTCAAGTATTTTGTGATTTTGCAGCTATGAAATTTAGCTCTTGCTCCAAATTTCATCTTATATTTTTTTAAAAATACATTTTTAGCCCTTACGGTTACAGACATAAATGGGATAACATGAATAGAGCGTTAACTGATGTAGTGATGTCTATCTGAATCTGTTGAGGTACTGAAACAGTAACTCTAAGATATGTGAGCTGCCCCTTTTATTCAGGGCCTTAAGAACTCTTACGTGGCTGCAGAATCTAGTATTTTTACAAGATGCTACAGAATTCAGGATTTTGCTGCAGCCAGACACTCAGCATTTTGTTTCCTGTCTCCCTGCCTGCCAGGACCTGTCTGCAGCGCCTCTTGCTCTCCGGTTCTTCCTGCAGGGGAGATAACTGGATTACAGGCCATGTCCAGGCTGTTCTAGGCCACCTGGCTGGAGGGTGACAGCAGGGGAGGCCCCAAGCACCAGCAAAGCAAGCACCTGCTTGGGGCAGCCCATTTGCAGGGGCGACATTGGAGCTGAGAGCCAACGGGGGCTCTGGGAGCTGTAGTTCCTTGGTTAGCTCCCTGCCTATAGAGCCA
>NC_133787.1:42151737-42154560 GCF_003597395.2 Chelonoidis abingdonii | reverse complement strand
AAAAAATTTTGGCTGCTCCCCACCCTAGCCCTGGCCAGTGCCCTCCCCCACCCCCTGCCACCCCAACCCTGGGCTCTCTCTTCCCCCTCACCTGCACCTCCTGCTGCCCCAGCCCTGGGCTCCGCCCCCCCAAATATGACCTCCTCATTCACCACAGCAATCCCCGTTTACACTTTCAGTGAGGATCAAACAGTTTCTCCTATTTTTATTTCACTTTAGTACAAATCTCACACCCCCCTCTGTCCCCTGCAACCCCATTTTTAGTGCTCCAAATGCACATGGAAGGCATAGGGACTAACCCTCAAACCTTGTACCCGGAAAGGGGTGGGGATCTAGTAAAGAGGGTTCAAGCAGAGGAGCGGCTGTGGGGGTGCTTGGGGGATCTACATTGGCAGAGAAGCGAGGTGTGAATTACTCGCGGAGGACGGTGGAGGAGGAGAGGGGGCATCAGGAGGGTTGCGGGAGAAGAGGTGCAGGGGAAGGGAGGAGGTGCGGGAGGAGAGGGCTGGGGGAGGGTACAAGAGGAGAGGTGCAGGTGAAGGGAGCGTACAAGGGGAAGGGGTGCAGTGAAGGAGCGATGGGGGAAGGTACAAGCGGAGGGACTGTGAATAGGATGGGGGGAGCAAGGGCTCAGAGGGGCAGGCGCTGACAGCTGCTTCCCCAGCCCTGTGTAGGCAGAGCTG
The DNA here is from genome assembly GCF_003597395.2 of Chelonoidis abingdonii. Lineage (NCBI taxonomy): Eukaryota > Metazoa > Chordata > Testudines > Testudinidae > Chelonoidis > Chelonoidis abingdonii. Next base: position 42,153,877 of record NC_133787.1, on the reverse strand, counting down.
AGAGGACAGACACTGACTCCCAGGTGCCCGAGCTGCGTAGGTCCCCTGGCGGGGCAGTATCCCCCGCTGCCCTGCTTGGAACTGGGCTCTGCCTCTCCCCGCCCAGGGCAGGCAGCACGGGGGAGGCGGGCAGCGGGCTGGGTCCAGGGGAGGCAGTTCCCTGGCAGCTTGGGCTGCCCAGCCACTTGCCCTGTCAGCCCGCGCGCCGGGATCTTCGCTCCCTGCCCAGTCTGGCGGCGCCATGCACAGCCCACTCCGGCGAGGAAAAGCCGCGCCACCCTGGGAAGACTCAGAACAGAGCAGAGCGGCAGCAGGACCCCTCCCCTCTCCCTGCATCCCAGGCCCTGCTTCCCTCCCTCCCCGGCTCCTCACACACAGGCTGGACTGCAGTTCAGGCTGCCCTGCGACTGGAGGGCATCGTCCCCCGGAGCTGAGCCCCTCTTGCCGCCGCAGCCCGGGCTCAGCTCCTGGGGATGATGCTCAGGGCAGCCTGAACTGCAGTCCAGCCTGTGCAACTCAGGCTGCCATGAGCGCCACCTAGCTACTGCAGCCAGAACTGCAGTGTCAGTTCCAGCTCGGCCTGAAAGCCTCAGCTGACTGGGAACATCTTGGTTCAGGGCCCGCTCCTGGCTTTTTGCGCCCCAAGCAAACAAAAAAAAAAAAAAAAAGGAGAGGGGAAGACTGGAGTCCCACCCCTTGGAAAGTGCCGCCCCAAGCACATGCTTGGAATGCTAGTGCATAGAGCCGGCCCTGCGTGTTATAGACGCAGGAGCAGGGAGACTGGGGTGAGGTCAGGATGTGGGGGCCTAGAGAGAGGCTGACTCAGAGATAATGTCTAGAGTGACTGGGCTGATGGAGATGTTGGGGTGGCCAACACTGTATTTCAAAAATACAGGACAGTTTTTTTCTCCCCTACACCCAATCCCTGACCTGGGCCTACATCATGGAGCAGTTCTCCCAGCCAGGGCAGGGGAAATACCCCCCGGCCCCTCCTATAAGGAGACACCTTGAGCAGGGCTCAGACCCCAGGCCTCCCACTCTGCTCTGGGCTCCCCGCAGCCAGCTCAGGCCTCACACCCCACCTAAGGACCACAATTCCTGGCCCACAGAAGGGGCAGAGATGCTGGTACCTGGCTCAGGGCAGCCCAGTGTGCGGGATGGGAGGCAGGGAGGGAGGGAGAGCTGTCACAGCCCCCTGCCTCGGGGAGGGCTTGTGGTGTTATCCAAAGAGATGAAGAAACTAGATAGTGGGGTGGGTTGTGAGGGGCCGGAAGAGCTTTGATCTTAAGTTGCACTCTGGAGATCGACGAAGAGATGTCAGACAGGCTGAGATGTGGGATGGGATGCCCGGGAACAATCTTTAGCAGAGCAAGAGTTTGAGAGTCACTGGCATAGAGGTGGTATCTGATGCCGCGAGTGTCCATAAGAACCACTAGGGACAAGCACTAGCTTTGGGGGATGTGCTGTGAAAGAGGGAGACAGGAAGAGATTAACCCAATAGAACAGACACCGAGAATGATTAGGGAGGCAGGAGGAGAACTGGGAGAGGAGGAGCTGTGAAAGACGAGGATCTAATGGAGATAGGAGTGGTCAGGCCATGACAGCAATTCCAGGCCCCAGGGCAGAACAGTCAATGGGCCCCCAGGCATGCACAAGCTGCGCCCATGCAGACACAGTCCGCCTGACATTTGGGCAGTGCTGCCAGCTGTGCTGTTGGGTGTGCTCTTCCAGCATGGCCAGGGCTGCCACATGCCCATCTGGTAGCATTGCCAATTGTCTAATGACACAAACCCAAAGACCATTGCCATGCCACCTGCCCCGCCCCTTCTCTGAGGCCCTGCTACCTGCTTACTCCAGCTCCATCCCTCTATCATTCGCTATCCCCCACCCTCACTCACTGTCACCAGGCAGGGGCAGGGGATTGGGGTCCGGGAGCCGGGCAGGCTTTGGGAGGGAGTTTGGATGCAAGAGGTGTGGGGGGTCGGCCTCTAGGAAGGAGTTTGGGTGCAGGAGAGGGTGTGGGCTCTGGGCTGGGGCAGGGGTTGGGGTGCAGGCTCTGGGAGGGAGTTTGGGTGCAGGACAGGGTGTGGGATCTGGGCTGGGGCAGGGGTTGAGGTGCAGGGTGCAGGCTCTGGGAGGG
>NC_133787.1:42118460-42151340 GCF_003597395.2 Chelonoidis abingdonii | reverse complement strand
TGACTCTTCGTTCACGACGCATTCTCCTGTTCTCCTGCAGGAGAGTATATGGCTTGGTATAGGAAAAAAAAAAAAAAATCTAAAAAAACATTGTCCTGCTCCAGAGCTAGTAGATTAGATATTTAGTTATGCGTGTTTATACGCCTTTAAACTGTTGGTCCTACTATGTGTTTCTATTTTTTTAATAATTGTAATGGTCATTTTTAAACGAGGCGCGGGTCAGAGGTAAGGAGGGGGTAAATCATGTCGATGAATCTGGCCACTTGATTTGTTTGTTTTCCAGTTATCCTTTTCCTTCATCTACTAGTAAATGATTCTCCAGATCATGGGAAGGAAGAAAGAAGGAAAGAACCCTAGTAATAATCGGGGACGCTGGTTTTCTTCTGCCTCTTTTCCTTATCTACAAGTCTAGACTCACTCTACTGTGTTATTCATATATTTTTTAAATCCTACAGGAGCCACGGTATTGTGGGTCCTGGGCCGTTCAATCTCAGGGACAATCCCCTCTATTTTGGATGTTGCCCCAGTCTAACCGCCTTTTCCTCTACACCAACAGAACCCCATGAAGCCTCGCATGGTTGAATTATAAAATACAAAGTAGCCTATGGCAGATGATAACTCATGTTCTCGCAAGGAGAAAAGGGGACAAAGCTGAGGACCTTTTTTTGCTGTTCGAGGCAGCGACGTTCTCGTATGAATTATACTAAGATCATAGCAAACTGACGCGGTGTATAAACTTGCCCATTTTAGCTAATTTTATTTTAAAAATTTCATGTTGATTCTATAGTTGGGATGTTACCTATGTATCCCCAGTACCTTGCTAGAAGATTAGGAAGTGTTGAGAAGCAGAAATGACTAGGGGGGTCCCCTTCTATTCATTCTTTTACCATTCCACCAATTTTTGTATCTTCTCAAAATTTTACCAGTTTCCAGGATCCAAACTGAAATGAAAAGAAATACACTTAAATTAGACTGGGCCAAGGACCATCATGCCTCTGACTATCCTCCTGGCCCAGTGGGATCTTCACTATACACTACTGTATACTTTCTGAGGGTCGTCTCGATCTTCTACCAGTTATCCAGTTTTTTAATCTACTATCATACAGAGGCTATTGAGTTCGTTTGACGAGTGTATTTGTGCATTGATTTTATTGTTATATAGTTGCTAATTAGTCCAAATTGCTTTCCATAAAAGATTATTCTTTTGGGGAGTATACAGATGGGGTTTTTTATTTTTAGCATTTATTCTTCAGTGGTCCTTGTCGTTCCCATTGTTGCAAATAGTCGTTTTTCTATGGACTTCTTGTTGCTGGCGCACTCAGACTGCCTCCCTCTGTCTTACCAAGAGAAGGAGGGATCTTTAGCCATCTTGTGGCTTTCTCCCAGGCCTTTGGCTGCTGTGTTGTTCTCCACCAGGCCCCAGCCTCCACTACCCTGGCTGCAAGCTGAACTCCAGCCCTGATGTTCCCTGTCACCAGCGTGCCAGTCTAGGTTATTTTTTTGCTGCCCTTGTCCACCCTGGCTTACCCCCTCCCCCCCACAGCAGTGCCCTCCCCCCACCCCACTGCCGCCCAGCCCTGGGCTCACCTCCTTCCCCTCACCGAGTGCCCCCCCCCTACACCTCCTGCTGCCCTAGCCCTGGGCTCCCACCACCCACCTGCACCCTCTTCGGCCGCCAGCCTGGGTCCACTTGGTTAACTCAGCTCCCAGGGCGGTCGAGTCATTCAGCAGGACATTTGGGCATGTGCACAGGAATCACAGACGGGGTGTGTTTCCCATATGGCTTACAGAGCTGCAGTAAGTGTGGAACAATTTCAGCTGGTGATGTGGTGTGGAAGGATCTCTGATGCCAGATTGAAGACTGTCTGCCATACATGACGGAAACAAGTTGAGGTGCCTTTTTATCTTTTTGTTCCCACTCTTTCTTTCTATGGGCATTAGCCAATGCAATATCACTGGCTTCCTTTTTTTAAACAAACAAACAAAAAGAGGCAAATGGCTGTTTAAAATCGCAATTCCGTCCTAATAACACTGGGGAATCATTTGCTCAATTTTATCCTACTTTTTTACAGCAAGTTACGTGGATCAGTATATAGTGATTTGGGAGAGAGAAATGACGTACCAGCTGCCCAAACTGAACTTGAGCACTCCTGAATTTTGAGGTGTTCAAATCTGGAAGGCAGGTTGCGGGTCCGTGTGTGTGGTTGGAGGGCTGTGGGCTTTTGCAGGGGAGAATGGCAGAATGGTATGCAGCAGCGTGATCTGGGAACTCACAGAGCCAGACACGCTGATCTGAGTGGCTGGTAAGGGAGGCTGAGGGTGGAGAAGGGTAGGGAGTTCGGGGGGACAGTTCAAGGGACAGGGAAGCAGGGGGTGTTGTTATGGGGCTGAGGTTCGGAGGGGGGCAGTCAGGGGGGGAGACAGAGGGGTTAGATTTGGAGTCAGCAGGTTAAAATAGGGGTGCAGTCAGGGGACGCGAGTTGGTTAGGCATGGGAGTCGCAGGGGTTTGTCAGGGACGGTAGGGGGTGAGGTCTGTGGGGGGCAGTTTAGGAGCAGGAGTCCCGGGGGGGCAATCAGGGACAAGGAGCAGCAGGTGACTTAGATAGGGGGGGGTCTATGTCGGGAGCAGCTAGGGGCAGGGGTCTGGAGGAGGCAATCAGGGACAAGGAGGCAAGCGGCGCTTAGATAGGGGGTGGGTCCTGGGGGCAGGGTAGGGCAGATGGTCCCAGAGGGGGGACAATTCAGAGGACAAGGTAGCAGCGGCACTTAGATAGAGTGTGGGGTCCAAGGGGTAGTAGGGCAGTCCAGGGGGCAAATCGGGAGACAAGGAGCAGCGGATTGCTAGATTAGGGGTGGGGTCAATGGAGAGCAGCTAGGGGCAGACGGTCCCGGGGGGGGCAATCGGGGACAAGGAGCAGCAGCCGCTTAGATTGGTGTGGGGTTCTGGGGGGCAGTTAGGGGCAGGTCCCAGGAGGGGGCATCAGGGAACAAGGACCAGCGGTGCTATAGATAGGGGTGGGTCCTGGGGTGCAGTTAGGGGCAGCGCGGTCCAGGGAGGGGCAATCAAGGGATAAGGAGGCAGCAGGCCTTATGTTAGGGGGTGGGGTTCTGGTGGGGGCAGTTGGGGTAGGGTCCCGGGAGGGGGCAATCAGGGCGACAATGGGAGCAGCAGCACTTAGCTAGGGGATAGGCGTTGTGGGGGGGCAGCTAGGGGCAGGGGTCCAGGAGGGGCGCATATCAGGGACAAGGAGCAGCGGCGCTTAGATAGGGGGTGGGTCCTGGGGATGCAGTTTAGGGCAGGGTCGAGGGGGGGCAATCAGGTGACAAGGAGCAGCAGCACTTAGATAGGGGTAGTTTGTGGGAGCAGTTAGGGGCAGGGGTCCCGGGAGGGGCAATTCAGGCGACAAGGACCAGCGGCGCTTTAGATTAGCGGGGTGGAGGTCCTGGGGGGTGCAGTTAGGGCAGGGGTCCCGGGAACGGGGGCCAATCAGGGGACAAGGAGCAGCAGCACTTTAGATAGGGGGTGGGTGGTCCCCAAGCGTGGCTAGTTAGGGGCAGGTTCTGTCCAGGACGGGGGCAGTCAGGGGAAGAGCGGGGGGCTGGATGGGTTGGGTTTTCTGTGGGGCAGTTAAGGCAGGGTGTCTCCGGACATGGGCGATCAGGGTACAGGGAGGTGGGGCGTGATGGCGTTGGGGTTTTCTGTGGGGGGCGTTAGGGGGGGAGTCCATCCAAGTGGGGGCAATCAGGGAGAAGGGCAGCAGCGCTTAGATAGGAGGTGGTCTTCTTCTGAAATGCTTCCCAGTGGTTATTAGGACTGGAATTGCTATTTTCAACAGGCATTGCCTTTTGTTTTTTTGTTTGTTTGTTTAAAAGGAAGACGGTGATACTGTATTGGCAAATTCCCCATAGAAAGAAAGAGTGGAACAAAAGAATAATAAAGGCACCTCAACTTTTCCTCATTTATGGAGGACAGTCTTATTATATGCATCCAGATATCCTCCAATCAGACAAGCTGAAAATTGTTCCACTTTACAGTTCTGTAACCATATGGGAACCAATCATGTCTGTGTTTTGTGCACATCCAAAATTCCTGCTGAATGACCCGCCCTAGGAATGGGTTACCAGTGACCCAGGGCTGCGGCGGAAGGAGGGTGCAGGTGTTGTGGGGGAGAGCCCAGGGCTGAGGTGGCAGGAGGTGTGTGTGTGGGGCACTGGTGAGGGGGAAGAGGGGAGCCCAGGGCCGGGGCGGCAGTGGGGTGGGGGGAGGGCACTGGTGGGGGGGAAGGGGTAAGCCCAGGGTGGGACAAGGGCAGCAAAAAACCTAGAGCTGGCCCTGGGTGACAGGGAATCAGAGCTGGAGTTCAGCTTGCAGCCAGGGAGTGTAGGCTGGGCTGTGTGGAGAACAACACAGCAGCCAAGGCCTGGGGAGAAAGCCACAAGATGGCTACAAGATCCCTCCTTCCTTGGTAAGACCGAGGGAAGGAGATTCTGAGTTGAGCCACCTAGAAAACATTGCAACAATGGAGACAGGCCACTTGAAGAATATAGCTAAAAAACCCCAAACTCTCAAAGATAATCTTTATGGAAAGCATTGACTATTAGCACTATACAAAATCAATGCAGCACATAGTAGATTAAAAACTGGATAACTGGTAGACCTCAGAAAGTAACAGTAGTTATGGAACCACTGGGCAATGGAGGAATTTCAGGTGAGGTCTTGGCCCAGTCCTATTTAATTTCTTTTTCAGTGATCTGGAAGCTGGTAAAATTTGTAGAAGATAACAAAAATTGGTGGATTGGTAAATGATAAGGACCAGTCATTTCTACAGAGTGATCTGGATTACATAGTAAAATAGTCTCACTTGAACAACATGGATTTTAATATAGCTAAATGCAAGGTTAATACCTTTGCTATATCACCTCCTGAAACAAAGGGTCCTTTTCTCTTGCAAACATGAGTTTCATTGCCTAGCACTTATTTATACAGGCTTCGGTCTGGTAGGTAGACTGCATCAATAGGCCTGAGATGACCCACCTTGCTTCCTTAGGGTATTTAGAACACAGGAAGTCTTGACTAGATAAGGAAAGAGGCAGAACAGCATTAATATATTTCTCCATTCTGGAATTCTAGAAAGGAACCTGGAAATACAAATCATCTGAATTCCTTTATATAACATGTATGACCAAACAGAAACTAATCTGGACTTTTTTCTCATCTTCAGATGCCTGAAGAACAAAGGATTAATAAGGGAATTGAAGGAGGCATTGTTGCAGACAGCAATGAATTGCCAGCGAGGAAGCAATGAAACAACATTGGTCAGCATGATAAGTAGGGTTGGCAGAATTTGGTTTTTACTTTTTTCTAATTTTGATGATTAATATTGATCATTACTTTTAAGATTATTTTTCTATTATCAGTTTTTATTTTTTAAATTTTTTATTTTTATCTGTTTTTATTTTTACAGTTGCTAGAAACTAATGGAGGGAGTTAGGGTGGGGTTTGGGTAGGGCAGTGCTGACAGCAGGGGCTGCAGGGGGCTCCCTACACAGCAAAGAGGCCCAAAATACTGGAGTGCAAAGTGCAGGGGAAGCTGCAGTCCTGGCCCAGCAACTGCAAGAAGGAAGATGAGCCCCCTGCTATGGGGTGTGCTGAACAGTTCCTGGCTGGGGACAGCTCTCACAGTCCTGGCTAGTGAGTGAGGGAAGGGGGCCATGACAGTGGAGCTGAGCCTGGTGTAAGAGAGAAGTAAGAGTAACTATGAAGAAACAATGTATAACAAGTGGAAAAAAGGTGTAGTTGATAGCAATATAATTAATATAATATAATTAATATATAATATATGGAAGTTACAAATTGTAGAAAATTGATAAGGAAAGGAAAAGGCACAAGGAGAAATCTGTGGACAGCAGAATTAAGGACAATCAGGAGTTTTTAAAGTATATTTGCACTGAAAGGGACCCTAACAATGTTATTGGTCCACTGCTACATGGAAATGGAAAAAATTCTGAATAATAATGCAGAAAATGTAGAACTGTTCGATAAATATTTCTGTTCCATATTTGGGAAAAAGCCAGACGATATACTTAGTCCTGGCACGAGTGCAGGGGACTGGACTAGATGACCTCTCGAGGTCCCTCTAGTTCTATGATTCTATATAGTCATATAATATAATGATAATAAAATACTTTCCATTCCAACAGTAACTGAGGATAATATGAAACAGCAGCTACTAAAGTTAGACATTTTTAAATCAGCAGATCTAGATAATTTTCATTCAAGAGTTTCAAAAGAGCAGGCTGAGGAATTCTCTGGACCATTAATATTGATTTTCAGTAATTCTTGGATCACTGAGGACATTCCAGGGGACTGAAAGAAAGCTAATGTGCCAATATTTCAAAAGGGCATGTGTGGTGACTGGGAAACTGTAGTCCAGTCAGCCTAACATCAGTCCTGAGCAAAATAATGGAATGACAGATACAGGACTCTATTAATAAAGAATTAAAGGAGGGTGGTATAATTAATGCCAATCAATGTGGGCATATAGGAAATAGATGCTATCAAACTAACTTGGTATCTTTTTTGGTGAGATTACAAATTTGATTGATAAAGATAATGGTGTTGATGTAATATTCTTAGACTTCTGTAAGGCATTTGACTTAATATTTCATGATATTTAGATTAAGAAACTAGAATGATATGAAATCAACATGGCACACATATTGATTAAAAACTGGTTAACTGACAATGTAATGGAAAATGGGAATCCTCATTGAGGAGGTTTGCATTTCTAATGGGGTCCCACAAGGATCAGTTTTTGGCCCTACACTATTTAAAGTCTTAACCAATGACCTGAGAGAATACATAAAATCTGCAAATTTAAATAGCAGTTTTAATATTTACTTCCAGATCACTGATGAAAGTTTGAATCATGTTGCGCTTTGTACCAATCCTTGAAGAACCCCACTAGAAATCTCCCATTCAGTGTTCCCCATAGATGATTACTTTTCGAGATGTCAGTTGGCCAGTTCTTAATCCATTTAACTTGATTTATTGCTGTTGTACAGTGCTAATGTTTTAATCAGAATGTCAGGTGGTACAGAGACAAATGCCTTACTACAGTCTATGTATATTATACTTGTGCAATTACCTTATCAACCAAATTTGTAATCTCTTCAAAGAATTAAATCTAGTTTGCTAAAATCCATTTTTCATGTTGACTGGCACTAATTCTATTCCTGTCCTTTAATTCTCTATTAATTGAATCTGGTATCAGTTTTTCCATTTTTCCTGGAATTGATGTCAGGCTAACCAGCTTATTGTTACCTGGGTCATCCCACTTGCCCTTTTTAAATATTGGCACATTAGTCCTCTTCCAGTTTTCTGGAATTTTCCCAGTAGTCTAAGATGTATTAAAAATGAACTTCAGGTGGGCCAGAGATCTCCTCAGCCAGGTCTTTTAGAACTCTTGGGTGCAAGTTATCTGGGCCTGGTGATTTAAAAATGTTTATTCCTTGTAGATGCCATTTAACGTCTTCCTGGGTTATTAATAGACTGGAATATATTTTGTCATCCTTATGTGATACATCATCCTGCTTCTTTCCATGTATGGAACAGAAATATTTATTTAACATGTCTGACTTTTTTGCATCATTAACAGTTTTACCATCTCCATCTAGTAATGGGTCTTATATTTGTTGCTATCTATTTCCCCTTTTCCCATTGTTATATGTTACTTTTTTATTTCTAATTTCTGCCTTAATTTTGCCACTGAACCAGGATGTGGTTTTAGGTCAAGTTGTTTTCTTTCTTGACAGTGGTAGAGCTTTTGACTACCTATTAAACTCTTCTTATAGAACTCCCAATGTTAAGAACATAAGAACGGCCATACTGGGTCAGACCAAAGGTCCGTCTAGCCCAGTATCTGTCTACTGACAGAGGCCAATGCCAGGTGCCCCAGAGGGAGTGAAGCTAACAGGCAATGATCAAGTGATCTCTCCCCTGCCATCCATCTCCATCCTCTGATGAACAGAGGCTAGGGACACCATTCTTAACCCTTCCTGGCTAATACCCATTTATGGACTTAGCTTACCATGAATTTATCCAGTTCCCTTTTAAACATTGTTATAGTCCCAGCCTTCACAACCTCCTCAGGTAAGGAGTTCCACAGGTTGACTGTGCGCTGTGTGAAGAAGAACTTCCTTTTATTTGTTTTTAAAACTGCTATCTATTAATTTAACCTGCTACCTATTAATTTCGCGCTTTTTGGCATTGGTGACCCTAGTTTTTGTATTATGGGAATAAGCAAATAACTTTTCCTTATCCACTTTCTCCACATCACTCATGATTTTATATACCCTCTATCATATTGCCCGTTAGTCTCCTCTTTCCAAGCTGAAGAGGCCTAGCCTCTCTAATCTTTCCTCTTATGGGACTGTGATGTTATGATATAAAATGGGACCATATAGAACATGGTTTGCACCAAGGTCCTGTAGTGGCACCAAATCCTATGTAAAAGGGGTCATGTAGGATGTCTAAGAGCAGGTTCTGGGTTACTGGTTATGATTATGCTGTCGTATGTCGGTATCATTTGTAGTTGAAGTTATAAGTATTGGCTGTATACTGTCTGTTTTTCAAATTGGTGCTGCAGTTCTGGGAAACACTCCAGACAAGTGGGTGTTAGCTCTGCTTAGGCTGCTGATGGCCCATTAAGGACCATCAGCTACACAATTGACCCATTGAGAGAAGCAGATACACCTTGTAACTCAGCAGGGTGTGCAGGGACTTGCCCATGTGACTCAGACCCATTTTGCTGTATCTTTCCACAGTAAGACAAAGACGTTCTCTTACACTTGGAAAAACCTATATAGGCTGATGCCTCATCTCTATCTGGTCTTCAATCCTGCTTCCTACCTCTGGAGGGACTTTGCTACAAGCTGAAGCTCATCACAAGGGGACTGATGACCCATCCCAGCGGGGGATGTTCTCCAGAGACTTGATTTGAACCTGCAGTTTACTCCATCACTGCTAAAACCTGAACTAAGAACTTTGCCATTACTGTATGTAATTGACATTTAACCATTCTAGCTCTCACCTCTATCTTTTTCCCTTTATGATAACCTTTGGATTTTAGATTCTAAAGGATTGGCAACAGCGTGATTTGTGGGTAAGATCTGATGTGTATATTGACCTGGGTCTGGGGCTTGGTCCTTTGGGATCAAGAGAACCTTTTTTCTTTTACTGGGTGTTGGTTTTCATAAACATTCATCCCCAGACGGGTGGCACTGGTGGTGATACTGGGAGACTGGAGTGTCTAAGGAAATTGCTTGTGTGACTTCTGGTTGCCAGTCGGGTGAAACCGAAGTCATTTTTGTCTGGCTTTTGGTTTGCCTTAGAAGTGGAAAAACCCCAGCCTTGGGGCTGTGACTGCCTGTTTGAGCAATCGGTCCTGAATTGGCACTCTCAGTTGGTCCCGCCAGACCACATCGTCACAGGACCCTCTCCAAACCCTAATCATTTAGTTGCCCTTTTCTGAACTTTTCTAATGCTAGAATATCTTTTTTGAGGTGAGGAGACCACATCTGTACACAGTATTCATGACGCGGGCGTACCATGGATTTATATAAGGCAATAATATATTTCTCTGTCTTATTTTCTGTCCCCTTTTAATGATTCCTAACATCCTGTTTGCTTTTTTGACCGCCTCTGCACACTGCGTGACCATCTTCAGAGAACTATCCACAATGACGCAAGATCTTTTTCCTGACTCATTGTAGCTAAATTAGTCCCCATCTATTGTATGTATAGTTGAGGTTATTTTTTTCAATGTGCATTACTTTACATTTATCCACATTATTATTCATTTGCCAATTTTGTTGCCCAATCACTTAGTTTTGTGAGATCTTTCGAAGTTCTTCACGATCTGCTTCGGTCTAACTATCTTGAGTAGTTCAGTATCATCTGCAAACTTTGCCACCTCACTCTTTACCCCTTTCTCCGATCATTTATGAATAAATTGAATAGGATTGATCCTAGGACTGACCCTTGGGAACACCACTGTTACCCCTCTCCATTCTGAGAATTTACCATCATTCCTACTCTTTGTTCCCTGTCTTTTTAACAGTTTCAATCCATGAAAGGACCCTTCCCTTTTATCCCATGACAGCTTAATTTACGTAGAGCTCTTGGTGAGGACCTTGTCAAGCTTTCTGAAATCTAGTCACTATGTCCACTGGATCCCCTTGTCCACATGTTTGTTGACCCCTTCGAAGAACTCTAATAGATTAGTAGACACAATTTCCTTTACAGAAGCCATGTTGACTATTGCTCAACAGTTTATGTTCTTCTATGGGTCTGACAATTTTATTCTTAACTATTGTTTCGACTAATTTGCCCGTACTGACGTTAGACTTACCGGTCTGTAATTGCTGGGATCACTCTAGAGCCTTTTAAATATTGGTGTTACATTAGCTAACTTCCAGTCATTGGGTACTGAAGCCGATTAAGCAAGTTACAACCTTAGTTAATAGTTCCGCACTTCACATTTGAGTTCTTTCAGAACTCTTGGGTGAATGCCATCCGTCTTGGTGACTTGTTAATGTTGAGTTTATCAATTAATTCCAAAACCTCCTCTAGTGACACTTCAGTCTGAGACAGTTCCTCAGATTTGTCACCTACAAAAGCCAGCTCAGGTTTGGGAATCTCCCTAACATCCTCAGCTGTGAAGACTGAAGCAAAGAATCCATTTAGTTTCTCCACAATGACTTTATCATCTTTTAAGCGCTCCTTTGTTATATTTCAATGTCAGGGCCCGACTGGTTGTTTAGCAGGCTTCTGCTTCTGATGTACTTAAAAACTTTGTTATTACCTTGGAGTTTTTGGCTAGCCGTTCTTCAAACTCTTCTTGGCTTTCTTATTACACTCTTGCACTTAGCAGGCAGTGTTTGTGCTCCTTTCTATTTGCCTCACTAGGATTTTGACTTCCACTTTTTAAAGGAAGTCTTTTTATTTCTCACCGCTTCTTTTACATGGTTGTTAAGCCACGGTGCTCTTTTTTAGATTCTTTTACTGTGTTTCTTAATTTGGGAGTACATTGAATGGTGTGGCCTCATATATGGGTGTCTTTAAAAGCGCCCAGTTCAGCATGCGGGATTATCACTTTGGCAGTGATACTGGGATACTTGACTCTATTTGAACTGTTGGTATTAAACGTAACCCTCTCGATTTTGTACTCATTCCACTTCTATTGAAGATATAAGACTGGGCCCACAGTGTTGTGTGCTGATTGAGAGTGTTCTTCGCAACCAGTGTGATTTGTGATGCCTAGTGTGATTATGGTCACTTTATCAAAGCCGGTCCTGGAGCATATGAGTGATCCTCCTAATACTGGACCAGGCTCCTAGCGCTCGACTAGGATTAATCTAGAGTGCCCTTCCCTTGGATTAGGTCCCTAATCCACGTCGCTCAGTAGAGAAGCAGTTAGTGAAGTATTGAGAAAGTATTTAGTAGTCTCTGCATTTTCAGTCTTTGAAGGTGAAAGTGTGCTCGAGTCAATATGGGGATATTGAAAACTCCCTCCACTACTATGGATATCTGTGGTGCTTAATTTTGATCAGAGTCGCGTCTAGTTGTACTTCACGCAAATTCAGCTCATCAACTACTTACAATTTCCTGTCATGTAGTGCTTGTCCAGCATAATAAAGACTCCCTGAATGTTACATTTTTTTAGTAACATAGAATGTTCTTATCCATAGAGTTTCTAGTGGAACATTGTGGATTCGCTTAAGATTTTTATTTCATTTGAATCTACATTTTCTTTCAATATAGTGCCACCCTACTCCGCCTGCCAAAACGAGTGGCTGTTCTTCGTTCTCAATATATTGTCTCGTACCAGAATGTATCATGTGGTCCTTTCATTGATTCCGTACTAAACTCCAAGTGTCATCGCAGTGTTCGTGATGCCTATTATATCAATGGTCCTCCCTGGTAATCACAAGGACACTCGGCTCAGTGTCACGCGATCTATTATTTAGCCTATCCTAGCATTTGATACAGCACTTATAAAAGTTGTGCCTGTTTATTTGTCTGCCTTTCTTGATGTGCCAGATTCTTTTTTATGTGATTGTTTCTATCATCTGGATCCGGCCTTACATATTCCCCTTCCATCCTCTGCTCCTGAGTATAACCTTGAAGATTCTCTATCATCAACTCTCCCCTAAGAGAGTCTGTGTCTTGATCCACATGCTCCTCTGCAGCAGTCGGCTGTGCCCCATCTCCTAGTTTTAACTGCTCTACAACCTTTTTTAATGTTTAGTGCCAGCAGGTCTTGGTTCCACTTTGGTTTCGGTGGAGTCCATCTCTCCTGCATTAGGCTCTCATCCAAAAGTCCCCAGTGTCTAATGAACGTAAATGCCTCTTTCTTCACCATCGTCTCATCCGACATGAGACTCTGACGCTCTGCCTGCCTACCTGGCCCTGGTGTGGATACTGGAGCATTTCTAAGAATGGCCACCAAAGAGGTCCTGGATTTAGAGTCTTTCACCTAGCAGCCTTAATTTGGCTCTCCAGACATCCCTCCTAACCCTTCCTATGTCATGGGTACCATACAATGTACCGACACGGCTCCCTAGCACTACACATAAGTCTGTCTAGATGCCCAGAGATCCGCAACCTTCGCACCAGGCAGGCCAAGTCCAACATACGGTTCACCTTGTACATACAGACCAGCTATCTATGTTTCTAATGATCGAATCTCCCATTACAAACACCTTGCCTTTTCTAGAAATGGAGTTCCTTCCCCCGGGGAAGGTAACCTCAGTGCGAGAGCACCCCCAGCACCATTCATGGAAGAGGGTCCCCAACGTATGAAAAGTTCCCTCAGCTCCATTGACTGCTCTGCTTCCCTGGGCTCTCCTCACTCAACAGCGCAGGGGCTGTCTGGACTGGGGTGGACCATTCTACACAGTATCCCGGAAGCCTTCATCAAAATACCTCTCTGCCTCTCTTAGCTCCTCCAGTTCCACCACCTTGGCCTCCAAAGTCCGTACGTGGTCTCTGAGGGCCAGGAGCTCCTTGCACCGACTGCACACATATGCCACCCGCCCACAGGGCAGGTAATCATACATGCTGCACTCAGCGCAATAAACTGGATAGCCCCCACTCTGCTGCTGGGCTTCTGCCTGCATTGTCTCCTAGTTAATGAAAAGGTGATTTAAAGAAAGGGGTTTTGGAATATGGTTTGGATGATAGGTTTTAAGGGGACTACAGGGGAACAGGTAGGACCAACAAGGGACCCCCCCCCTCCCTTCCCAAACTCCCTTGCAAAACTCCCTGTTAGCAGCCCCTGGTCACAAGCAACCTGGTTGCTTGTGTGCGGCTTTATAAAGCCCTGGCCTGAATTAATGCCCCGCCCACTCATTAAGGCTCAGCCAATTACCAGAAGCTTCAAGCTTTCAAACCTTCCTTTGAAGCTCACTGCCTCCAACTGCCAGCCACAGCACACGGTCCTTCAAACAACCAAACAAACAAACAGACTGACAAACACAAGCTCAGCACACAGCAAGTAACCCACAAACACACACATACTACAGACAGTCACTTAGCCCACAGATGCTGTATTTGCTCCTCCTTCACCTGGAGAATTCCCTTGCAAAACTCCCTCTTAGCAGCCCCTGTTCAGATTTTTCTGTATATTTTTCCTCCATGTCAATTTCATAACTTTCCTCAGCTTTGGGAAATTAGTCCTTTTGAAGCACCAAGTATATATATTACTGGTTGAAACTGTTCTCTGTTTGCCCATATTGAACTTGGGCACCTAGAATGATGCTGTGGCCAAAACAGCTAATGTGATCCTTGGATGTATAAAAAGGGGAATATTGACTAGGAGTAAAAAGGTTATATTACTTCTGTATTTGGCACTGGTGCAACTGCTTCTGGAATACGGTGTCTGGTTCTGTTATCCACCCTTCAGGAAGAATTTTGAAAAACTGGAAAAAGTTCAGTGAACAGTCATGAAAATTTAATTAGAAAAATGTGAATTATATTTGGGAACCATTTAAGAACATCTTACTAGATGCCCCAAAAGCCACAATCCCACAACTAAGGAAGAAGGCCATGCTGGTTAAAAAACTGACCTGGTTTAGAGGGGAAGGGAGTTATAAAAATAGAAAAATAATATATAACAAATGGAAGAAAGGGGAAGTTGATAGTAATGAATATAAATCAGAAGTTAGGAATGGTAGAAAGTTGATAAGGGAAGCAAAATGACACATGGAGCAATCTATGGCCAGCTGAATTAAGGACAATAAGAAGGAGTTTTGTTAAATATATTAAGAACAAAAAGAATCCTGACAATAGTATTGGTCCATTACTAGATGGAAATGGTATAATCATCAATAGTAAAGCAGAAAAGGCTGTTCATAGACTCATAGACTCATAGGTCAGAAGGGACCAATATGATCATCTAGTCTGACCTCCTGCACAAGGCAGGCCACAAAACCCTACCCATACACATTTATAATAACCCCTAACCCATGACTGAGTTATTGAAATCCTCAAAATTGTGATTTGAAGACCAAGCTGCAGAGAATCCACCAGCATCTTTCTGTTCTGTATTTGGGGAAAAACAGATTATATAGTCTCATCATATGATGATGATAAGACTCTTTCCATTCTATTAGTATCTGTAGTGATGTTAAACAGAAGCTACTAAAGTTAGACATTTTAAAATCAGTAGGTCTAGATAACTTGCATCCAAAATTTGTAAAATAGCTGGCTGAGGTGTGTGCTGAACCATTAACACAGACTTTCAGTAAGTCTTGGGGCACTGGGGAAGTTCTAGAAGACTGGAAGAAAGTTGGTGTTGTGCCAATTTTAAAAAATGGTAAGTGACATGACGTGAATATTTATAGGCCTGTCAGCCTGACATTGAGCCCTGGCAAAATAATGGAGTGGCTTATAGGGGATTCGATTAATAAAGAATTAAAATATGGCAGTACAATTAATGACAATTAACATGGCTTTATGGAATATAGATTCTATCAAACCAATGTGTTTTTCTTTTTATGAGATTACATGTTTGCTTACTAAAGATAATAGTATTGATGTAATGTATTTTGACTTCTGTAAGATGTTTGACTTGGTACTGCACAACATCTTGATTAAAAATCTGGAAAAATATAAAATTAATTTAACACACATTCAATGGATTAAAAACTGGTCAATTGGTAGGTCTCAAAATGTGACTTTAAATGGAGAGTCATTATTTACTGGGTCTGTTTTCAGTGGAGTCCTGCAGGAATCAGTTCTTAGCCCTACACTATTTAACATTTTTATCAATGACCTGGAAGCAGACATACAATCATCACTGATAAAGTTTCCAGATGACAGAAAAATTGGGGGAGTAGTAAATAATGAAGACGACAGGTCATGATTCAGAGCGATCTGGATTGGTTGATAAACTGGATGCAAACAAACACTGCGTTTCAATATGGCTAAAGGTAAATGTATACATCTAGGAACAAAGAATGTAGACCATACTTATAGGAGGGTGTACTCTATCCTGGGAAGCAGTGACTCTGAAAAAGATTTGGAGGTCATGATGGATAAACAGCTGAACATGAGTTCCCAATGTGATACTGTGGCCAAAAGAGCTAATGTGATCTTGGGATGTATAAACAGGGGAATCTTGAGTAGAAGTAGACAGGCTATTTTTCCTCTATATTTGGCACTGGTGCAAAAGCTGCTGGAGTACTGTATCCAGTTCTGGTGCCCACAATTCAAGAAGGATGTTGATAAGTTGGAGATGGTTCAGAGAAGAGTGACAAGAATGATTAAAATAATAGAAAACAGACCTTTTAATGATAGACTCAAAGACCTCCATCTATTTAACGTAAAAAGCTATTTAGCTTAACAAAATCAGTTTTTTAAAGTACATCAGCAGCAGGAAGCCTGCTAAACAACCAGTAGAGCCAATGGATGATAGAGATGGTAAAGGAGCACTCAAGGATGATAAGGACATTGCGGAGAAACTAAATGGAGTCTTTGCAATGCTTTTCATGCCAGAGAATGTGAGGGAGATTCCCAAACCCATAGGCACCAACTTTCCCCGGCGCCGGTGGGTGCTTGTGCCCCACCGCCCCAACTCCACCTTTTCCCCTGCCCTGCCCCCATTCCAAACCCTTCCCCAAAGTCCCACCCCAACTCCACCTGCTGCCTGCCCCTATTGGACCCGTTCCCCAAATCCCCACCCTGGCCCCGACTCTTCCTTTAGCATGCTGTGTTCCCCCCCTCCCAGCCGGGCAAAACACCTGTTTTGTGGCGCAAGCGCTGGGAGCTAGGGGGAAAAGCTACTAGAATTCTTTGAGGGGGTCAACAAGCATGTGGACAAGGAGGATCCAGTGGATATAGTGTACTTAGATATTCAGAAAGCCTTTGATAAGTTCCCTCACCAAAGGCTCTTAAGCAAAGTAAGCAGTGATGGGATAAGAGGGAAGGTGCTCTTATGGATTGATAACTGGCTAAAAGATAGGAAACAAAGGGTAGGAATAAATGGTCAGTTTTCAGAATGGAGAGAGGTAAATAGTGGCATCCCCCAAGGGTCTGTACTGGGACCAGTCCTATTCAACATGTTCATAAATGATCTGGAGAAAGGGGTAAACTGTGAGGTGGCAAAATTTGGAGATGATACAAAACTACTCAAGATAGTTAAGTCCAAAACAGACTGTGAAGAGTTACAAAGGGATCTCATAAAACTGGGTGACTGGGCAACAAAATGTCAGATGAAATTCAATGTTGATAAATGCAAAGTAATGCACTTTGGAAAACATAATCCCAACTATACATATAAAATAATAGGGTCTAAATTAGCTGTTACCACTCAAGAAAGAGATCTTGGAGTCATTGTGGATAGTTCTATGAAAACATCCACTCAGTGTGCAGCGGCAGTCAAAAAAAGCAAACAGAATGTTGGGAATCATTAAGAAAGGGATAGATAATAAGACAGAAAATATATTGCCGCTATATAAATCCATGGTACGCCCACATCTTGAATACTGCATACAGATGTGGTCGCCTCATCTCAAAAAGATACACTGAACTTGGAAAAGGTTCAGAAAGAGCAATAAAAATGATCAGGGGTATGGACCAGCTTCCATATAAGGAGAGATTAATAAGGTTGGGACTTTTCAGCTTGGAAAAGAGACGACTAAGAGGGGGATATGATAGAGGTCTATAAAATTATGCTTGGTGTGGCAAAAGTTAATAAGGAAATGTTATTTACTCTTTCTCGTAAGACAGGAATTATTGGGTCACCAGATTAAATTAATAGGCAGCAGGTTTAAAACAAACAAAAGGAAGTATTTCTTCACACAATGCACAGTCAACCTATGGAACCTTTTTTCAGAGGATGTTTTGAAGGCCAAGATCATAACTGGATTCAAAAAAGAACTAGATAAGTTCATGGAGGATAGGTCCATCAATGGCTATTAGCCAGGATGGGCAGGGATGGTGTCCCTAGCTTCTGTTTGCCAGAGGCTGGGAATGGGCGACAGGGGATGGATCACTTGATAATTACCTGTTCTGTTCCGTCCCTCTGGGGCACCTGGCATTAGCTCCTGTTGGAATATAGGATACTGGGCTACATGGACCTTTGGTCTGACCCAGTCTGGCCATTCTTGTTTTCTTATGTTCTTATGTTAAGAGAAGGTTAAGGAGTGACTTGACTGCAGTCTATAAATATCTATGTGGGTAACAAATACTTAATACGGGGTTCTTCAGTCTATCAGAGAAAGGTATAACAGTCCAATAGCTGGAAGCTGAAGCTGGACAAATGGAGATAATATGTAAATTTTTGACACTGAGGGTTATTAACCACTGGAACAACTTACCACAGGACATGGTGGATTTTCTATCGCTAACAATTTTAAAATCAAGATTGGTTGTTTTTTAAAAACATCTGCTGTAGGAATTATTTTGAGAAAGTTCTGTGGCCTAAGTTATACAGGAGGTGAGACTAAATGATCACAATGATCCCTTCTGGTCTTGGAATCTATGAATGATTAAAAATTGGAAACCTGGCCCTTTAAGTGTTAGAGCTGTCTATTTAGTTTATCAAAGAGAAGCTTAAGAGTGACTGGATCATAGTTTATAATTACCCATACGGGGAACAGAAAATTGGTAATATAGAGGTCTTTCAATTTAGCAGACAAAGGTATAACAAGAGCCAATGGCTGGAAGCTGAAGCTGGACAAATTCAGGGCTGGTTTCTATTACAGAGTTAGGTCGATGCAAGGCAGCCTATGTTGACCTAATTAAATCAGTGTCTGAACTAGAATGGTGTGCCCATCGATGTCAGTGCCTTACTCCACCGACATCATAAGTCCACCTCCATTAGAGGCGTAGGGCTTATGTCAGTGCAGTTAGGGTGATGGTGTAGTTCGACCCGGTGTTACTTACATTGACTGTTGGCTGTCTTCAGGGCAGAAGCCATGAAATTGACAAGAAAGCAGGACAGCTAGAGCCCAGCTGCCCCCAGCTCCCATGGAGAGCTGGGCAGCTGGACTCCAGTCCTGGCTGGGAGCTAGGGCAAGAATGGATCCCACTCAAGGCAGGGAGCTGGGGCAAGAAGCCTGGATAGCTGGACTCTGCTCCCTCCTGGGAACTGGGCTGTCCTGTCAGTTTCATGGCTTGGAGGTGGGTGTGTGTGCGTGCAAAGAAATTCTGCAGGGCTTCCCCCTACTCCCAGCAGGGAATGGGGAGATGAGAAGCCTCGGGTGGATTTCCACTGCTCTCAACAGGGAACAGGGAGTGGGGGAACGAGGGGGACAGCCCACCGGGAACCCATGAGGCAGCCAGGCTCCTGGCAGGGAGCTGCCAGTGCAGCTGGGAGATCAGGCTCTCAGCTTCCCACATTGTCCCTCTCAGGTCAGTAGAAGTGCTCCTGGTGAGGACATGTACCACTGACCCAAGAAATGTAGTCTGGACATGCACCAGCACAGTAATTACTGAGGTGTTTGTAAGTTGCCCTAAGATAGGTTGACTTATGTTTCTAGTGTAGAGCTATTCTCAGTCTAGAAAGAAGATGCTAAATTTTAACAATGAAGGTGATAAACCATTGGAACAGCTTACAAAAAATTGCGGTAGATTCTCCATCAGTGGAAATTTTTAAATCAAGATAGAATGTGTTTCTAAATGATATGATCTAGTTCAACCACACCTGGTAGACTTGAAGCAGGAATTAATTCAAGGAAGTCCCATGGCCTGTGTTATATAGGAGGTCTGACTAGATGATCACAGTGGTCCCTTCTGGCTTTAAAATCTATGACTCATTGCCTGATCGGAGACGGGAGATAACATCTCAATAGTAAAAGAGAGATGATAGATATGGTCCGAATATTCCATGAAGAGCTTCGAAGGTGAAGACAAGTAGCTTATGTTTGATGAAATGGAAAAAGGGGAGCCAGTGAAGGCATGCAAAGAGTGGGGTGACATGGTCAAGGCAACAAACTAAGAAAATAATCATTGCAGCAGCATTTTGAGTAGATCTAAGACAGACAAGATGTGATAAATCCAGAAAAGAGGATGTTGCAATAATCATGAAATGAGGAGGACTTGGCCAAGAATTTTTGCTGTGTGGATGGATAGGCAAAGCTTAGAGATGTTGTGTGGAAAGAATGAGCAGGAGTAGATGCAGTCTGGATGTGAGGCTCTAGAGCAGACATGGGCAAACTACGGCCTGCGGGCCACATCCGGCCCACGGGAATGTCCTGCCCGGCCCCTGAGCTCCTGGACAGGGAGCCTAGTCCTCAGCCCCTCCCCTTCCCCGCAGCCACGCCGCCGCAGAGGCTGCGCTATGTCCCTCTGCTCCCTCTGGGCAGTATGGGGAGCGCAGCAGGCTCTGGCCAGGTGTTGCAGCTGCAAGCTCCTGCTGCTGGTAAGGGGGTGCAGTGCGAGGGAAGGAGGGTTGGGTAAGGGAGTGGGAGGCAGTCAGGGAGGAGGGGGTGGTTGGATGGGGTGGAGGTTCTGGGGGGTGGTCAGGGGATGGGGAGCAGGGAAGGTTGGGAGTCGGTGTCCCGGGAGGGCCTGTTGGGGGTGGGGGTGTGCATAGGGGTCGGGGCAGTCAGGGGACAGGGAGCAGGGGGGGTTGGATAAGGGAGTGGGATCCCAGGGGGCAGTTAGGGGCGGGGGGTTCCGGGGGGGGTGGTCAGGGGATGAGGAGCTGAGGGTGGTTGGATAGGGGGTGGGAGTCCTGGCGGTGCTGTCAGGGGGTGGGGTTGTGGCTAGGGGTCAGGGCAGTCAGCGGACAGGGAGCAGGGGGGTTGGATAGGAGGCAGGGGTCCCAGGAGGGGGTGGTCAGAAGACAAGGAGCAGGGGGTTTGGATGGAGGTTCTGAGGGGGGCAGTTAGGGGGCAGGAAGTGGGAGGGGGTAGATAGGGGATGGGGGCCAGACTGTTTGGGGAGGCACAGCCTTCCTTACCCAGCTCTCCATACAGTTACGCAACCTTGATGTGGCCCTTGGGCCAAAAAGTTTGCCCACCCCAGTTCAAGAAAGAGGGCCAGTCACAGGTAATGGCCAGAGTACAGATCTGAGTGACAGTGAGGATGGTGTTGTTTTCCACAGACAGAGAGGACTTGAAAGGAAAGCTTTAGGAATTCTGTTTTACTTATGTTGAGCTGAAGCTGACAGCTAGTCATCCACAAGAAGATGTCAGAGATGGGCCTTGGGCACAAGAAACAGGAAGTTCATCTCCGCTCTGTTTCTTCTTTAGGAATCTCACAGGTAATTCCTTATTGAGACCATATAGCCAGATACACCTTGAACGTGATCTTCGGACTAGAGGTCCAAAACATATTGAGTTACAAAAATAGTTTACCATTTTATCAGGCAGCAGCAGATCTGGGGCATCAGCATGATCATCCACTTGCCACTGCCCTCAGAATAATGGCTCTCAAATGACTCCGTCCTCCTCTTTGCCATGCAGGTCTTAAGGGATCTCAGACAATTTGTAACAGATGAAGTGGAAAGTATAATAACTTGGGTATTTGTGATAGAAAACTTGAGCTGAGGCAAACAAACTGAAGAACAAAGATTTCTTACATGCTTATGTTTAGGCTGTTATAGTAAGAGAATCTTTTTCTCTTCCTTCATAGTGGATGGCAAAGCATGCCTGAAAGAACTATTCAGTGTGGCTTCTGCTTAATCGAAATAGATTTTCTGCAATCCATAACAGAACCCAGTATGATTCACTGCAGTTAGACTTCTGCACCAAGATTATCTGCATCTGAGAAGGGTTCTCAGGATACCTGGAACCAATCACCTTGGACTTGCCCATTACATGACACTTCCCCTCCTAAATTTGATCTGTTTACCTGATAGGACATCTTGGACATATCAAAGGAGACAAAAGCCATGACCTCATACTTCTCCTAACAAAGAGTGTCAACATCTCATTCAAAGAAGGAACTATACCTCCTCATTTTAAGACATATTGTACATCTGGCCAGCCTTAAAGAGATCTTCAGGAGATGCAACAGACCTTGTCTACTAGCACCAGGTGGTGAAAGTTTCTGAAAAAGTTAATTGAGAGCTATCTCCAAGTATGTCTGTCCACAGCCAATATCCAAAGTCATTCCTTTCCAGGGCAGGATATTGTGGACAGTCTCTAACTATCCATTAATAAAGGACAAATACCAGTGCTCTTACTCCTAGATCTTTCCTCTTTATTCTAGATGGTCAGTCAGAGAATACTGCTGTCCAGTTTTAAAGATGCAGCAGGAATAAAGAGAAATATTTTTAAATGGTTTGAAACCTTCCTTCAGGGCCATACCCAGATGATGCTGATGAGCAACTGGTCCTCTATTATCAAAAAGCTTCACTTGTAGGGTATTACAATGTTCCACTCTCTCTCATGACCTCTTTAATATATATATGCAGCTGTTGGTGTAACTGTAGAAACATAGAAACTGCTGTAGTGACCAGATCAGTGGTCCATCTAATCCAGCTTCTGTGTCTCAAATGTCAACAATAAGCAGATGATCCTCAGTTCTATTTATTGTTTATATCGTACACAAACATAACCCAGCACTCAGTTGAGATCAGCACCTGGATGGGGAAGAGGTGACTGAAGTTAAATCCAAGCAAGATGCAGGTTATGCTTGAAGGCAGAATGAAAGAGTTTGAAGAGACACCATGATGTTGACAAGAACTGAGGATGGATGTCCTCAAATCAAAAACGTATGCAACCATCTATGGTTCTATTCTGCATTCCGCTTTCAAACTGGACACTCACATTAGCCACAAAAAAGGTGTTCTGCCATTTGTGACTACTATTTTCAAGGCCATCAAATCTCTAAAACCAAGATACTTAAAGGATTACCTCACCCTTTGCATCCGCAACTGTGCTTAACAGCGCTCCTCTTTAGGAACAATGGAATTGCACAGGAGGCACACCTGTCTTGGCTGCTGTTCCAAGCTTTTGGAATTTGCTTCCATAAGAACTTAGAATGGCCACAATTTTTAAGTCTAAATGTAATTCCTACCTCTTCAATCTAGTTTTCTAATCCAGCAACTGTAAACCTAATAGCATCTCTGATTTCCAATAAAAATAATATTCCTGCATGAATAATTGCAGTGTTTGTTGCACAATTGCTTGTGTTCATATCTGTCAAGCCAGTGCAGTAACGTTTGATTTCATGACAAGCTATACAAATGTTGCCAAAGTGTATCTGCCTTGGGTATCTGCCAGAAATAGGTAAAATAAATCAAATATCTGTTCTGGTCAGGGTTTTATAACGCACTTCAGGTTTTATGCCATTGCCTTTTGTTATTGACTATTGTTGGTTTTCTGGCAGTGAAATGCAATTCCTGCCATCTCTCTTGTTACTTACAGTTTTTCTTTATCATTTCTGATAATTTGAGGAAATGGCTTTCTCACATTCCCTTATATTTTGGACACTAGAGTAGAATCTCTGTGTCAAAAATATTGTACAGTCATTCCTCACTGGATTTGAACAGCATTTTGTGTCTGCTAGTTGGCCATGGATTTGATATTTAATAAGAGCCTGTCTTAGTTTTTCATATTTCATCATGGTGACGTATTTGATTATGTGATTGTTGTGGATAGGGATATGTAGCTAATTATCTTGTTGTTTGTGATCTCTTCTTCCCAGTGATCCCTGTACTGGTGTTTTAGATTTTGATCTGGTATCCTGAATCATATTCTAGTCTAAACTAGTTTGCTCTATTAGTCTGGAGGTTAGTGTTGTCGAGGCTTGGGAGTGATGTTAGAGGTGGAGTATGTTTTCATTTAGCATGAGTTTTTGCACTTTGATATGGCAGATGTTTTTGCTGCTTTGGAAGAGATGACATTAGAAGTTGTGTTCTTTTTTATGGTGGAGCAAGAGAAGTATTTTAGTTATGTTCTAAAGTAACTGAGTAACTGTGCATGTGTAGTACTTGCAGATCTGTAGATGCAGTTTCTACTTTTTCCCCTTAATTAGTTAGCTGGACCTCAGACTTTACTCCCCCATATTTGAACAGGTTGACTTATACTTTTGTATGCTTTTAGCATGGCATAGAAAGCCCACACAGTTGTTTCTTATAGTGCTTTTATAGTCAGTCTTATGCTTCCTGATTATTTATTATGAGGTACAAGTCTGTGTAATTGACAGTGTGTTCACTCAGTGGTGGATTAACTATGGGCTATGTAGGCCATGCCCTGTAACAATGGTAAACGAGGGGCAATGCTCAGCTCTCAAAAGAGAGAAGAGACACGCTACTTAGCACTAGATCCCTGTGAAATTCTTGTGTTTTGGTTTGGTTTTTGGAGGTAATTTTATTTTATTTTTTATTGTGGGAAGAAGTCAGGGGCCTTCTCCTGGGGTGGGAGCCCTAGGGAGGGTATCAGATCCTGCCCCCGAAGTGGGAGGCCCTCAGGCAGGTGTATGGCGAGACAGCATGCCCTGCACTCACCCTGCAGCAGCAGCTCCTGTCCTGTGGGATTGGGACTGGCTTCCTGCTCTGGGCATTGTTTCATAGATTTATTTCATGTTATAGGTTATTTTTCATTTTATTGCATGTTAGTTTGCACTGGTAGAAACCACTGGTCTCTGCCATATCACATTTTTCCATTTGTGTTCTGATTTGACCTGTGTTTCTCGCTGGTCCACTGACAGCTCACTGATCACTGCAACACCACAACTGTTGCACTCTCAAGTATACTTAAAACCCCTCTGTCTTTATTTCTAAAAGTATTCCTTTATGTCTCAGCACTGACACCCCACATTGGACACTTTTCAGTGGGATGCAAAAAGAAAAATTACGACCATACTTCTCTTTAAGTAATCTGCACAGTGATGCCTTCTGTCAATAATTTTAAAGGTCTGTCGTCTCAATATTATTTTCAGTTCTAATGGTGGCTGAACAGCAAGACTAATGTTATGTGGCCAGTTGGTCAGAAGGCACGTTGGAGGATATGTGCAGTTTGTCTTTGTCTACCAAGGAGCAGACAACCTCTGCCAACTTCTTGAATTGTTTCCCCCACCTCACCAGCAACACTGTGATAGCTGAGAGGCAGCACCATCCAGATCTGATGAAAACGTAATAGAGTGGAGTGTCATCTGATGCTTGAGGACATGGCATTCCAAACTGTTTCACTGTCTCCCCCACTGGCTTCACATACACATTGAATAGGAAGGGTGAATTCATATCACCCCACATGATGGAATCTTTGGGTATGAGAGCAACTATTCAATGAACACTTATCTCAGAAAGAAGAAAACAGAGCTACACAAGTGCAATTCTGTCTACTCCGCCATTGTCTACAAATACACTAACACCACCTCATAATCTAGACTGCTGAAGGCTGCTGACACATCTAAAGGAATCAAAATGGACAACTAATATTTTAGCTGCTGGGATAAGTTTTATTCTTTCAGTTTCTTATATTCTAATAGTATTTGGGTTTTGTCAGTATGTTTTGAGTTAAAGTGTGATATTTGTTTTTAGGACAAACAAGACCTGTCTTTTCTCTATACCACAGCAGGGTCCTGGCACAGAAGGAGTCCCTCAGAAAAGACATTTGGAAGGCTTACTTGGGGACAATTTCTAATTTTTTACTGTGATCCTACCATATTTTTAAGAAAGAAAACCCCTAAGGTATGGAAGGCAGCCCTCCATCCCCTCCCCCACAAAACTAATACTCTGTGTAGATATCTCTCTTTACATGTCATAGAGTTTAAGGACGGAAGGGACTCCCAAACCATCTAATCTGACCTCCTGTATATCATAGGCAATCAACACCACCCAGCACATGCGCACTAAACCCAACAGCTGAAATTAGACCAAAGTATTATTGCCCACAAGAGAATAGACTATTATGTGCCACAGGCAGAGAACGTCTTTATACGTCCCAGTGCAGGTGGATGTGAAATAGTCAAGACTTTTCTAAATTCCTGGCTTGACAGTTTGGAAAGGAACACTTGCCCCAGAGCAGCCAGTCCTCACTGCAGTTGCTACCCTGATCAACTGTCTTCTAAAGCAATTTCTTGCTTTCTGGTGGCTGGATAATTTGCTAAATTGAATAACAGTGAGAAGTATTTAATACTTAGCTCTTCTCTGGCACTTTCCATCCAAATTTTTCAAATAACTTACAAGCATTAACTAATTAAGCCTCATAACCCTCTGTGGGAAGGCAATTATTTTTATCTCAGTTTTATATATGGAGAAACTGAGGCTCAGAGCGATTAAGTGACTTGTCCAAGGCCACAGAGAAAAAGCCAGAAAAAAAGACAGGGGTTGAACACTGGCTAGGTTCTATCTGTCAGGCTGTCAGGCTGCGCACATGCAGTCAGCAGAGCAAATCATTCAAACATTGGTACTAAGAATGGTACAAGAATAGCTTTCAGATTCCCAGTACTTATTCCTCTGCAAGGAATCATGCTGCATAGCCCCAGAGCAGAAGCAAGTTACTCTCTCCACTGTGGTTTTAACAGAGTTAAAGCTGAGGTTTCTAATTGCTCTCTTGAGGCCTTATTACATGTTGATTAGATCCTTTTGGGAACACATCAAACCTACAACAATAATAAACACTCACTTCTCTGGAAAGTTTGTAACAACCCTAGATGCCCTGCAGGTCTTATGCTGCTGTGCACTGGGTTGGCTACATGAAAACTGGAAATGGCAGCGTGTTTATTTTAGGCTTGCTGCCCCCTTTTTCTAGGGAGATTTCAGATTTGCATGTGCAGGATCTGTGGAATATTTAACAAGCTGATTGAGGACTGCTAAAGATTCATATTTGCCAAAGACTTTTACTCTTCTTTGTTTGCTTTTTTCCCACTTTCCAAAAGTAAAAGTAAAGGCTGTACAGTGGGCTTGGATGAACTGGTTTTATTGTTGAGGGTGTGTGAAAGCATGAGAGTGAACTGCGCACAGGTCTGTTGTGTGCTGTGCTTTCTGTGGAGCCCTCAGAAGACTCCCAAAGAGTTTGATGCACAAAGAAGCTCTTTTAATGTCTGCAATAGCCTGGTTTGCTCTCAAATGCCTCACCGGGGCCAAAAAATACTTGTGCAGCACAAAGAACAGCTTCATTTTGGATGGGCCAGCTGCTAGGGTCAATACCTGTGTCGATCTCATCATGCAGCTCAGGAAAGTTGAAGTATGAATCTTTGCAATTGCTTGACACCCAGAAATGTGGAAGCGTTACAGCCTAGCAATGCTTTCATACAAGGACAAGTGGACGGTTGTCACTGGAACTTTGCTCAGGATTCCCTGAAGAGAGGAAAGAAGCAGATGAAGCTGGATTTGAATTCCCAGTTAACCTTCCATATTCAGAAATGTGTACACACACTAGTTAATATGTTGCTTATTTCAGCTGTAATACATCTAACCTAGCTAGCTATTAGGTATTTATAATGTGCCAGTCATTCTAGTATCTAGACTGTCACCTGAACACTATAATAACAGCAAGTGCAGTTACAGCGAGATCTGTCAATGTGTTGTTAAAGGTCTGGTGGAGGGGGAAAAAACACATTGTCAGTCACCATAAGAATGTTGCTCCCTGGAAATGATAAATCGGGCATACATGGTCTATATCTACCTATAACATATCCACATCTATATCATTAAAGTTTACAAACAGATGGTAAGATATAAATTCTGCACTAGGCATGATTCCTGAAAAACTGAAGATCAACATCAGTTCCTGCAAACTTTAGAAAGTCCACGTCAGGAGAGTGAGGAGGAGGAGCAGGAATCAAGATATGGAGAACATACCCTGAAAGCTTAGAGAAAAGCAGAGTCTCATATTCCCTCCCTGTCTCCTACATGCTTCTCAGTCAGCAGATGTTGAGAGGATTTCTTAGCAGTTCTCCAAAGTTTTCCCCTTAGCTATAGCTTTTTGGTCTGAATCTGTTTTTTCCAGCTCATCATTTTTGCTCCCAGGCAGATCTCAAAGATCTAGGTAGGAGGATGGTCCAGTAGTTAGAGCTATAACTTGGGAGACTGGTGTTCAAGTTCCTATGGGACCTTAGACAAGTCAGTTAGTCTCACTGTACCTCAGTTCCCCATCTGGTACAATGGGATATTAGCACTGTCTTGCCTTATAGAGATATTGCAGGGATAAAAATATTACAATTTTTGAGGTGCTTAGATACTACAGTGATGAGGGCCACATGAGTACCTTGGACAGAGGGTCAAGAAGTTGGATATGAGTCAACAGTGTGCCTTGTTGCCAAGAACACTAATGGCATTTGGGGCATTGCCAGCAGATTGAGGGACGTGATCATTCCCCTCTATTCGACACTGGTGAGGCCTCATCTGGAGTACTGTGTCCGGTTTTGGGCCCCAAATTACAAGGATGTGGAAAAATTGGTAAGAGTCCAGCAGAGGGCAACCAAAACAATTAGGGGGCTGGAGCATATGACTTAAGAGGAGAGGCTGAGGGAACTGGGATTGTTTAGTCTGCAGAAGAGAAGAGTGAGAGGGGATTTGATAGCAGCCTTCAACTACCTGAAGGGGGGTTCCAAAGAGGATGGAGCTAGGCTGTTCTCAGTGGTAGCAGATGACAGAACAAGGAGCAATGGTCTCAAGTTGCAGTGGGGGAGGTTTAGGTTGGATATTAGGAAATACTTTTTCACTAGTAGGGTGTTGAAGCACTGGAATGGGTTACCTAGGGAGGTGGTGGAATCTCCTTCCTTAGAGGTTTTTAAGGTCAGGCTTGAGGAAGCCCTGGCTGGGATGATTTAGTTGGTGATTGGTCCTGCGCTGAGCAGGGGGTTGGACTAGATGACCTCTTGAGGTCCCTTCCAGCCCTGATATTCTATGATTCTAGTCTTTCAGCTGATCAGTTTCTGCTAGTCCAGTGCACCAGATTGTCAGTCCTTAGTACCTCTTGCCTCACTAGACTCCATCTTTCTGTCTGCTAGGATTTGTCTACCAAAAGCTTTCGACTTACCTCAGTACAGATACTTTATAGTTAGTAGCGGTATGTGAAAAAGACCATTACCACTATATGGCTGTTTAAGCCTTAAAGTGATGCCTCCTATCCATACTCTCTGACGTTGATCTGCTCAATATCACTTTCCATCCCATGGTGTCTGACAAACAAAACAGATGTTACATGTCCATCTGGTCAGAAGGTGCAGTGTTGAAGGATATGTGCTGTATGCCTTTATAAATTAAACTGGCTAATTTACATACAATGAGTTGGCAATCTCAGCATAGTTTCCAAGGTATATTTGTTCACATCACTAAAACCTCCATAAAAATTCGAATTTTGCACTTGACAGGAATAGCAGGGATTGCTACAGGCCAGAGTGAAGGTGTTTTGACAGAGCAGTGTCAGGAGCAAGCACTGGACTAACAGGGATGTTGTAGCGCAAGAGTTTGGAGCATTTGTAGAGGTGTGTGTATGGGACCGTGCACTGGTTTAACAGGAGCTGCTACAAGTCAGGAGAAGATTTGGCAGAGATGCTTTGTGGCAGCTGAGAGGATGCCTGGCCATACTATTCCGACCTTTTCCATTTCATAAGTTCCAAATTCATTTAATTCAAAGTAAAATGTTTTGAAGTGTAATTTTCAGTCTGTGGCTTTTGTAATGATTTGGATGGTATCTTTTCTATAGGCTGCATTTCAGACAGGAGAGGGAAGGAAACAGAGGTCTCTTGGAATCTCAAGCAGGAGAGTTGCTCTTGAATCTCTGGTATCTACGAGTCTCTCAGAAATAGGGCATAGGGCCTCCTTGAAATCTCTCTATAATGAATTAGCCTGAAGTAAAAGTAGGTGTTTATCTCAAGTCATTGCCTCAAATAGCTGGCTACCTGTTGGAAGAAGGGTCTGATCGATGCAAACTAAAGCAGCCGTGCGTGAGCTGTTACACAGCGGTTAGTATTGATCAGAGCTAAAGGCTGCCGATAGGAATGCGGAGTGAACTGACAGGAGGAGAAGAGGGAAGGAGGAAACGGCCTTCGCTGGTGGCAGCCGTACAGAGGAAAGCCGATAAAAAGTCAATTCCACTTAACAGAATGGCTGCTAACTAAATATTTTTGGGGCCAGAGCCTTCCCAGATAGCAGCTGGAGTGTCTCTGTTCCGGAACTGAGACATCAAGTGAGTGCCGGACATCGACAGGTGAGATAACAAAGACACTTGTGATCGCTGGTGGAGCAGGAAAGCCCTTCAGAGTCTGTGCACACAGTCCCTGTTCATTCTGCTGAGCTATGTGGAGCACCTCCCATGATTAGGGACAGCTGCTGATGGCAGGAAAAGGGAAGGAGTAAGGAGGAGTATGTGGGATACCCATCTTCAGTACTGTGATAGCTACTTCATACAGAGAAAGAAATTATCCCTGTCTCTGCTACCACCATCTAAGGTCACTGTAACAAACCACATAGAAACATTTGCTGGCTGTGAGATTCTCTATGAGCTGCATAGATTCTCTAGTTCCAGCCTCTGCCAACAGGGAGGCACTTTAGTAAATAATGTAAGAATACTGACCATCAGAGAGTGATAGCTGGCTAGAAATAATTGCACCAAGCTGCATAAATGCAGCATGAGCTAGTTTCAGTGGAAACACCATTTCAGATGCACACATTATTTTCTGTTTGTTGTCTGAAACTTGTGTAATAACAGTGTGTGCTGCTAAACTGCTCCCAGGTTCCAACCCACAGGTAACTACATTTCTGCAAAGGGTGAAGGGATACTTACTATACATATAACCAGTTTATAAAGAATGTAAAAGACTTGGGAATCCTTCTGGATTAAAGGTGGTTAAAATGTAAGTTAAATTATTATAATCTAACTGCAACATTGGCTGGTGTGAGGAGAAAACTGATCAATTCTCCTTGTTCTGTTTACTTCCTTCCTGAGCAAATCAAGTCAGGCCAGTTACTGGTTGTCTTCCTCTCTGAATTGCTAGGATTAGTTCTGCTCTATGGTCTGTTATGTTGTGTGGCCACATACTGTAGAACACAAAGAAGTCAAAAGCAGTAGAGACATTTTCCTGGATCCAGTATTCAGTATCTATACTCATAGGCGCTGGCTTTCTCTGGGCCCAGAGGGTGCTCAACCCTCTGCCCTGCCCCCATCCGACCCCTCCCCCCAAGTCCCACCAATGTCCCGCATCCAGCCCTGGTGCACCCATGGAGTCGGTGCCTATGCCTATACTGTATTTCAGGCCAACTTTTAGTGGGCTGGATCAATGTTTAAGGCACATAATATAAAATGATTCCCCAAGAGTTTGATTATTAGTGTCACAGTCACAGCTTTAGTTCAGGTTCTACCTTTTAAAAGTTTTATTATTTTACAAAGTAATAAATCAGGAGTGTAGAAAAAGATGGATGTAGGAAAGTGTCCATCCATCTCTTCATATAGACAATTGGTGAATCACTGTCAACAGAATACAGACTATAGGCCCCTGGTGGCAGAAATTCCACATGGGGGGAGAGGTGGCTGGCTCATAGCAGTGCAAGCTACTTGCAACCACTATTTCAAAGGTGAGAGAGGAGGCTACCTAGTGCATCCCTGAGAGTGGGAATCAGAAACATAGAGCAGGAATGGATTTTGAGAGGTCATCTAATCCAGACCCCTGAGCTGAGGAAGGATCAAGTAAATCTAGACCATCCTTGACAGCTGTTTGTCCAGCCTGTTCTTAAAAACCTTCAGTGATGAGGATTCTACAACCTCCCTTGGAAACCTACTCCATTGGTTAATTACCCATATAGTTAGACAGTTTTTCCTAATATGTAACTTAAATCTCCCTTGCTTCAGAATAAACCAGTGGACACAGAAAACAATTGATCACTGTCTTCTTTAAAACAGCCCTTAACATATTTGGAGACTGTTATTAGGTTCCTCTCTCTGTCGTCTTTTCTCAAGAGTAAACCTGCCCAGTGTTTTAACCTTTCCTCACAGGTCAGGTTTTCTAAACCTTTTTTCAGTTTTGTTGCTCTACTCTAGACTCTCTTGAATTTATCCACATCTTTCCTAAAGTGTGAATTGGACACTACTACAGCTGAGGCCTTATCAGTGCCAAGTACAGTGCAACATGATATGTTGGGAAAGAGTCAGGGAAATCATGCCCTACCAATCTATTAGAATTCTTTGAGGGGGTCAACAAGCATGTGGACAAGGGTGATCCAGTCGATATAGCATACTTAGACTTTCAGAAAGACTTTGACAAGGTCCCTCACCAATGGCTCTTAAGAACAGTAAGCAGTCATGTGATAAGAGGGAAGGTCCTCTCATGGGTCAGTAACTGGTTAAAAGATAGGAAACAAGGGTAGGAATAAATGGTCAGGTTTCACAATGGAGCGAGGTAACTAGCCGAGTCCCCAGAGATCTGTACTGGGACCTCTGTTCTTTCAACATATTCATAAGTGATCTGGAAAAAAGGGTGAACAGTAAGTTGGCAAAGTTTGAAGATGATACAAAATTACTCACGATAATTAAGTACAAAGCTGACTGTGAAGAGTTACAAAGGAACCTCACTAAGCTGTGTGACTGGGGAAGAAAATGGCAGATGAAATTCAATGTTGATAAGAGCAAAATAATGCACATTGGAAAAAAATATTCCAATTATACATACATAAAGATGGAGTCTAACTTAACTGTTACCACTCAGATAAGAGTTCTTGGAGTTCTCTGTGGGTAGTTCTCTGAAAACATCTGCTTAATTTGCAGCAGCAGCCAAAAAAGCTTAGCGAATGCTAGGAATCATTAGGAGAGGGCTAGACAAAAAGAAAGAAAATATCATATTGCCACTATATAAATCCACGGCACCACCACATTTTAAATACTGTGTGCAGTTCTGGTCACCCCATCTCAAAAACAGATATTGGAATTGGAAAAGGTACAGAGAAGGAAAACAAGAATGATTAGCGGTATAGAACTGCTTCCATATGAGGAGATATTAAAAGACTAGGATTGTTTAACTTAGAAAAGAGACAATGCAGGGGGGATATGATATCGGTCTACAAAATCATGAAAGTGAATAGGGAAATGTTATTTACCCCTTCATATAACACAAGAACTAGGGGTCACCCAATGAAATTAATAGGTTTAAAATAAAGGAAATACTTCACACAACACAGACTCAACTTTTGGAACTGTGATAAAGCCTCTGTCCCAAATCTGGACCTTAGCATCCAAAATTTGGGGGCTTAACATGAAACTCCCCCCAAGTTTATACCCAGCTTGGCTCTGATCTTGCTGCCACCAACCAGGATTCAGTGCCTGGTACACTGAAACCCCCCCAAAATCGTCCCTGGGGGACCCCCCAAGACCCAGAATCCCTGGGTCTCCTATCTCAAACGGGAAAACAAGTTCCTCCCCCTTGTCTCCTCGTTATCTGATCCCCAGCTTCCCTCCCTGGGTGAGCCTGGGCGATGCAG
>NC_133787.1:42114178-42118077 GCF_003597395.2 Chelonoidis abingdonii | reverse complement strand
GGAAAGATGCTCTCACCACAGCCGGGAGAAACAAAAGACCCCGAGTCCCCAATTCCCGCCCCTGACTTTTAAAAAATCCAGTTTTCTGATTGGTCCTCTGGTCAGGTGTTTGGTTCCCTTTGTTCACCCTTCTCAGGTAAAAGAAAATTAACCCTTACCTATCTACTTATGACAGGAACTCATTGCCAGGAGATGTGATGGCCAAAAGTCTAACTGGATTTAAAAAAAGAATTAGATAAGTTCCTGGAGGATAGGTCCATTCATGGCTAATAGCCAAGATGTTCAGGGACTCAACTCTATGCTATGGGTGTCCCTAAAACTCCAACTGCCAGAAGCTGTAACTGGATGATAGGAGATGGATCCCATGATAATTGGCATGTTCTGTTCATTCTTGCTGAAGCATCTCGCACTGGCCACTACCAGAAGACAGGACCATGGGTCTAACCCACTATGGCCATTTTTATGTTCTTATGATCCTATGTTCTTATAACAATTATCTCCTGTGCCTTACATATGACACAGCTGTTAATATCCCACAGAATGATATTTGCCTTTTTTGCAAATGCATCACACTGTTGACTCATTCAATTTGTGATCCATTATAACCCTCGATCCTTTTCAGCAGTACTACCACCTAGAGACTTATTCTCCATTTTGTAGTTGTGCATTTGACTCCCCCCCCCCAAGTGGAGTACTTTGCACTTGTCTTCATTGAATGCCAATTGTTGATTTCAGAGTAATTATTTAATTTGTCACGGTAATTTTGAATTCTAATCCTGTCCTCTAAAGTGCTTGCAACCCCTCCCAGATTGGTGTCACCTGCAAATTTTATACGCATACTCTCTACTTCCTTATCCAAGTAATTAATAAACATATTGACTAGTACTGCACCCAGGACTGACCCCTGTGCAAACCCGCTAGATAAGTCACCCAGTTTGACAGCAAAACATTGATAACTATTCTTGGAGTACAATCTTTTAAACAGTTATGCATCTACCTTATAGTAATTTCATTTAGACCACATTTTCCTAGTTTGCTTATGAGAATGTCATGTGAGACCATGTAAAAAATCTTACTAAAGCAAAGATCTATCGTATCTACTGCTTCCCCCCGCATCCATATTCCAGGTTTTGAAATTTTGACCCTGTATGCTATGTTAGCTCCTTGACCGATCAAATTGCAAAGTTTTATAAAGTTGCCTCACAAAGAGACTTAGAACAGAAGTGACTATTTATTTTTGACAGATTTTCTTTTGCTTATTAAAATCTAGTTTTGGTTTTTTCTGTTATGGTGCCCAGCAGTCTCAGTGCATAGGCATTTCTGAATTACATTTTATTATCATTACCTGTTAGTAAAACTAAGAGGCTCTTAAAGGGACAAAAGTCACAAACCATAGAACTGATCCTGCAAACTCTTCTTATCAATGGGACTATTCACATGGGACTGTTCACACTCCTATATGTTTGCATGTTCAGGCCCCATATATTGATAGCATAACTGTCCTCGTTTCCATTACTAAATACAATTTATGTTATTAAGACTGGCCGAATAATTTATTTATCCCAATTAATGCTGTTTGTTTACTTAGAGCATTTCATTCATCTTGTAGAATGAAAATAGATTAGCCATTTCCCCTTTTTTCCTAGTCAATTTCACTTTCTAATTCTCATGCATCAGCAAAATGCTGTAATGCGTGGGTTGCAAACATGTCTTCGTTGATGTATTTTTAAAAAGCAATGAAAATATTCCTATTAATAATAGCTTTTATAATTGATTTAAACAAAACTTGGCCAATTTACTCAACAACAGTGAGCAGATCTAATTAACAAAATGGTGGTTCTTCCCCCCTACCTCTTTCTATAAAATATTCTGCAGTCCAAAACTGGGTTGAGAGCCACTTATTAAGGCTTAGCCTATTTTTCTGTCCTGTGTTTCTATTAGTCTACTTCCTACAATGTATTCTTTTGTTTCAATGCTCTGTCTTTTCAGACAGTAAAGAAAAAAACAAATTAAATCTTTAAGACCCACAGTACAAAAAAAGGAGTGATTTCTAAGAAATATTGCATGAAAAATGCACACAAGGAATGGGAGCAGCAGAGAACAGCAACTGTGTTCTATGAAAAGATAAATACAAAAAGTGCAAGCTCTCCCCTAGAAGAGACCACATTCCTCCATCTGTCATCTGGGCCCATCCGCTCCCAACTGTTCTTAAATTAAACGAATGAATCTAATGGGAGATTTTCTCATGAAAGCTTATGAGAATTCATCCAAAGACAAATTAAAACATTGCAATGTAATCTCACAATTCAACTCACTAACAGGTCGCTTGGCTCCAGCACTCTCGTTTACCCAGAGAAAAAAAGAACCTTAAGATTCCAGATGGAGAAAAACAGCTAAAGAGCAAATCTACCTTCCCTTCACCCATTCAATGGCTGAAGCTGATACAGATGCATTGTTCAGTTAGCTAGAATTTTGGTAGCAGAGTACCATAGGCTGAAGGGCTAAATAAGAAAGGAAACAGTTACGCAGGTCTTGTTTCATTATTCTAATCTTTGTAGGGCTTGCAAATTTAAAGTTTTGAAAGGGACTGTCAAGGTCAAAATCATATATTAAAAACTGAATTTCCTTCCTTGTGTAATTAAATATCATCTCAGATTATTAAGTCTATAATAGTTTTCAAAATCTAATTTCCTTTTAATCATCAATGATTTTTATTTACTTTTTGCATGTTAACTAGGTTGGATAATAGATTTCTCATTTTTAATTTTTGTTTCTAATTCATTTCATTTTTGGCTTCTTATGCAGTAGTGCAATTCTGCAGTGTTTGGGCTGCAAATGTTTAGATTTAAATTTTTGTATTTCAGGGAGAAATGCTACAAAAATTGTAATGACAACATTTCTGTTAAGATTAGGATTTACAGAATTTTTTTCAGTTATGGTCATAATCACCTCACAGTGTCTCTTTAACAACAGATCTTAGTTTCCTCTGACTGTTTCAAAGTCCTGCTGTTTGACTACTCAGCAGATTGTTTAGAACAAAATGAAAGATTTTCTTAGAAAACAGACACATAGATGACAGTTCAGGGGTAGAAGGGAGCATGCCAGAGGATGGAACAGGCATTGTTGTGGTATTCCTGTTCCCCACTTATTCCCTGGCTGTCACAAGGCCCAGAGGAGCCATAGCAGCTGTGTTTCAATTTATGGCAGCACTCAGGAACGCCCTAATCTGTATCTAAAGAAAAGGAGGCACAAGCTGCCTTTCTTCAGATCTTGTACCAGACTCTGGACCAGCATGTGGATGAATCAGCACTTAGATGCTCATTCAACTCAGATCCACATTGTGTATGCTGACTGTACTGCTCATTTCCTTCCTGTTTCCCTAGTCTCAACATCTAACCACGAAGCTCACTTTAAGTTACGGATTTGCCTGAATTTCCTTATCTTTTTGCTGCTGAGTAGAAATAATATGTCATACTGCAACCACCTCTGAATACCTCCTGTTCCTTTCTTGATCTCCCCTTTTTATTACATGTTCCTCCACACCAGAGACTCACTAGTTTTCTGAGCTTCCTTTTTGCTTGTGTCCTTCTGTCCCAGAGTCACTCAGGGTACGTCTACACTGCACGATTATTTCGAATTAGCTTAAACCGATATTACAAAACAGATCTAATAAAATCGGTTTAGCGCATCCACAGTGGGATCCTGAAATCGATTGTTTGCATCCATGGTCCAAAGCTACCATCGATTTCAGGAGCGGTGCACTGTGGGTAGCTGTTCCTCAGCTATCCCATAGTTCCCACTTCCGTGTTGAGAGCACAGTGCCTGATGGGGCAGAAAACATTGCCCCGGGTGGTGCTGGGTACAGCCTCACCCCTCCCTTTGTGAAGGCAGCAGACAAC
>NC_133787.1:42096302-42113557 GCF_003597395.2 Chelonoidis abingdonii | reverse complement strand
GAACCCTAATCCGAGTTATCGCTATCGAATTTAGCGCTACTCCTCTCGTTTGGGAGGAGTTCCAAAATCGATTTAAGGAGCCGTTTAACTCGATATTAATGACGACGTCATGTGAACGGATACAGCGTTAAATCGGTATATCGGCCATTAAACCGATTTAAAGTCGCAGTGTAGACCTGGCCTCAGATACCACAGTGATGGGCACCAGTAGAAGAACCTAGAGAAATACACACATAGGCCTTAAGGTCAGAAGGGATCATCATGATCCTTTAGTCCAACCTCCTTCACATTGGAGACCTCAGAATGTCATCCACTCACTCCTGTAATAGGCCCATAACCTCTGGCCAAGTTACTGAAGTCCTCAAACTTTGATTTAAAGACTTAAAGTTATAGAGAAGTCACCATTTAGTCTAGTTGAAAGCAACAAGTGATAAGGTCCTTCCTGGGTCTTCTGATCACACCTCTTTGCTTTGTGTGCTCCTACCAATTTCTTTTACTAAACACTCTCAGTCTTATGCTTAAACTAGTGTGAATGACAGAAATCCAATGCTGACCACTTCATTATCTGATGACCTTGAGTCTCTGGCCTTGTGCCTCTCTCTCTCTCCTGGGCAGTGTGCCCAATGTCATAAGTCCTTGTTAAAATCAGGACCTCCAAGCCATCAGGTCTGGCCATGTGGTTTTTACTGTACCACCAGAAAAATCACGCCTGTTGGAGCTCATTAAATCCCTATTTATGGGCCATTCCCTGTAGTGAAGATGAGCTGCTACCTTTGAAATACAATCTTCATCAGTTCAGATCAGTATATCTTGAGGATTATATTCCACCAATCAATCTCCCATAATCTGCCCCCACCCTGATTGGCATGGCTGCTGCTGTCCCTGCATGAAGAGGGAAATCCTCTTAAACAAATACTCTCCACAGGAGTAAGACTATGAAATAGATACATTATTTCAAATCAATGATTGAATCTATCTCAGGGTAGGTGATCACACTGATAACAGGAAGATGAGTGATCAAAGAATACATTGCACTAGGAAATTGTCAATACAACAGCTATCCATAACAATGCTTTAGTACTTTATATATTCAAAGTGATGTACAAATATTCATTAACCCTCTCAACATCCCTTTGAGATGATATTGCCATCTCTGAAGTAGGGAAATGATGTGATTTCCTGAGGATTAGACAGCAAATCAATGGTAGAGGTGGGATTAGAACTCAGGAAGGACGGCCTGATTCCCAACCTTGTAATCATTCCTTCAATCTATGCTGCCTCTCATTAGCTGCCTATCTTGAGCACACATTACAAAGGGGAGAGATTTTTTTGGCAGTGGTTTTAAGAAATGGCAAATGTAATGCTGGAACTGTACTGAAGAATTTCTAAAAGTATTTTTGACACAGGAAAAGAAATGGAAACAACATATGAACCTCTAGGGGTGTTGCTATTTCACTCATGCAGAGTATTTGCATTGGTTGGCTGTTTTGCCATATATGCCCCAAGATTGTAGTTTATAGGGTCACGTCTCATCTTATCATACTGGGCTTGTAACAACCTAGCAGCGTTTGCCTGAAACTTCCTACCTTGTCGGCAGGTTTTGATTCTGTTAACTAAGAGAGGGAGATGTTGCTGCTCCCCTCAACAAGATATGAGAGAAATAGGTTTTCTGGGGAAAGAGGATGTAGACTCAGCAGTCCTGAGGAAGGAATCCGAGAAGCAGTTGACTTGGGAGGGAGGGAGAGGGAGGGAAGAGTCTGAGTGGATTTTTACATAGTCTTATTGTTGTTTTCTTTATAAATAATGCCAAATCCTAGGAAAGGGGTGAGTTTGACTTTGTATAGTGTGTGGACTATTTTTGTGGTGTAGGTTGGGGAAAGGCAGCTTCTTACCTGCAGAATCAGTAACGGTATTTATTATTTTTTAGGTCCTTCTGCAAAAGAGGCATAAGAGAAGGAAAACTAAAGAAATCCTGAAACAGATGATGTAACAGCAGACAAAAGAGCTGTAGGCCTAAGATACAGCTATCATAAGCATTCCCAAATCTGGACCTTAGCGTCCAGAAATCTGGGTGCTTGCATGAACCCCTCTAAGCTTAATTACCAGCTTAGATTTGATCTCGCTGCCACCAGCCAAAAATTCCAGGGTTTTGGCTCCCTCTGGTCTCCCCAAACCTTCCTGGGAACCCCAAGACTCAGAAGCCCTGAGTCTCTACAAAGGAATAACCCACTTCCTTCCCCTCTCTCTCCCACCCAGAATTCCTCTCTGGGCTAACCTGAGAGTTATGATTGAACCCCTTTACATCACAATACCAAGAAGCTTCTCTTCTCTTACACAAAGAGACAACCAAATACAAGGAAAGAGAAATGATTCTATCCTCTTTCCTCCCACCAATTCCCTGTGCTGCAGAGCTTCACCTCCGTAGATCTAACACAAAGAGAATTTCCCTTCCCTTCGTTCCTTAGCCTACCCAGAGAAAACTCAAACAGGTCTTAAAAAGAAAGCTTTACATAAAAAGAAAGAAAAACACATAAACATAGTCTCTGTATCAAGTTGACAATACACAGGGCTATTGCTTAAAAGAAAAATATGAATAACCAGCCTTATTCACAAAGAGATACAATTTAAACATTCCAGCAAACTACACACATATAAATACAAAAAAACCAATAACAGTCTATTGTTTTTCTACCTTTGTACTCACAACTTTGAAACTGAAGATTAGAAGCTTGAAGATAGAAAGATCCCACTAATAGCTGAGAGCCAGACAAAGACACAGACCCCACATTCTCTCCCTGAGTTTTTGAAAAAATCCAGTTTCCTGATTGGTCCTCTGGTCAGGTGTTTGGTTCCCTTTGTTAACCCTTTACAGGTGAAAGAAACATTAACCCTTAGCTATCTGTTTATGACAACAGCCCACCTAAAAGAGCAGATAGACTCACTGCATTTTATGAAGAAACTTGCAAGTCCATCAAACATCCCCAAAGGATGAGCATAGACAGTTCCCAGAGAAGATGTTCCAGGGCCTCAATAACCCAGGGACACCACCTAGGTTTCAAGAGAACACCAGCCCTTCTCAGTCCAAGGTAGGGCCAGACAGGTCTCTTTTCATTGTCATACATGTATACAAGGGAGGATCACAATATATGAGAGGTATAATAGTAAAATGGTCCTAACTAAGGGGAATATGTGAATCTCCATTCCAGGGTCTCAGTCAGACTCCGCATACTGGGAGAACAAATTTAGTACATGCATTCAAAAGGAAGAAGATCTGTTTTCCGGTTAGGTTACTAGTTCTTATAGTCTATCATAGCCAGTTGGGCCAGCTAAGAACACTTGGGTTGGAAAATGTGACCCTTACATTTTGCAAGGCTTCTCCTGCATCATTATCCTAAGAGTGTCTATAACTTGTTCTTAACTAGTAGCAGTGCAGGTATCTCAGCTACCTCCCTCTCTCATTGGTTTATCTCGTTATTTCATTCATGCTTTATAGACATTTTCTGAAAAATGGTTGATCACTAGGAAAGAGACCTTTGAATCAGGATGAAGCAGCCTTTTAAAATATAATTTAGTACAATTGTTGCCAACTTGATGATAAAGCCTTGTTAATCAGGCATTATATAACCTTTCAACTTTTTCTAAAATAGTAATGGCTTTAAGAATTACCTGAGAAAATAATCAATACGTTAATCCTGATGCTGATGACCAGCATGTTTCTTTGCAAAGCTGTAACTCTTCTATCTGTCCATCTAACCAACTAGTGAGAACATTTTAAACAGTTTACTACAGACTTTCGCTGAATAGCTGCGGTGAATTTGCTGCCTATCTGCAGCACTGAAACTATCCATCAAGTCTAAAGGAGAGAGAGTGTTTGAAAGGCAAACATGATCTGTGATCAATATCTTTACAAATCCAAAGGAAACCCCAGCTCCCGAAGGGTTAATCCAGAGAAGCAAAGTCATCAGAATGGTTAGTGAGCTAATGTTTTTATTGATGGGAGAAGGCCTTTAAGTCCTCAGTAGAAAAACTATAGCGAGATGACAAAGGGTAAAGACCAGAAAAAATGAAAGTTGAGAGGATCTGATTTGGAAGGAATGTTCTGTTAAAAGTTTTCTCTGCTATTTTAATTCCAGAAAACTTCAAGTCCCATTATACCCAAAGCACCCTGTATCCTGATATAATGTGCAACTCAGTCTAACAAGCCCAGTACTGTATAACACATAACTCAATCTAGCAGTCCTGATAGAAAGTTTATCCAAATTTAACAACACTGGAATAGCACACATAACAAGTTACTGCTTCTAGTATAAAAGCATATCTCATACTAACACTCTTATAAATGCACATTTCACTTTGTTTACTCTTTGTTTTTTAACTTATAAACTGCAGTTTGCAATTTCCTCTCTAAATATCTGGTAACAGCTATCCTCAATTCTATGCTAAGTGCCCAGAATCCAGCATTTGCTCCTATACAGACATTTTGTTATGTATAATTGATTCACAGCTGAATGTTAAGTTCAGCTCCAGTCTGCTTTTGAACTTCATGATTTAAAACTTACTATTAGGAGTGTATCAGTATATCACAGATTATCAGCACAGTTCAGCACTATTGGTCTTGACAGACCTCTGTTGTGGTAGCTGTGAGGGCTGTTCTAAGCAACTTTAACAGTCCACCTTAAACTATCAGCGTCCACCCTTCAAGTGGGCTGTCTGCGGTCAATGTCAGGGTCAGGGGTCAGGGTGTAGCTGCCTGCTAATAGAGTGTAAGCTAACATTGTTGTCAAATTGCTGGAGTAAAATGACAATGCTCAGCTCCTGCTGATGACCTTACCCTGGGGGAGGGGGATATTGGCTTTATTGGAAAACTGCC
Source organism: Chelonoidis abingdonii (assembly GCF_003597395.2). Taxonomy (NCBI): domain Eukaryota; kingdom Metazoa; phylum Chordata; order Testudines; family Testudinidae; genus Chelonoidis; species Chelonoidis abingdonii. The sequence goes on along the minus strand of NC_133787.1, from coordinate 42,108,687 downwards.
AGTCTCAGAGGTGATGGAAGTGGCTGATAGCAGCTAAAGACTGTTTGATTGTTGCTGGAGAACCAGTTCAGTGGTCGGTAACCATCTGAAAGGCAGTTCATTGACTGACCCTGCAGAGCTGCTTATTGACGGCTGGGTTTTCCTCACTTGACGAATCTCTCACAGGCTTTACATGCAGCTGAGATATTGTTCAGTGGTAAAAGAAGCTAGCTAGCATAACAGTCCACTGGTTCCTGGACAGCTCTGGAATATCCTTCCTTGGTTCATCCAACAATTACCAATGTCTGATTCACCAGCTTCCAGAGTGGAATTCAGCTCCTTATTATTGATGGATGGCTCTGATGAGCTATTGAGAAGATTACAGAGCAGACTGAAGTGAGATCAACTGCAAGAGAATTTCGTATTGTGGACTGTACACAAGAATTATTTGTACCTTCCTCAATGACATGGTCTGAAATTACTTTTAAAAACCATGACAAAGGGTGAGACCAGGAGGTGAGAGGCATTAATAGACTTTGGAGAAAAATCAATAATCCTAGCTCTTTGGTAGGATTTTCATTACATCCCATGCCATATTGTGCATCCTATTTGGATATTTTAGTGCCTTGCAGCATAAGGAAGACTTTGTGGTTTCCTGGTCTGCTCATGGCAAATACCCATGCTAACAGAGCCCAATGGTTCTCTTATAAATGTATAAGAATGGTACATGCACCCTGACATTCTGAAAGCTACAGTATATGGAGAGTACTGTAGGTTAATGAGTTATATCAAATATGGAGAGTACCTGCGAGTCCATAAATATATGCTGGGCAAAGCAGACTTGTCATTCTTCAAAGAAAGATTTCAGAGTTCACAGCTACTGTGGAATAGTACTTTAGATTAATTTTGTACCTGTTTTAACATGGCTTCAGGAATAGAGAATTGTGGGGTTACTTCATTATTTTATGCACTGAGAAGTCTTTTTACTGAAAATTCCAGACTCAGGTAATCTGGGCATGTGTATGGCACAACATGGCACAGTTCGAAAGGCAAAATTTCTAAGGCCATAATGTCAGAGTTTGTACCATTTGGGTGACAAATGATGATGAATTGATTTATGACACATAGTAGCTCAAGACCCTAAATCCTCAAACTGTTAAGTCAGTCAAAACATTTGATTGACCGGAATACAAAATATAACATGCCATCTTAGGTCTTTCCTGTTGAATTTTTTCTTTTCTTAATTTGCATATTCAAAGTCTCATTCGATGCCTGGCTGTCAGAGATGGTGACAGTTGTGGGTTTTTTTCTAGCTTTATCAAGGGGGATTATTTTTAACCCAAATTATTTTGCATTGTAAATGTTTAAATCCACATTAAATCCAGATTAATGCATGAAATAGCCCGACAGGGTATTTACTGAAAAATATAAATCAAATTATTGTGGCCAATTCCCATCCAAAGTGTTTTAAAAAATGCGAAAGTCTCAGATTTTGGCTAAAAGATAAGACTTAAAAAGGTCACTTTTCTTCTAAACCTATCTCCCAAACAATCAAACTTTATATACAAACTAGAATCTTTAGCACTTTTTTCACAACATGACTGGAATTAATAATACAGATAAATCCTAAATAAATCAGGATAAGTGTTAACTACGTATTGAGATTTATACGCTATAGGAAAATGAAAAGAGGGTGAAAAAAAGCTTTGACTTTAAATATTGTCTGTGAATGAATAGGGTGCTGGCGGGGGAGGCGAGCACAAAGTAGGGGGAGAAAGCATTATAGAGAACTGAGGACCAGCTGAGCTAGGTAATCAAAGACTGTCTAATCACTGCAGCTCTGAGGATGGGTTCAAAGGATCTTGTCTGACCACAGGCTGTGCAAGGTCACAAATGAAATGCAGTTGCAGAGGAGGGGTGGGGGGAGTGTCTTGGATTTTTCGACAGCTTTACTATTTGGATTTGTTTTCAGGAGGTCAGCTGGATTGCAAGATTTTAGCATCTTAGCAAGATGATTCAACTTCTCCTCATGGTTAAAGGGCCACGCCCCACTCTTAAAAGAAAATATAAATAAAACTACAGACCCAATCTCCATAAATAAGAAATTTGCTATGATACACTAACACTAGAATTGCAAAACATGCAAAGACACTTTTTGGTAACCTTGTGCATTGCAGCCCAGAATAAATTTCAGTGAGGAATTTGGACCGTTTGTTGGTGTAACATAATGCCACTGACATTTCCCCTCCTTCGCTCCAGAATTTGTAACATATTCCCCCATTATGCACCATACAACAAAAGTGAAAGCAGGACAGGATTTAGCTGGTTTCTTTGTTAATAAGGACACAGTATATTTCTGCCAGCTTCTTACTGTTTGGGTCTCCTAACGTTTTTCTCTTCTTCCTCTGCTCTCAGAGATGTACTCAGAGCTCATTTCAGTGTGAATGGAGATCCCACTCTAGTCCTCTTATTGTTCCTTGTGCTAAATGAATTCAAAGACTGATGTGATGTCCTATCTATTTGATGCTAATAAATATTTACATAATCAACATTTTCCACATAACTCACACACAGGGAAGTACTGGAGTGCATTTTTGTGCTCATTTGTAGTTAACCAGGAGTATAATCCTCTTTTTCACATTTCTGCTTTCTTATTTTGTATCTGTGGAAAGAGTAATGTTTGTTCTTTGCTACGCTTAAATCCTCAGGTGTGAGACTGGCCTGAAATTTCTGAGAATTGTGGAGTTTTAAGAGATCTCATCTCCCATCTGTTTCCTGTTCCCTTTTTGACACTTCCTCTGCTCTCACACCATTACTTTGAGTCTTATAAAGACAATGAGCTAGATTCTCCACTGTTTTACACCATATGAAGTTATTTACACCTGTACAAAGTGGGTGTAAATCACTAACATCAGAAGTGTAACATGTTACAAATTATTTGCACTGACCTTGCAAAGGTGTAAATGACTACTCGAGGTGCAAAGGAGTAAATAATCAGGCTCTATGTGGAGTCTGGCTTAACACTTTTAATTTATTGTTAGGTATGCCACTCTAAAGCAACTTAGAAGTGTAAGGTTAGGGTGAAATTTCTTGACTTTATACTCATAAAATAATTTCTGTGCATATTTTAATACAAATACACTGTTTACAATTCTACCTCAATGCAGACATCAAATCTCTTTGCAGCTACCCTTGAGTGTGAGAGATTGTGGTTGTACCGGTTTCTGAGTAGTATAAATGTACCAGTAAGTAGCAAAATTGTGCTAGAGTGCAAAGATATAAAAAACAAACCAACCAACAACCATGTTATAGATAACCACACTAACAAGTTGTAAAAACTCCTTCCAAAATGATGCCAATTCACTAACCTTAAGCACTAGGTCATTTTTTAGACTTCGTATGATGAAGAGGGGAAAAAAGGGAAACTCTTATGTTTGATGAAATATTTGTAAAGAAGAAATGAGGTTGGGTATTATGTCATTCTTTAGTGTTTAAAAGCCTGAAAACATCACGTTATGCTACTGGAAAATGATCCAAATAGTTAGCAGTCCTGTTGCTGGTGTTATTTAGTCAGATTTTAAAAGATAATAGATGTTGTGAAAATTAATAACTGTTATCGGTCTCCTAAAGAAGAAATGGAGCAATGCAGCTGAGGGGATTCTGGGAAAGGCTACTGACCGCTATACTTACCAACATGCCTCCAGCTTCCATCCACATCACATGAGCCATTGTCTACAGCGAAGACCTAAGATATAACCACATTTGCTCCAAACCCTGAGACAGAGACAAACATCTACCAGATCCTTATCAAGCATTCTTAAAACTACAATACCCACCTGGAAAAGTGAGGAAACAGATTGACAGAGCAAGACAGATACCCAGAAGTCACCTACTACAGGACAGGCTCAACAAGGAAAATAACAGAACACCACTGGCCATCATGTACAGCCCCCAGCTAAAACCTCTCCAGCACACATCAACGATGTGCAACCTAGCCTGGAAAATTATCCCTCACTCTCACAGACCTTGGGAGGCAGGCCAGTCCTCGCTTTCAGACAGCCCCCCAACCTGAAGCAAATACTCACCAGCAACTACACACCACACCACACCACGACAACCGTACCCAAGACCAATTCATCGAACAAACTCACGTATGCGCCTTGCCTCCTTCCCGATTCGTCCTGTAGCGGACACCGTCACAGACCCAACACATCAGCCCACCCCATGGGCTCTTCCCCTGCCCTCTCTAATGTGATCTATGCCTCGGGTGCCGAAGGCCACATCCTCTCGCCGTGTACATTGGCCAACTGCGACAGTCCTCTGCATTCAAAGAATAACATGGACCCAACATCGGCAATCAGGAATGGTAACATACAGAAAGCAGCAAGGAGCAACCCTTCAATCTCCCTGGACATTCACTTAACAAATTCAAAAGTAACTCATCCTTCAACACAAAAAATTCAAACCGACTAACGCGAAAAACTGCAGGGCTATAATTCATTTTGAAACCTCTAACACCATAATTTGGGCTTCGAACATAGGGCGCCTGGGCAGTGGCTGCGTCCTGAAAAGCACATTTTCCTCCACTTCGCTCATTGACAGCTCCTATCCAATTATTGGCGATGACCCATCGCACCCTGACCTGACATATGAGCTCTCAGCACTGTATCTCCTGTGTAAGGTAACTCCCTTCTCTTCATGTGCCAATATATATTTATGCCTGTATCTGTAATTTTCACTCCATGAATCTCAAGAAGTGGCGTTTTTTTATCCACAAAAGCTTATACCCAAATAAATCTATTAGTCTTTAAGGTACCACTGGACTCTTTGTTGTTTTTGTGGATACAGACTAACACGGCTACTCCTTTGATACTGGGCTAGGCTACTGATGCAACCTAATGAATCCCTTAGTAATGGTCAGCATAGCTGCCTTACTGGTGTTGAGAAAGTTTAAAACAAGGTAAGGCAAATGAATTAAAAAAAACATATTTTTGAAAGGAAAATAAAAAATGGGTTTTGCTACAGAAATATAAGAATATGTCAGTAAAGAAAGGACCAAACATTTGTAAGAAATCCTGTGGTATTTTTTGTTAAGCTAATTTATACAAAAAGTTAACACGTTTTTTATGAAAAGTAAACAGAAAGCTTCATTTATTTAGCCATAAAACCTACATCCCCAGGTCAAGACACTATATGTAGTTAAAAGTTCACCACCAATACTAATGGTAACTTCAGATTTGTTAACCTGGAGCAATTTTAGAACTCAAAATTCTGTGCTCTTTAGCAATGGAAGAAATCTGACCTACATAAGATTTTAGATGATGGGAAGGATTTTTACGAGACAAGTAATGACAACTAAACAATTTAGGATACATAGAAGTCTTGTATAAAATGCATAGATATGTCAAGAAAATAGTTTTTTTTAATATAATCTTGGATGTTTTCATGTAAGAACTACTGGGACAAACCAAACCATTTATACATCTACAACCCTCACCCAGGCAAACACCCTCTACAGATTAATATCCCTATATTTAGACATCTACATCCAGGAACGTAAAACTTTAAGATGAAGGCAGAATGGCCAGTTAATTTATCAGTTCCTAAAACGATTTCTAATAATTTTCAGGATAAGTCCTCTAGAGGAACTTTTGGATGTATTTCAGAAACATTTTTGTCAGCTATCTAGAAATATTTCTGGTAGCTGCAATCCCAAATGTTCAAAATTCATGAGCCAGTCCCTCATCAAACCATGAAATTGGCTTAAAAACAATGAGATGTTAAAAATATTTTTCTCTGTTGTTTTTGTTAATTTGCCTTCTGGTGTTTGAACCTTTAGGTCTTCCTGTCAAGCTTTTCTCTGCAACCAGAAGGGCTAGAAATGTACTTTTTTAAAATAAAAGCTGAAATTCTCATGCATTAAAAAGGCTCCAAGAGCTCGGTTTCAAGTAAAGCACCAAATATCATGAAATAAAAAATAACAGTGTAAGAATTTACAATACCATATTTCAGAATATTCTTTTACTGTATTAATTTAAGAGAGAGCTCCATATTCAGTATCATTAACTATGCATACTTTAGACCTAGGTAGTTGTATAACCTACACCTTGTGCGCTGCACCCCTTTGTGGTGAGGGGAAATCCTCGGACCGACGCAGGCTGATTCCTGCCTGAGGAGTCATCTTCGAACCTGAGGATCATTCATGGAATTTGTGAGTACACCATCTTTTAGTTAGTCCGGGAATTTGTTTTGGGGACCCCCTACTCCCTGAACTGTGTCCTCAAGCCAGGGAGTAAGGGTTTGAGGATTTTATAACCTGCTGCATATTACACCTGTGGAGGGATTTACCACCTCCTCCCACTTGTGAGTCCTTTGGGCTATACTGAACCCAGTCTGCCACACTGCTAAACCATTGCAGAGAAGAATTTTATAGGTCATCAAGGGCCCCAACAAAGTACGCCTACCAACAGGACACTAATTTTACACTTGTTACATCAAGTCATGGGTATTTTCAGTGTGGGCACCAATGACCCTAAAAATAGTGTTTCACCCTGTTATTTTGTATTTGTCTCCTGTTTAATATAATTACTGTGTTGAATATATTTTCATGTGTTTGTGTTATTTCCTGGAAGTCTCCAATTATCTGGCAAGTAAGTGGGGATTACTCTGTAGTTAGAATTTTCTGCCCAAGCTGCCCTGATGACCCTGCCAGGAAGGAGCGAGGAGGGTGGAGACACCGCCAAATAATTTCATAGAAAAAAAGAAAGATACACCCTGCTGAGTGGGTGGCGGAATCCAAAAGAACCCAGACCTGTCCATCAAAACCTGTAAGCGGATTGCCATTAAAGGAGGTAACCAGCTGGAGAGGGGCACTACACTGATACACTGCACAGCAAGATGCACCGACAAACTGCAGGAAGGCTCCTGTTTTGTGCAGGTGAAGCAAAATGGAAACTGTATGGCAGCTTAATGTAAATTCAGAGCTAGATCTGTCATTTCATTAAGTATAATAAGTAATATGCAGGACAGTATTATGTCATTTCTTTTGACATAAAATTACATTTATTTTATGCTGCCTCCAAATTTTTATACCCTACAGATTATGAAAACATCTAACTACATGGTTGAAGTTGTGGGGTGGGGTGTTAACTGGTGGATAGGGGACAGTGGGACTTTTGGCACCTAGGAAGCCATGGGAAGTGGTTTTGGCATCTGGAAAGCTAAGGATTTTGGTAATGAGGAGGGTATGCTTAATTATTTGCTCCAGTATCTTTCCGGGTACTGAAGTTAAACTGACTGGTCTATAATTCCCAGGTTGTCCTTATTCTGCTTCTTATAGATTGGCACTATATTGACCCTTTTCCAGTCCTCTGGAATCTCACCTGTCTTCCATGACTTTTTGAAGATAATTGCTAATAGCTCAGATATCTCCTTACTCGGCTCCTAGAGTATTCTAGAATGTATTTCTTCAGGCCCTGGTGACTTAAAAACATCTAATTTGTCTAAGTAATTTTTAACTCGTTCTTTTCCTATTTTAGCCGCTGATCCCACCTCATTTTCACTGCCATTCATTAAGTTAGATGTCCAAACTGTGTCCTACTACCTAAAATATTTTGGTTCTTTTGTCAAAGGATTTAGAGGGAAATCCCAATTGCAAGGCTTTATATACTGACATTATTACAGTATTTTAAAAACATTGTACTAAACAGTAAAAACGGAGGTGTTACAGCTTGTAGAAAAAAAGCCTATTTTTTAATCAAATGCATTATGATCTGGGCTTGAATATGTAAGACTGGGTAGCAATTATAAATAAGTGCAATACTATGGACAGAAGAGGGGAAGGTCACTGGCAAGTGAATGGAAGTTGCATAGTGAAATGATGATACAATATTACACCCCATTGTAATAGGAAAAGATCAATTGATCACTTAATTAAACATTAGTGGCTGCCTAGTTACAAGTGATCATGAACTGGTTACCTTCATTTTGTGCAGACAAATTATAGTCCAACTATTAGCTAGTATATTTATATCCTAGTATACCTAGTTCTTTAAAGGGGCAAATTACCCAAAAGTATAAACAGGTGTGAGCAAAATGGATTAGAACAGAAAATTTAAACAGAAAAATATGACTGACAATTGGGAATTGTCTAAGAATACTTTACTTGCTGACCAACAAGTTATAATTCCTCATTCACAAAAAAAGTTTTAAAAAATCTTGGTTAAAAGAGGATGTGAAAGCAGTCATAAAAAATAAAAAATCATTATATAACAAATAGAACAAAGGAAAGGTCTGTGGCAATGAATATAAATCAGAAGTAAAGAAATGTAGGCAACTGATAAAATAAGCTAACAGTATCAACAAAAATATCAATGGCCAATAGGGTTAAGGACAGTAAGAAAGATTTTTTAAAAAATTTATCAGGAACTAAAGGTATCCTAGCAATGCTATAGATAATTAGTAGATAGAGATGTTAAAATTGTCAACAATGTTGCCAAAACATGGGAAGTGTTCAATAAACGTATATGCTGTGCGTTTGGAACCAAGCTGGAAGATGTAGCCATATAGTGGAATGATGATGATACAGTAATGAAGGAGCATGTTAAGTAGCATTTATTTTAAAGTTAAACATTTTAAAATCAGCAAGTCTGGTTAACTTGCATCCAAGAATTTTAAAAAGTTGGTTGGGGAGTTCTCCAGAGGTTTTTGGTTAATTCTAAATAAGTCTTGGAAAACTGGGAAAGTTCCACAAGACTAGAAGAAAGCCAAGCTTGTATTATTATTTAAAAAGAGTATACAGGACTGACCTGGGTAAATATAACCCCATAATCTGACATAAATGTTGGGCAAACAATGAAAAGGTTGATATGGGACTTTATCAATAAAGAGTTAAAGGGTGGAAATATAATTATTACTAATCAACACTGTTTCATGGAAAATAGGTCTTGTAAAAGGAACTTGATATTGTTCTTGGATAGCATTAATAGATTTTAAGGCCGAAGGGACCATTAGATCATTGAGTGGAACCTGTATACCACAGGCCAAATAATTTCACCAGCTACCCCTGTATTGAGACCAATAATTTGTGTCTAGCTAAACTTGATCGTCCAGAAAAGTATCCAGTCTTGATCTGAAGACTTCAAGATATGGAGAATCCACCACTTCCCTTGGTGGCTTGTTCCAATGGTTAATCGCCATCTGTTAAAAATGTGTGCTTTATTTTTAAGTCAAATCTGCCTGGATTTAACTTCCTGACATTGATTCTTGCTATGTCTTTTTCTGCTAGGTTTGAGTCCTTTGGTATATGATACTTTCTCCCCAGGAAGATACTTATATGCCATAATCAAGTCACGTCTCAATCTATTATTTTATAAACTAAATAGATTGAGTTCCTTAAATCTCTCACTGGAAGACATTTTTTTGCAGCTGTCAAATCATTTTTGTTCTCTTCTCTGCACCCTCTCCAGTATTTCAATATCCTTTTTAACTGTGGATACCAGAACTGTGGCAGTATTCTAGTATTGGTAAAACCACCCCCATTCTCCTACTTGCTACTTCCCTGTTTATACATCAGAGGATCACATTAGACAGGTCACTGATACAGTGCAATCTGTCACTTGGCAAAATGAAGGCAAAGAAACAATATGAGTTTTAATACAGTCATATGCAAGGCCATATGTCTATGAACAAAGAATACAGGCCACATGCAGAGGATAGGTAACAGTATCCTGGAAAACAGTGACTCTCAAAAGGAATCAGTGACTGAAAAGGTGCCACAGGTATGATGCTGGGGTCAAGAGGGCTAATGCAATACTTGAATGTATAGAGAGGAAAATATCAAGCAGGAGTAGGGAAAATGTATTATCGCTGTTTGTTGAATTGGTGAGGCCATTATTGGGATACTTTGTCTAGTTCTGATGTCCACATTTCAAAAAGGATGTTGAAAAATTCCAGAGGGTTCAAAGACCAGAGATAAAAGAATGATTTGTGATCTGGAAAACATGCTTTACAATGAGATACTAAAGGAGTGCTATATATTTAGTTTATCGAAGATGAGAGTAAGTCAGCTTTACACCAGTCTATAAGTACTATGGCTATACAGGGAGAATATATCTGATCTTACAGTGCTCTTTAATCTAGTATACAAAGGCATGAAAAGAGCCAATGGTTGGAAATTGAAATCAGCAAAGTTGTAACTGGAAATAATATGCACATTTTAAAATGAATCTAATTAACCATTGGAACAGATTACAAAGGAATGTGGTAGATTCTCGGTTACTTGGAAGTCTTTAAAGCAGCATCGCATATCCGAATAAAAGATATGTTCTAGTTTAACCACAAGTTATTGGGCTAGATACAAGAAGCACTGGATGAAATTTTATGGCCTATGTGTTGCAGAATGTCAAACTAGATTGTTATAATGGTCCCTTCTAGCCTTAAAATCTATGTAACAAGTTCTCAATTTTGTGAATGTCTGAGAAAGACAAATTAATTGCAATCAATCTTAGTAAAAGTGAAACACAATCAAAACACCATGGAGCAAATATCTATCAAATGAAAAAGGGGAGGAGTGCAAAGGAAAATGAAGTTAGTAATGGGGAAGTACTCAGAAATGTAGGGACAACGAGAAATTAGGTACCCATCTTACATTGATTTAATGGGAGTTAGGCTCCAAACTCCCATTTGTGCCTCTGAAAATCACCTTAAAGTCTCATTAAGTTTTGTTTTGTGGTTTCCATGCTCCTAAAGCAGAAGAAATATAGACGAGGTCCAGGCTTCAGCTAGATAGGAGATAACTGTTTTAGTCCATGTTGGAACATACAATAATGAAGAAATAAAAAGCAGGTTTTATAAGAAAAGTCTGAAGAATTAGAAAGTAAGCCAAAGAACAATATAGTTTGTTCAGAAAAAATTACCAGTGGCATATGCAGAGCCATGTTCCTTGCCACAGGGATAGACAGACTAGGAACTTGAATGTGTGGTTGAAAAACTGATGCAATTAGGAATGTTTTAGATTTGGGGCATTAGGACTCACAGAAGAAAACAAACAGGTTACAAGACAGGCAATGAAAAATGTGTATTTGAGGAGACTTGATATTGAGGAGGAAAGTAAGAAGAACAAAGGGGAGGAGGAAAGATTTTAAGGCAATTGAACTGGGAGGCACTCGACGAACGTAGGGGTTGGTACCTGTTTACTGTGGTTTAAAAATAAATGTGACACAGAAATATGCTGACAGAGTGAATAGGCTACTATTTGTCTGATCTGATGAGGTATCTGGATGAAGAGATAACTCAAGTCAGTGAAGGCCTATGAGGTGTTAAGAAAATAAAAGAGGAACAAAACCTGATACTTGTACATTGATTAAGTTTTAGTAAAACTTCAAAGAGCAAATATACTATAGGTTGTGGTAAGAAAAAATATCAACATATAGATGATTACTGTATATCCCTGAAGGTTTGAACTTGCATATTAATTTGTAATAAAAACACTTTTAAACAAAAGAAATGTTCTGAGAATTAGTAGAGATGAGAATAGCAAGTCATGGACACTAAGTGAAACACAAAATATATAGGAGAAAATCAAACAAAACTAGGTTTGTGGGATATGATATAGGAGAATGCTTCTTACGAGCTATGTAAAAGAGGAAACTACAAACCAATTATTCATTTAGATATGGGTGATATTGAGGACAAGACTATAGATGGGAGGAGCTGTGAAACAGGGACCATATTCCAGTTAGAATTTTAATTAGGACAAAAATTAATCCTAAAAAGCGATTAGTAAATTTGCTGGATTTCAGCAAAGCATGTTAAAAGGAATGAGAAAACTATTGAGCAGAATCAAATGGGATAAAGCAATGAAAGGAAAATAATCAAGAGAAGAAACAGAAAGCTTTGAAAGCAAAATGACCATGGTCCTGATTCAGGAAAAGCACTTAAGCACATATTTAACTTTTGAAGTCAGTGGGATTGAGACTAGACCAGCATTATTAAAATTTCATTCAATCCTTGTTTTAGTGTTCAAAAGGAGGAGTGGGAGCAGAAATGCCTACTTTTGTAAGAGAGGTAAAAGAAATAGTAAAGGAAAACAGGTTCATACCATTGTGACATTGCACGCTATATGATTTTATGAAAATATGTTAATGTAACTGGAATATGCTTCATGCAAAAGGCCTCTTGTAAGGTATTGTTACAAATCTTATAATCTACTGCGTGTGATCATCCTATTTGTATAAATGTACCACTCTTGTATCTGAAACTAGAAATATGAAATATAACTCTGAGGGCCTATTGTAATTATGCAAAGCGTGGGCCATTAATAGTGGTTTGGAATCGTAATGACTCCCATTAACCAGGACAACTGACTGCAGATGGCTCTGTTTTACTTGTAAGTCTTCCTGTATAC
>NC_133787.1:42039847-42096202 GCF_003597395.2 Chelonoidis abingdonii | reverse complement strand
CCTCAAAACCATAGAGTAGCAAACCAGAAACGACCACCTTAGCCTGGAAGGAAGGTAGAGATGGCTGCCAAGGTGTCCCTTGGTGATGACACTGCTAGCCCTGCCACCCCCTGCCCCGGAAGTCTGAGCAGGATCAATGACGGAGGAACGGTGGAAGCATAAGGCGGTTGGCCCTGTCCATGCATGAGGACTTTCGTCCCGAGATTGGTCCCGGGAGAGACCTTGTTGAGGAGCAGAACCTCGGTTCATTCCGCGTTCTCGTGGTAGGCGACAGGCCATATGTGGAAAAATTCCCCCATGCTGCAACAGAATGCATGACATCAGTCAGGGCGAGCACTCATGAGACAGGAAAGGCTGCTGAGTTCAAAGCACCGAGGAAAAGATCGCTACAGATTTCTCGAGTGGGCTATGCAAAGGTCCAGAGCGGATGGCCTCCTGACAACAAAAGGAGGAGGAGGACCAATGTGCCTCCAGGTTGTTTATGGTAGGACATGGCCGTTGTGCTGGCTGTAAACACTGAGATGCCACTGCCTCGCAGCTGCTGCTGGAACCCCGTTACTGAGGTGAGCACCTGCGTCGAGAGATGACGTATCCGCGTCAGGGACAGTGAGAGGCTGTGGCGGATAGAGCGGCATCCTTACCCACACCAGGGAGGAGGTAGCCACAGTGTAGGGAGCCTAGAGTGCTCGAGGGAATGGTGACTATCGTGACCATTGGGCCCCTGTCCCAGCTGAACGCCAATTTGAGCCAAACCTGGAGAAGACAGAGGTAGAGCGTAGCGGTTTGGTTAGAAACTAGCAGGCAGCCATGGAACCCGGGAGACCCAGACAAGGGCAAGCACGTCGGGAAAGTTTGCAGACCTCGGATGATCGGTGCCATCGCTGAAACCGTGGCTGTGGTAAGCAGATCCGGCTAGCTCGGAGTCCAGGATGGCCCTAGGAAGTCTAACCTCTGCGTGGGAACCAGAGTGGATGTTTCTATAGTGATCATCAGGCCTAGACATGTGAATAGGTCCCTGACGATGCCCACATGCTGAGTGACTTGCGTTGTGGAGTATCCTCAGATAAGCCAATCGTCCAGATGCAGAAAATGCACATCCAAGGTCGGCGGAGGTGGGTGCGGACTACGGCCACACACTGGTTAATGCCTGCGGGGCTGTAGAAAGGCCCACAGCAGGACTGTAAACTGAAGTACGATGGTTGGCTAGAAGTGGAGGGATCTCCTGTATTGATGGGAGATGGCAATTGGAAAGTACGCATCTTTCATATCGAGGTGGCATACCAGTCTCCAGGAGATCAAGGACAGGATAATGGTTCCAGGATACCATGTGGAACTTCAACCTTATCATAAACTGGTTGAGTCCTCGAGGTCTAGGACAGGTCTGAGACCTCCATACAAGTCGGGGATTACGAATAAGAGAAAGTAAGTGCCCCGTTCATCCATCAGCGTGTGCACCTCGTGTAAGAGGAATTGCGCCCGAGAGGAGTCCCTGAAGAGGGACAGGGTTGGAACAAAGTGGAGGTGGTATCACTCTCCACCATGATTGTAGGAACAGCGAACTGAAGTTAACTTGGGACCATGCCAAGAGGCAGTAGGAGTGGGGTCCCGCTTGTAACCAGTATGCAGCCCTCGACGCACCTTTGAAAGTTCTATCTGTGGCTAGGCCAGAGTGTGGCCGTGTGGCTGGGACGGAAAGGCCTGCAGTGGGTCGTCAGCGTATGCACGCCCAGAAGAGAGCACATTAGGACCCTGTTGCCCCTCAGGGTTTGCAGCCTGGGGTTGACTTCCCCGCAAAGAGGCCTTTACCAACAAATGGTAAGTCGTGACAGGCCGGAAGTTTGAAACCTGAAGCCAGAGATGCTCCTCACGGTAACGAGCCTGGAGAGAACTCTGGCCGCCTTTTCTCTTCCTCCAAGAGGGCAGGAACTCTTGGCGGGAAACTTGATGGAGAACTCCATAACTTTATCCACCGTAATTCAGGTGTTATGATTATAGGGCTAAGCAGGCGGTTATTGATTTGCCACGCAGGGCTATAAGGCCCTTGCAGAATGCACCTTGCGGCCGAGTAGGGTCATTCGCCTAGCCCCTCGATTTCGGGGCTGCGCCTGTTGGCCATGCCGTTCCCTTTTTCTCAACCGACTGAATGACTAGTAGCAGGGAGAGGATGGACAGACAAGTAGTTGTACCCTCCATAGAGCATCGGCATTCGCTGGATGGTCCGAATAAACAGGTCGGCCCCTCTAGCGGGGCAACCGCCGATAGAATGTGCACTACCGGGTCCCCTACCTCCGGGACCTCCTGCCCTGGAGGTCCACATTGATGCTACCTTCCATAGGAGTCCTGATGGGCTCTCAAGTTGTTGGTAGGCACAACTGAATCGCGGTCCTGAGCATAAGAGCTTCCGCGTGGAAGACACTGATGCGTGCCCGGATGGCCATGGAGGTGCTGAAAACCATGGGCAGAGTTTGACTCTACCAGACCTTGCCCAACTTGGCACCTGGGATCGTACCGGAAGGCGCACTGGTACCCGGAACGAGATCCGGACCTAAGACCGAGCGGTGCCGGGAGGTCGAACGAGATCTCGAGGTTGGGAGCGGCTGCGGGAGCCACAGTGCCCATGCGGTGCTGGGAGACAGAATGGTGCCGAGATTATCGGGTTGGTGAACGGACACCGACCTGTGCGGGGAGTGCGACCGGTGCCGAGGGAAACAGCATCGGACTGTAAGAGGCGTTGGGAGTGGGAGCGCCGACAGGACGTGGGACTCTGCGGACCGTGACCATGAACGGTGCCACTCTGCTGCGCTGACAGAGGATGGTCGTATCAAGGTGGCTTGCCAAGAGACTATATTACCCACACCGACAGTGCCGGGGGTTCAGGCAGAAAAACTCTGTCAGGCAATAAGATCCCCTCGCCGTTGGTAATGTCTCCGGCGTGAGGGAACAGTAAGCTCGACCACAGTGCATACCGGGGAGCTGTCAGGCACAGATTCGACAGCCCTTGTGGGACCGGGATCGACAGTGCTGATGTCGCCAGTGCCTCAGCAGGTGTCGGTGCCGCGGCGATCCGGCTTAGACAGGCTCTCTGTCTGCGGTGCTGTTCGCACGGGAAGAAGAGGCAGGGAGCTCGACCACGGTATGCGCGAGGACAGGCAGGCACTGATGTCGACGGCCTTATGGGACCGGGATCGACGGTGCCGACTGTTGTGTCTGCGGCAGTGTCGGAGCCGGGCAATCCAACTTAGATGACTCCTGGCTGCGGTGCCATTGGCATGGAAGCAGCAGGAGCAGGCTCAACCATGGCGCATTGCCGGGGAGCGGCCAGGCACTAGATTCGACGGCCCTTGCGGGACCGGGATCGACGGTGCCGGCGCTGTCGGTGCCGCGGCAGGTGGGGTGCCGGGCAGTCCAACTTAGATGAGCTTCTGGCTGCGGTGCCATTGGCAGGAAGCAGCATAGAGCAGGAGGCTCAACCACGGCGCATGCCGGGGAGCGGCCAGGCAGTGGATTTGACGGCCCTTGCGGGACCGGATCGACGGTGCGGTGTTGTCGGTGCCGCGGCAGTGGCGGTGCCGGGCAGTCCAACTTAGATGAGCTCTCTGGCTGCGGTGCCATTGGCACAGAAGCAGCAGGAGCAGGAGGCTCAACCACGGCGCGTGCCGGGGAGCGGCCAGGCACTGGATTCAACGGCCCTTGCGGGACCGGGATCGACGGTGCCGGCGTTGTCGTGCCGTGGCAGTGTCGTGCGGCGGAATCCAACTTAGATGAGCTCTCTGGCTGCGGTGCCGTTGGCCGAGCAGCAGGAGCAGGAGGCTCAACCAGGCGCATGCCAGGGAGCGGCCAGGCACTGGATTCGACGGCGCCGCGTGTCGGTGCTGCGAACAGGTGTTGTGCCGGGTGATCCGACTTAGACAGCTCATGGCTGCGGTGCAGTTGGCACGGAAGCAGCAGGAGCAGGAGGCTCAACCACGGCGAATGCCGGGAGCAGGCAGGCACTGGAATCAACGGCCCAGCGGACCGGATCAACCAGTGCCGGTGTCCTCAGCGTCTCTGCAGGTTGGTGCCAGGCGATCCGACTGAAATGAGCTCTCTGCTGCGGTGCAGTTGCACAGAAGCAGCAGGAGCCAGGAGCTCGACCACGGCGCGTGCCGGGGAGCTGTCAGCACTGGCAGAAAGAGTCGTGGGCTTCCGCAACCTCAGAGAGAGGGAGCGGGCCGAGTCGACTTCGTGCAGTAATGGCCGGTGCGGAGGGGTCCGGTGCGAGGAGGTGCTTCTGTCCGCCGAGTAGCCTGCGCTCGGTGCAGAAGGCGGAGGGAATGAAAGTGCCGCTCCGTTTTGGTCTCGGCTTAAACGCCTGCAAATGGCACTTAGCTGTGAAATGCAGTCCCCCGAGGCACCCTAAACAGTAGTCGTGTGATCTCCTGTCAGCAACGGTCTGAGGTGTCCAAGCACAGTCTAAGAACGGTAAGCTGGGCATGGCTCCGGCACTAGTTGCGGGGAGGGGCTACTCCCCGAACCCCGCTAACTATTATAAACTAACTATGCTAGTAAAGAAAAAACGCATAAGTATATGCAAATAAAAGGATTATAACTTGATACACAAGAACTACGAGACTAGGGAAGCGGAGGTCAGCTAAGCTCCGCTCCACTGTTCCACCGGCGGTAAGAAGGAACTGAAAGGCGGCGGGTCGGCAGGGGTATACATCCGGCACCATAGCGCGGCCACTCCAGGGGCGCCCTGCCGNCTAAGCTGCGCTCCACTGTTCCAACGACCGACATGGGCGGTAAGAAGGAACTGAAGGGCGGCTGGGTCGGCAGGGGTATATATCCGGCACCATAGCGGCGCCACGCCAGGGGGCGCCCTGCCGACCCACTGAGTGTTCCTAGGGTAAAAATCTTCCGACGAACGTGCATGCGGCGCGCACACACCTAACTGGAATGGATATGAGCAAGCACTCGAAGAAGAACAAAGGATTCCTGTCTTATGCAAAAGTTATGTAAATGGGTGGAACAGAACAAAGTGGGAGCCATCATGAGGAATCCCCTAGCTAACACTTAAGCTGGAACAAGGGCTGTACCAGGGAAAAGGACTATTCCCAGACTAGGAAGGCATCCAGTCTGTGAAAGAAACTTATTGAAACTTCTCTCAGGGTTAGATTTTATCTGTACTCAATTGTATTACTGTATTATGCTTAGATTTGTGTGTTTTATTTCGCTTGGTAACTCACTTTGTTCCGTCTGTTACTACTTGGAACCACTTAAATCCTACTTTCTGTATTTAATAAAATCATTTTTTACTTATTAATTAACCCAGAGTATGTATTAATATCCAGGGGTGGGGCAAACAGCTGTGCATACCTCTCTATCAGTGTTATAGAGGGTGAACAATTCATGAGTTTACCCTGTATAAGCTTTATACAGGGTAAAATGGATTTATTTGGGTTTTAGACCTCATCGGGAGTTGGGCATCTGAGTGTTAAAGATAAGAACACTTCTGTAAGCTGTTGGGGTCCTGAGCTGGCAAGGAAACAGGGGCAGAGGTAGTCTTGTCACATCAGGTAGCAGCTCCCAGTGGGTTTCTGTGATTCAACCCATCACAACCATTCTGGAGAAAATGCTTGCTTACTTGAAAATTTGGTTTCTTGGAATAGGCAGGTCCACAAACAATAGAGATTCAGTCCCTACTGAAAAATTCAGATATATATCTGAATCAGTCAATTGAAACTTTAGTAACTCCTTGATGTAGATTGTAAGCACTGTTTATCCACATTCTAAGGATAATCCTTTTTTGTAATAGTTAACACACTGGAGTGTTACTGTTTAAAAGAATGCAATTTTCAGGTACCCAAACAAACCTCAGAATGTGGTGGATTCTCCATCACTTGAAGTTTTAAAATCAGAACTGGATATCTTTCTAAAATGTCTGATCTAGCTAAAACAGAAGTTATGGTCTTGATGAATAAATTAGTGGGCAAGGTTCTCTGGTCTGTGTTATGCAGGAGGTCAGACTACGTGGTTACAATGGTCCCTTTTGACAATTAACAATCTGTGGATCTACAAAACTCAAATAACATGGGCTTGTAAAGGAAGGTGATGTGGTTCTTGTTCTGTAGGCTTCTGAGATATATCATCTTTGAAACTGGACACAAAATCTTGAGGCTTTAGTTAATCCTTAGATTTCTGGGTAATTTAGAAAAACTAATCTGATTGAAAGAAAATAGAGAGAATCTTCCTGAACTGGTTCAAATGGATTTTTGTAAGATCATTAAGGAACATGTTCAAGTTTTGAGGAAGAGCCCTGTGAATTTGTCAGGGTCTATGTGCTGATCTGATCTTTATAACACTCCTATCCAAAAATACCCTTAACTGTGCAGTAGAATATTTGGGGTTCCCTAATTTACTAGGTAGGTCAAGGAAACATGGCACCTTGGTCTTTGAGAATGACCATTGATTTTCTCTTTTGAGCTTCTGGAGAATTTTGGAAACGGAGGAAAAGCATACAGGAATTTTTGTGGCCAGGACTGGAATAATGCATCCAGAGCAATTACCATTTGGCAATTGCCACTGATGAAAAACCAGAGCACTTTATGATTTTGTTTGGATGCAAACAATGATCTAACTTGGGCTTGTCAAACCTCTTTATTATGGTTGTGCATATGGGAAGGTTTAGGCTCCATTCCACCTACTTACCATCTGTCTGCTGGGCTAGTCTTCTTCCTTGGATCCACAGTATTATTATAGAGAAAACATTCTTCTTAGTCTAAGAGAGTAATAGCTGTGCTTCCATGGGGAAACCCATGGATCTGATACCCTGTTTGTTGAGGTAGGTCATGAGGGCCATAATGTCTGTGATTATGAGAATGTGTCTGTTTTGAAATCAGGGTAACAAATCCTTGAGGCTACTATTTATTGTTTCTGATAGCAATACTATTCTGACCATTTTCCATGGCCTACTGCATAGTGAGTGCCCATCTCTTCAGAAAGATGTTCACTATTAATATTCATTTTGAGCATTTGGCTATCACATCCTTTTAAGAACCTTTTTTTGTTATCTACCTGTTTTAAAACGGTTAACTTTCTGAATAATTCTGATTTTGTAGATGGATAATTTTGGAGGAAGGGAAAGCAGATAGCTTTGTAGAGTCTTCATCTACAATCTGACGTGAGAAAATGGATGCACATTACTAACAACCGCAGGAGACTCATTATTACTTGTACTGATAAAACTAGGGAGTACTTGATTTCTTGAATTGTTGAGTCAATTTTCTAATGTCTTTCCTGGGATACTTTATGTTTGCCAGTGTCTATGAGTACTCCCAATTGTAAAATCTGTTGTAAGGAAATTGCATGGTTCTTCTCCTGATTTGTGAGAAATATGTGTATCTCTAGAAATTGCAGCTGAGTTACAGTATCTGATTTGGTCTCTTATAGCAGTGGTACTCAAATCAATGGTTATCTAGGAATGGATATACATGAATGGCCCTTTGCCAAAAGCCACTATTAGTAAAGCTAAGACCATGGTAAGCACTCTTGGAGCCACAGACAATCTGAAGGATCGGAATTTGTATTAGAAATGGTTGCCCCAATATGAAAAGTGAGGAATCACCTGAACTAATGCCTGAACAGGCAAATAGAGGTAACACCTCCTTCAAGTAGCCCAAAATTAGGAAGCACACTTGGAATAAAATATCAAATAGAGATATCAATATTTCTGTATTGAACTTGAAGTTCCTCAGTTGTTTGTTGAGAAAGTTGAGGTCCACAACTGCTCTGTTTACACACAATCTCTTGGGAGCTAGAAACAAGATAGAATGAAGGCCTGTTAAATCTCAAATAGGTAACATTTTCAGTACACTAATTTGCATAAGGCATTTTTTTTTTGTCTGTATCTCCCGTCTTCTTATTTTGGCTGTTGAGAAACAGTAAATCTGTGTCTGGGATGGGTCTGAAACATATTGGTCGGAAGTAATCAGTGGGTCACTCATCTGCCAAAAGGAATCTGTTCCAAGATAACCAACTGTGCATTCCCAACAGCGTGGACTGACAGTCATGTGCTTTGCTTGCAGCTAAAAGCAATTCTGGTGGAGAATTATTCTGTGACCCTAATCCTCTAGGTTTGTTCCATTTTTCTTCTATGTAGAAGTTATCTCTCCTTGAGCGTCCAGATGATAAACAGCTACAAAAAGGGCGATTGTTTTTATAATATGTTCTCTAGTCACTCTTGATTTATTTGGAAGACAACAGGATTTCTTTGGCTTTTCTGAAATCTTTGCTATCTCTTTACTTGTTCAATGCATAGCTGTCAGAAAGTTTGATCCACAAACATACATCAGATCATGGCTTCTGAGTGGGAAAAGTATCAACTTTTTTACTGCATGCAGAATTTGCAAGAAAGAAGAGGGATGATAGTATTATGAAGCTCAGCACAATCCTTCTGTGTCTTCTTTTCCCTTTACATCTGGTTGATCTGAGAAATAGTCTAAAGAAGCAATCACATGTATGAACATACTGTTAAAAATACTCTGATAGAAAGGGTCTTTCCTATGCTTTTTCCTGTGGGACTTCTGGTCCTGAACTAATAACAATTTCTCTTTTCATTAAGATTACAAAAGATTCATCATGGTTCTTTCTTTCTTTCTTCTGGAAAGAAGAGGAATTGCACTAATAGATTTTAAGGCCAGAAGGGACCATTATGATAATCTAGTTTGACCTCCTGCATAACTCAGACATAGAATTTCACCCAGTAATTCCTGCATCAAGTTCATAACTTGTGGGTGGGCTATAGCATACTTCTAGAAAGACACCTAATTTTGATTTAAACACTTCAAGTGCTAGAGAATCAGGGCCGGCTCCAGGCACCAGCGTAGGAAGCTGGTGCATGGGGTGGTCAATTTAAAGAGGTGGCACTCTGTCCGGTATTGGGGTGACACGTCCTGGTCTTCGGTTGGAATTCGGCGGCGGGTCCCTCATTCCCTCTCTTCCTCTTTGAGCTGCTGCTGAATTGCTGCTGAAGAGAAAAGAGAGGGAGGACCCGCTGCCGAACTGCCGCTGAAGAAGCGGTGCAATTGAGCTGCCGCCGAAGTGCTTGGGGCAGCAGAAAAGTTGGAGCCAGCCCTGTAGAGAATTTATGTGTCCCCAGCAGGGCCAGATTAACCTTTTGTGGGCCCCCATGGAGGCAGTGGAGCATTGCATGTGGAGGTCAGTCCCCAGAGTGAGGGGCCAGCAAAGGGTAATGGGGCATGGCATGGCATGGCAGGGGTGGCCCAGCTCCACCCAGCACAGTGCAAAGGCACTATTTACAAACCAGCAGTTGCCAGACACACTGTGGCCCGCCTGGCCCTGTGCTGCCAGCATGCCCCTTACCCTTGAGGGGCGGGCCCATGCCGCGCCACACAGCTCCCCCTGCCCAACACCCCCTGACTCCCTATGGCCAGAGCCCCTGCAGACCCACTATGTCCAGTGCCCCCACAACTCCTCCACACAAATGCATAGCGCCTGCACACCATCCTTGCCCAGCGCCCTCCTGCCCACAGCCCACTATAACTGCCCAGAACCCCCCACAGAACCCCCCACTTGCTAGTGCCCCAACACACACAGATCTTCCCTGTCCCCTCACAGCCCAGCACCCGCCCCGCAAGAAACCCATTCCCCCATGCCCTGCCTCCTGGCCGCACTCACTGGCCCTGCTGGGAGGTGACTGTGTCTACCAGGCTGAGTCTCAGGGCCAGGAATTGCTCTGGCCCCTCAGGAGTGGTGTGATCACCCAGGCCAGGGCCTGCCCCGGCTGGGCTCCCTCAAGACGTACTTCACCTGGAGGGGCACAGCCAAGCTCCCCGCACTGTCCCCTTTCCCCCCACCCTGGCTGAGACTGGCCAGGCTTCTGCACCAGTCCCAGGTGGCTCAGTTCTAGGGACTGGTGGTGGGCAGCAGAGACTGCCAAGAGCTGGAGGTGCACTGGGGTCCGGCCAGGGGGCAGATAGGAGCAGGGAGTTGAGGCTGAGAGAAGCAAGTGATGGGTGGAGGTAGCCAGTGGGGTCTCAGAGCGCAGTGCAAGCGGAGCAGGCTGGGACCCCTTCTGAGCATGGGCCCAGCTCCATGGAGCCACTGGAGCCATTGTAAACCTGGGACAGATAAATTATGGCAATGGTGTATTACCCTCACTGTTAAAAATGTGCATGTTATCTCCATTCTGAATTTATTGACCTTCAACATCCAGCCATTGAACCTTGCTATGCCTTTGTTTGCTAGAATAAAGAGCCCTCTATCATCAGATACCTTCTTCCCACCTAGGCACTCATAGACCATGATAAAGTCATCTCTTAACTTTCTCTTGGATAGACTAACTAGATTGAGCTTCTTAGTTCTTCCCTTTAAAGTAGCTTTTTCAGTTATCTAATAGTTCTTGTGGCTTTTTTCAACGTCCCTTCAGACATGGACACCAGAACCAGACTCATCAATGGGATTCACCATTCTAGTAACAGTCTCACCAGTGGTGTATGCAGACATAATACCACTGCCTTACTCCTACTCAATATATATGCAAGTATAGTATTAGCTCTCTTGGCCTCAATATTGCACAGCAGGCTCATGTTTGATTGAGTATTCATCATAATTAGGGTGACCGTATTTCCCTATGCTGAATATGGGACACCTGGTAAAATTAGTCATATTCAAGTTAGTTCAACAGCAGTCAATCGGAACTGCAGTACAAACATTCAAATTAACATCAAGTTGACTGAGCCCCTGACAAAAAGAAATACTGCATAGTTGGATTATTTCTATTTACCTTCTTACCTTTAAGGCTTTAGGGTTCACATGAGGAGGGGTGACACACATGCACCCTTACCCCCCACATACACACGCATGGAGAGATGGCACACCCACACTCCTCTCTCACAAAATGGGGGTGACCGACCGACCTGACTCTCCCTGCCCCCCATGCCTGGCTGCACCCCTAGACAGACCTGCCTCTCCTGGTACCCGGTGCAGTGAATTCCCAAGGCAACACTGGTCTACAATTTTTGAGACGTCGTCTGCTTCAGAGATAAAATGTGGTATCTATTATGTATTTTGATGTGCTGAATTCAAATATGACAATTAAAACAACTGATTGGCTCCTGTTTCTAAGATATTTAAGTTTTTACATTTTATGTCTATGTACATTGTGTAGAAAATAGAGTTTTAATCATAAATTGTAAACCTAGGGCTTTTGACGTGTTTATGGTTGCTTTACATGATAATATTTCACCTGTCCTGTTTATGTAACACTTTAAAAATCAGCAAAAGGGTTATATAAATAAAATTTATTATAACCAAAAGGCAAAAAACTATTATGCTACATAGCAGCAGAGGAATGCCTGGCACCTTTGACTAACAGGACGTTCTGGTCATGAGCTTTCGTGCGTCGCCATCACCACCTTTCGTCAGATGAATGGACATTCATCTGATGAAGTGGGTATTCACCCACGAAGATGCTCATGATCCAAAACGTCTGTTAGTCGTATAAGGTGGCCACAGGATTCTCTGCTGCTTTTACAGATTCAGACTAACAACGGCTACCCTCTGTACTTGATATTATGTACATAGTTTAAGTCTATTCCGGTCTACTCGGCGCCTTCTTGGCTTGTCTCTCTGTATTCATTAAATGGAGCATGCTCTTGTCATGTCCAGCAATAGCTGCAAGCATTGACGGGCTCCATTGCCCTGTGCGTTCTCCATATGTTGCAATGTCCTGGTGAAATCGTCGCCGTGCTCGTCGCTTCACGTGCTCTGCAGTTCGTTGGAAAAAATCTAGATGAGAGTGCAAAAAGTATTCTAGTGATATGTTGCAACCAAGGCTTTTGTATGCCTTGAGAGGTTTTCCACCAAACAACTGTAGTTGTTCTGCCTTCTTGTTTCCGAGAAAATATTATGCCACTAACATGGAGGCTTTCCATGCTGTCTTTTCCTTGCCACGCAGTTATGGTCAAATCATCACTTGTTCTCGAAGAAGTTTCCGAATCTGTTAGGACCACAAGACACCTTCCTTTATTCTTAGCTTCAATAACCTTGGAAATTTTCCACAGAGGTACTTGGAAGCTGCTTGTGTTTTGGTCAATGGGCCTTGACAAAGTGTCTTCATCAGACCCAAGCTTGATGTGTAAGGGTGGTAACAAAATCTTGCCTTGATTCAACAAGTGGTGGATATGCTGAACTTTTCCTCCCGGCTCCAATGACGTCCGGTCAGCGCCAATCTTTCTTGATGTAGTGGGAATCTCTTGCACGGACCTGTCCCATCACAGAGAAAAACAGCAGAACTTTGTGTATTCCAGTTGCAGACAAAGCAAGAGCAACAACCTTTCAAATTGTCACAAAGCTGGCCACGATGTTGTCTATGTTATGGCACCTCAAAAGTTGTTTCATGTTGTCATTAGTTTGCTGCTCATTGGACTGCATGACCAACTGGAATTGATGACAAACATTGCCATTAGCAGCAAAAGCAGCTTTAAGACTCGTCTTCAATGAATCAGTGAACAGTCTCCACTCTCTGGATGCGGGAACTGTTGAGGGCTGCCATACACAACCATCAATGTTGTTGCAGGCTACAGATCACCTTCCATGAAGACGAATGGGACCAGATCCTCTTGAAGGTCACGGAACATGAAACCCTAAACATCACCTGCCAGGAGATTCACTGCTGTAGTCTGAGCCAACATAAGACTGAGGGCCATATCAACAATTTAAGCATCATTTTCGTTTCAGTGACCGCAGAAATTAGTAAAGTTTGACTCATTGTATTTCAACAGCATTGGCTGTAGAGCAGTGCAACAGTGTGTGTGGTGGCATACAGGTCACATGCTCTCCTCCCGATTTGCTGGGTTCACACCGAAATGTGGCCAGCAGCAGCCTTTTGGCACTGTGCAGGAGGGCAGGGACACGACTGCTTTCCAACTGCAAGGGAGGGGAGAGGAAAGGGATGACCTGGCCAATGTCCTTGCAGAGCTGCATCTCCTGACTAACTAATTGCCTTCCATGAGAGATATAATGTTTTGTGGAGAGGGAAAGTAGTGGATGTGTTATTCCTTGACTTTACCAAAGCTTTTGGTAGGGTCTCCCATAGTATTCTAGCCAGCAAGTTAAAGAAGTATGGGCTGGAAAAATGACTATAAAGTGGATAGAAAGCTGGCTAGATCAATGGCTCCACACTAGTCGGCAGCTGGTATCAAGCAGAGTGTCCAAGTTTGGTCCTGGGGTGGTTTTGTTCAATATCTTCTTTAATGATCTGGAGGATGGCCGTGGACTGCACTGTCAGCAAGTCTGCAGACTGACACTAAAACTGAGAAGGAGTGGTAGATACACTGGAGGGTAGGAATAGGATACGAGGGACCTAGACAAATTAGAGGATTGGGCCAAAAGACCCTGATGAGGTTCAACAAGGACAAGTGCAAGTCCTGCACTAGGACGGATAATCCTGCACCGCTACAGACTAGGGACCGAATTGGGTAGGCAGCATTTTGCAGAAAAAGGACCTAGGGGTTACAGTATAGAGAGAAAGCTTAATATGAGTCAACAGTGTGCCCTTGTTGCCAAGAACGCTAACGGAATTTTGGCTGTAATAGTAGGGGCATTGCCAGCAGATCGAGGGACGTGATCATTCCCCTCTATTCAACATTGGTGAGGCCTCAATCTGGAGCACTGTGTCAGTTTTGGGCCCCACACTAGAAGAAGGATATGGAAATTGGAAAGAGTCCAGCAGGGGCAACAAAAATGATTAGGGGCTGCAGCACATGACTGTAGAGAGAGGCTGAGGGAACTGGATTATTTAGTCTGCAGAAGAAAAGTGAGGGGGATTTGATGCTGCTTTCAACTACGCTGAAAGGGGTTCCAAAGAGCTGGATCTAGACTGTTCTCAGTGGTAGCAGATGATAGAACAAGGAGTAATGATCGCACATTGCAGCGGGGAGGTTTAGGTGGATATTAGGAAAAACTTGTCACTAGGAGGGTGGTGAAGCACTGGAATGGTACCTAGGGAGGTGGTGGAACCTCCTTCCTTAGAGGTTTTTAGGTCAAGCTGACAAGCCCTGGCTGGGATGATTTAGTTGGGGATTGGTCCTGCTTTGAGCAGGGGGTTGGACTAGATGACTTCCTGAGGTCCCTTCCAACCTGATATTCTATGATTCTTCCCCACCCTACTCCCCTGTGGCTGGAAGCAGCTTGTCCCTT
This sequence comes from Chelonoidis abingdonii, assembly GCF_003597395.2. Classification (NCBI taxonomy): domain Eukaryota; kingdom Metazoa; phylum Chordata; order Testudines; family Testudinidae; genus Chelonoidis; species Chelonoidis abingdonii. Next base: position 42,082,003 of record NC_133787.1, on the reverse strand, counting down.
CCTGCCTGAACAGCATCAAAAGGCAGCTAATACCTCCAGACTGCTGCTGGCCACTGACATAACCAGGCCGCTGACATAACCCAGCTGCCTCCAGCGCAGGCAGGAAGGGGTTAAGCCCTAAGGATGCATTGTGCACCAGGGCTCAGGAACCTGACTGCATGGGATTCAGTGAACCTGGCCAGGGAGGTGGCTCAGCAGCTGAGGGTGCCTAGGGGACAGAGCAACCCTGCGCTCCCTGGGCAAGACCAAGGGTGGGAGTGTGGGGAGTGAAGATGGTACTAAGCCCCTGCCCTGGCGGCTGCTATGTAACCTGCAGATTCGGAGTGTGAACAGGCTAGAAATAGCTCCCTCCCCCACCACTCCACAGCTTAGCTGAGGGGCGGAGAGGCTTCTCCGTGCCAGCGCTGTGTGCAGGGCTTTGGCACATGCAGGGCTCGGTTTCTCCTGGCTAGCGCTCTGGGCCGGAGGGTCTTGGGCTTTCCCGGGGCACCAGCTGAGCCAGAGGCAGTAGGGGAAGGAAGGAGCTTGCCAGCCAGGCTGTTGGTGAGCTGAGCGCTCTGACTGGGGCTGGTTCTCCACACAGTGCTGGGAGTGAGATGTGCCCTGCCGGGGCGGATATGGAGGAGCAGTGTGGCTGTGGAGGTGAAGGGGCAAAGCATGAGAGGAGAGTGAGAGGGGGAACACGGTCGATGGGTGGGCAGCAGAGGAGACACGTGAGCAGCCGCCACCTGGCACCTGCCCACACACACCAGCCTCTGCAGCTCACAGCACGCAGCCACTGCTGGCCTGAAACAGGACTGTGCTTGGGGCCCTGCTGGCCGAGAGCTGGCACACAGCAAGGGCTGCGCTGACGGACCAGCAGGGAGAGCATCCAGCCCCATGCGCTGCATCTTCGCCCTGCCACTAGCCTTGCATACCCACCACTGTCGTCCCCTTCTTCACTGCTGGTGGGCAGGTGGCTGGCAAGCAGGGATCTGGCCCACAGCAGGACCTGCCAGTACTGATGGATGTGGGGGGAGACAGAAATATGGGACAATTTGCCCATTTTTAAAGAAAAAGTCGGGAAACCTGCAGGAGGGCTTAAATACAGGACTGTCCCTTTAAAAACGGGACATAATCTCTAAGTCTTTTTGTGAGTCACTGCTTTCCAGGATACAATCTCCTATCATCTATGTTCTAAACTAATGGCTCTCAAACTTTTTTTACTGGTGACTCCTTTCACATAGCAAGTCTCTAAGTGTGACCCCCCCATAAATTAAAAACACTTTTTTATATGTTTAACACCACTATAAATGCTGGAGGCAAAACAGGGTTTGGGGTGGAGGTTGACAGCTCATGACTCCCCACGTAATAACCTCGCAACCCCCTGAGGGGTCCCGACCCCCAGTTTGAGAACCCTTATTCTAAACAGTACTGAGCCTTCTGAAAATCAGGTCCCTTTAAGGTGTCTCAAGCTGTGCATGTAAAATTACGTGTCACTTTTGCAAATCTTGGCCATTGAATTCAAATGGTGTGGATGGGTGTAACTGAGGGCAGAATTTAGTTCAAGGAACTAACAATGATAGGTGGAGGGGCTACTGGAAAAATATAGAATTGGGAAAACAAACAAAATAATACAAAAAACCGCACACTCCTTGGACAATTTTTCTAGAGAAGATAGAGATGTAAAGGGAGCACAGAGGGAATTTTAAAGATAATAATTCAAAAATATTTTTAAATTATTTTGAACTATCTTGTTCAAATTCTTTGTCTATATAATTACATGATCTTATTACTGTTACTCTCAACTTCCCCACCTCTTTTCCTCCCTATTTTTTGTTATTCTTCTTTGTATTTGGTCTTAAATCAGATAGTAATCTCTTCATGGCAGGCAGCTTGTCTTGTGTGTTTGCACAGCTCCAAGCACAAGGAAACTCTTATCCCAATTTGGGTTCTATTATAATAAAAATAATAAATAACTATAATAAATAATAATAAGATAGTGATTAGGTCTGGCTTCCGAAGTCACCTTCAGCCTTGAAAAATAGATAGTTTGCTCACAACAAAGCACAGTGAATGATACAATGCATAACAATGTAATTAATAATACTGTGAAATGAAGAGGGTCCTCACTATGGTTTAGAAATTTAAGACTCCCATTAATCTGACCAAACTGACAAACAAACTCCATTCCTGATCCAGTAATAGTCCATTATCCATCAGTGGGTGTTATCTCAAATACCTCTAGCCTTTGATGCATAAACTACATATATGGTAGCTTTCATATACACAGTGTAATATGGAAGTTTTCATAATTTTTATTATTTTTTTTTTAAATCAGAGACAAGAAACTGGCCTTGGAAACATAACAGCCCACAGATTAACCCGTGTGGTTTTAATAAAATGGACAATGAGTAAAAAGATAGGGAATTTAAAAAAAAAGTATATTATTTTGTTACATTCTCCATACAGGAAAAAGAAAAAAATTCATCTCCCATTTGCCCCACAAACCACGTATTTAAATTTATGTCAAACTTAATTACAGCACATTTGGCATAAAATAACATCCTTGGAGAGGGGAACTTAAGTAGTTAATATGTGTGATTGAGTGAAATTGCTTTGCTGAATGTTTATGGGAAACCTAAGAAGAATGAAATGTGGTGATATTTTAACCATTTAGATGCTAAATCTCCTCTCCAATAATGTCTTCAGTGTTAAAAGTTGCTGGTCTGACACCTGCCATGGCATCTGCAAAAATTTCTTCTAAGTGAAACATAACACAGCAGAACTATTTCTTTGCATGGTCTTATTAAAGGTTTTGAAAAACAGTAAATTTATAGGGAGAGATTTTGGCCCGTGGACACTGCCTCAGTGGCATACAGGGCCCAGAATTTCCCCCCAGGAACTGTGAAATAATTCCTCCAGTACAGACACAGCATAGGCCGGCTTTAAGTATCTATATTTTAGCTTCTTTGCAAGCTCCAGCATGGGGGCTGTAATGGAGGTGGGAGGGGAAATTTATGTTGTGCACCCTGCCATAGAGATTCTGGGCTGCCACGGTCTGGCACTACCCATAAACCTCATTTATGCCAATGGAACCTTCAGCACCCAAAGCACTCCAAAATCCTAAAGGTACACTGGTGGCTTACAGTCACATTCAACCCCCTTCTCAGCCTTGCCTTAAGTGCTGTTCCTCAAGGACGCACAGCACAGAATCTCAAGATTTTTCAGGCCAGAAGTGAACATTTTGATCATCTAGTCTGACTTCCTTCATAACACAGGCCAGAGAACTTTACCCACTAACTCCTGTATCCAGCCCAACAACTTGAGGTTGAGCTAGAGCTCATCTTTTAGAAAGACGCCAATTTTGTATATTGCCATTCCTAATATCTTTCAGATATTAGGAATGGCAATATACAAAAATCTGTAGGAGAACACTTCAACGTCCCTGGCCAAACTATAGCAGACCTGAAGGTGGCCATCCTGCAGCAAAAAAAACTTGAGGACCAGACTTCAAAGAGAAACTGCTGAGCTTCAGTTCATCTGAAAATTTGACACTGTCAGCTCAGGATTAAACAAAGACTGTGAATGGCTTGCCAACTACAAAACCAGTTTCTCCTCCCTTGGTTTTCACACCTCAACTGCTAGAACAGGGCCTCATGGTCCCTGATTGAATTAACCTCATTATCTCTAGCTTACTTGCATATATATACCTGCCCCTGGAAATTTCCACTACATGCATCTGATGAAATGGGTATTCACTCACAAAAGCTCATGGTCCAAAACGTCTGTTAGTCTATAAGGTGCCACAGGATTCTTTGCTGCTTTTACAGATCCAGACTAACACGGCTATCCCTCTGAATTTTAAATTAAAGACTCCAAGTGATGAAGAATTTATCACGTTCCTTTGATACTCTGTTCCAATAGTCAATTATCCTCATTCTTAAAAATCTGCATCCAATTTTCAATTATCCTCATTCTTAAAAATCTGCATCCTATTTTCAGTTCAAGTTTGCAGACATCAACTTCCAGTCAATGTTCTGAGTATCAGTTTGGAACTTCTAGAGTATTAACTCTGGTCATTAAAGTTTGATCTCCTTGGGACTGAGAAGGGAACACTACACTATCTGAGGTGGAATTCAGCTGCTTTTACCTGCATGAACTGTCAGCGTACAATTTATTGCAGTGCTTACCTGATTGTTCTCTAAAATCTATTCACAAAGGATACTCTGAGAGATGGACTCATAGACTCAAAGTTAAGAAGGGACCATCATCTGTGTCTTGTATAAAGGTACTAATACTTCCCTGTCTTTACTGGAAATACATTGCTTGATGCATTCTAGGCCTGGATTAGCCTTTTTCATTGCCGCATTACATTGATGGTTCATAGGCATCCTGTAATCCACCAATACACCCAGTTCTTTCTCCTCCTCTCTCACTTCCAACTGATAACTCTCCATCTTATAGCAAAAATTCTGGTTGTTAGTCCCTTAATGCATGACTTTGCAAGTCACATTTCTATCACTCCAGTTTATAAATTCATTGACATATTGTATGATATTCTGGTCCTCCTCCGTATTGGCAATACCTTCCAACTTTTTGTCATCTGCAGATTTTATTGGCACACACTCACTTTTTTGTGTGCCAAGATCAGTAATAAAAATATTAAATAAGACTGGTCCCAAGACCGAATCCTGAGGAACTCTGCTGGTAACCTCCCTCCAATCTTACACTTCACCTTTCACTACGACTTGTTGTAGTCTATCCTTTAACCACTTCCTTATCCACCTTTCAATTCTCATATTAATCCCCATCTTCTCCAATGTAACTAATAATCTTCCACGTGGAACGTTAGCAAGTGCCTTACTGAGATCCAGGTAGATTAGATCTACTCCATTTCCTTTGTCTAAAAAAATCAATTATCTTCTGAAAGAAGGAGATTAGGCTGGTCTGGCATGATCTACCTTTTGTAAAACCATGTTGTGTTTTATCCCGATTACCATTCACCTCTATGCTCTTAACTACTTTCTCTTTCAAAATTCGTTCCAAGACCTTGCATACAAATGTGGTCAAACTAACAGGTCTGTAGTTTCCTAGATTGCTTTTTTCCTTTTCTTAAAAAATAGGAACTATATTAGTAATTCTCCAGTTATAGAGAATGACCGTGAGTTTACAGATTCATTAAAAATTTTTGCTATTGGGCTTGCATTTTCATGTGCCAGATCCTTTAATAGTTTTGAATAGAGATTATCTGGGCTCCCCAATTTAGTCCCATTATGCTGTTTAAGTTTGACTTCCACCTCGGATGTGGTAACTTCTACCTCTATATCCTCATTGCCTTTAGCTACCCTGCCACTACCCCTAAGATTTTTATTAGTCTTATTAAAAACTGAGGCAAAGTATCTGTACAGGTGTTGGGCCATGGCTAGATAATCTTTAACCTCCGCCCCAATCTTAAGGGCTTAGAGGTTACACGTCTTTTTTTTTATTCTTATTTATATAGCTATAGAACCTTTTACTACTGGTTTTAATTCTCTTTGCAAGGTCCAGCTTTGTTTGTTTTTTGGCAGTTCTCACTTTATCCCTACACTTTCTGACCTACAAGAGGTAGCTTTCCTTGCTGATCCCTTCCATCTTCTCTTCTTTGTAGGCTGCCTGCTTTCTTTTAATCACCTATTTGAGATGCTTGCTCATCCAACTTGGTCTGCAACCTTTCCCAATGAATGTTTCCCCTTGCTTGGGATGCAGACTTCATATAGCTCCTGCAGCTTTGATGTAAAGTACTTCTGAGCCTCCTCCACATTCATATCCTTGAGTTCTTCAGTCCTGTCCCCTTCCTTAATTCCCTTAATTTTTTAAAGATAGCTCTTTTGAACTCAAGGACCCTTGTTGCAGATCTGTTTTTGTTGGCAACTGCAGGGAAGATCCTATTCCACATGAGAGGGCCAATGTCTCAGACACACAATTCCGCTCTCTGACTCTTTTTTGGTTCTTGCCTATCATCAAGGCCTCAGGATTTCTCTGTCTTCCACTAACACTATCCTGTCTGTAGAAACCAAATTCATTCTCCTATCCCTACAGCTTGAACACAAATCTCCACGGAAAGTTTGCAACTCTGTAGTACCCACAGTCTGAATAGACATATCAAAAAATGAAATGTGGACTGGGGATTAAATCAAAATAATGTACCTATTCCTACTGCTCTGTAGGCATGCATGTTGCTCTACAAGCAGATAAAAATGATGGGCCCTTGCCCAGAAGAGCTCACAGTCTAAAGGAGACATAAGATAGCAATGGATAATGGCAAAGTAGATTGGGGAGGGGGATGGAAGCATGAGGGTGACAATGGAAGATCATGAGATATGCTTATTGTCAGGAATATTAGGGCAACATCTGGAATGAAGGCTGGGATCTTCAGTGACCGTTGAACAGAAAGAATCGAGTTCAGAGCAGGGGTCTCATGGGGAAGAGCATCCAATGCAGAGCTTTGGAGGTGAGGAAGAAATGGTTGGAATACCAGGTGAGGAAGGTGATTTTGGCGGTAGCATGTTGGGTAGACCTGAGGAATGCAGTCTGAGAACAGGGGCAGCTAGAGATTTAGAGGCTGTAGCAATCAACATGCAAGTTAGTCAGAACATGGAGCAAAGTTTCAGCAAAAGAAGAAGGGATGGCTTTTGGGACTATTATAGAGGAAAAACTGGCAGGATTTAGCAATAGCCTGGATACAGGGAGATGGATAAGAGGAAAGAGAACGGAGCTGAGTATAACACAAAGGTTCTGAGCCTAGGAAGGACTTGATTCTGTTCTCATACAATTTAATGGCAAAACTCCCATTGGCTTCAGTGATGCAGGATCAAGCCCTAGAGCAGCTGGTGGCATGGATAACAGCGATTGAGTCAGAAGGAAAGAAGGAAAAGTTAAAACACTTCTTTTTCACCTTATTGACTATGAGTTGGTGATGAAATACTAATGTCCAGTATTTCAGAAGGCAAAATACATAGTTTGCAACTGATACTTGAATGATGGGGTTGCAGATTATGCTCTACAAGTTAGGGCAGGTCTATGTTAGAAAATTTTGCTGGCATAGCTATATTGGTTAGAGGCTTGATATTTTGCCAACATAACTATGCCACTAAGAGCCCTAGTGTAGGCATAATTACATTGATACACAACTCAGATAATGTATGCTAGTCAAGGATTTTTATGTTGCTATAATTTTGTTTTAGCTAAGAGGATTTGCCAGTTTAACTCTACTGGTAGTTAAAAATGACAAAACCTTCCTTGAGTAGACTAGTCCTTAGATCCATGCTGCTTTTGGGTGGTTAAAAACTGGGATTTCTGCTGGAGATGACCATCTCTGTCTCTGTAAACAGGTGAGAGATAAGGTGGGTGAGGTAATATCTTTTCACCCACCTTGTGTCTCTAACATCCTGGGACAGACACAGCTATAACTACACTATATACAACATTGGTAAAAATGTGGCAGGACTCTGCTGTTACCATAGATTAATTCCTGGTGATTTTGGGGAGGCTGAAAATAATCTGAGAACTATGGAATGGGGCTGAATAATTTTATGCAAAACACTCTAGTATATAACTAAACCTGGGGAGCTTGTGCTAGAGTTTACATAATCTTTGTTAGGGTTATCCTGTTAGTAAAGCAAAAAAGCAGAAAGAAGGGTTAGTTTGCATGGTAACCTAGAGTTTGTCTCTCTCTTGACATTTATGATCTCACTAGTTATTGCGTAAAGCTGAATCTTCCTTTTTGGAGAAGATTATTGAGAAGGTTCTGCTAAAACAGTTCTGTCAATATTCGGAATTCTCGGGATTTCTTGACTCTAGCAATTTTAGTTTTAGATCTTGGAATAGTACAGACACCATATGGATCATATTGGTTTATTTCCTCCCAGGAATGGATGGCGTCCATGCTGATTCTTCTGTATTTGTCATCTGCCTTTGGTACCTTTGTTCATGTAGTGTTGTTAACTCACTTTACAAACCACAGGAAAGGTAGATGGAGTAGCTATTGTATGGCTCTGTCCCTTTCTTCTGACAGAAAACAGTAGTACTGGGCAATTCCTTATTTGCCCCTCAGGGTTCTCTCATGCGGTGCTCCACAGGGACTACTCTGTCATCCCCCTATTTAACATATACAAGGGGCCATTACAGGATTAGTGGGGATATAGTAGTTGTAGAGTCTTCAGTATATGGATGAGCCCAAGTTATGTATCTCCATCTCTTCTGACCCAGTCAATGCAATTGAGCACCTTGCCCAGTTTCTCAACAAAACTAGAGTGTGGATGAGAGCTAACTGGCTAAAGCACAACTCAGATAAAATAGAAATGATGCTGATACAGTGGGGAAAGTAACCAGAAGAAATTATGAAGATTTATCAGAACCCTTTTTGAGGAGGTATGCCTGCCATTTTTTATGGAGTCTTTCAGCCTGGATTTCTTGTTAAAATTCTTAGCACCTGCTGCCTGTTCTGGTAAGAGTGGTACCAAGAGTGTTTTCCATATTTTGTGTTTGGCAACAAAGCTGTTGCCTTTTCTTTCAGGTCTTTTACTCACCATAGGCATCCTTGGCTTTGTCACCTCAATCTTGGATTACTTTAGTGTTAGACAAAAATTACAGCTAGTGCTGAATTCCACCAGTCATCTAGTAAACAGAGATTACACTAGTGCTGCATGATCTGAACAGGCTACCAGTTGATTTGTGGGTGATGTTTAAGGTGTTGATTGTAACCTATAAAGCTCTAAATGGTTTGACCCTTGCCTGTTTTTGAGACTGACTCTCTCCCTCTGTATTTCGGAGGCAACGGCAATCAGCTGAGGCATTTGAGAGTTAGGAGGACCTTGATTTACAAGAGAACTGCCACTAGCACAGCATTATCAGTGAGGGCTCCTCCAGATCCCACATTTGATGATTTTTAGGGCAAGCTGCAGCACCATCCTCTCTTCTGAAGCTTTCCCTGGGAGACGTGTGTGTAGAGAAAGGTTTAGAGTATGGAAGGCTCTAAACATTGCTGAAAGATTATTTGGTTAGTACTGAACCAATTTGTAAATGCTTTTGATTGTTTTAAATTTGTATATGTGCTATGGAGACTAGTGTTCAGCACATTAAAAAATCTAAATAAAAATACAAAGAGAGTATAATACTTTCCATATGCTGGAAAAGAAAGACTTGAGGCCAGATTATGTGGCCCTCTGCAATGCACAGCAGGCCAGGAGGGCCCAAGAGTCTCCCCTCTCCCTTTCATATTTGCATATGGTCAGGGCCGGCTCTACAGTTTTCACTGCCCCAAGCAGCACGCCAAATTGCTGCCCTGGACGACGGGGGCAGTCCGTGTGCCCTTAGGGCGGCAGGTGCATTTCTGCAGCGGCGGCAATTCCACGGCAGCTTCTATGTTTAGCTGAAGCTGCCCCGGACAGCTTAACATAGAAGCTGCTGCCGAATTGCTGCCGCTGCGGAAATGCGCCTGCCGCCCTAAGGGCACACAGACTGCCCGCCCGCCTGCAGCAGCAATTTGGCGTGCTGCTTGAGGGCAAAACAAGGGGGACTGCCGCCCCTTGCAGACTGCTGCCCCAAGCACCAGCTTGGAATGCTGGTGCCTGGAGCTGGCCCTGCATATGGTCCAGATGGTATAGATGGGGAGCACAGGCACCATGTCAGGCAAATGTGCCCTGTGATGCTAGCCTCCCAAAAGGCAGTAGAGCCATCACTCCAATCTTGCTCTGCCTACTCAGCAGAGGTAGGTAGATATGAAAGGGAAAACATCCTGCACGCTCCAAAAGGTCTGCTGCTTTCTTCTGTTACAGCCTCCTCTGTCCAAAGGGCTGTGCCTTTTGGGCACAATCAATCTGTCTGCTGCAGGGTTTATTATCATGTATTTTTAAATTTTAATGTACGATTATTTGCATGAGATTTTTGTGAAACTGCAACTAAAGTTTCCCCTAACACAGGTATGTCTGTTGGCCTATTCAGGCAGGTCTGGCAGCCCCAAAGTATGACAAATAATAGAAATCTAATGATTTAATGGAGAGCCTAGGTCTTTCCAATAAGAGGGCAGTAAAACGGCTCATTCTGCTCCCTCCCTATTTTACCAGGGATCATTCTGCTCCCTCACCAACAAGAAGCTGAAAGCCAAACATCTATGTATCTAGGTATTTATATGACCCTCATCACCATAGTATTTGAGTACCTCACAATGCTTAATAAATTTAAGCCTCACAACACACCTGTGAGGCAGGTAAGTATTATTCAACTGAGGCAGAAGACAGATTAAATGACTTGAGCAAGGCCATACAGTAAGTCCGTGGTTGAGCTGGGACTTGAGCGGAGGGTCTTTGGGTCAGATCAGTATCCTATCCACTAGACCATCCTTCCTACTCTCATGTGCCATTTGATCATTTGACAGCCCGTTATTGATTACTCAGACAGAAAACCAAATATGTTGGCATCTCTCATTCCTATTTTATTCAATCTTGGCAGCTGCCAAGTTGTTCCCTCTCTGTCCTGTTCTGAGTGTTGAGTCCCTCTTCCCATGTTTTCTGGAAAGATCTGTCTTCTCTGACATATCCAAAATTCCAGGCAGAACTTTCCCATGCCACCGTCCCTCAAAATAGCTGTGTTCTTCATATTTATAGCAATGCAAGACTCCAGTGGGCCAATTTGTTGAATTTCCACTGTTTTTGTGTTAACTTACTTCTCCTACATGGCCAGTTTCTTCATGCTTCTATTGATAGGATGTGTTTGATGATGGTGGTGGTGGGGGAAGTGCAGTATTCAAGATGGTAGTAGAATAGAGTGAAAGCTGTTTTGCATATTTACTGTTCTTTAAAGCTGGTTTTCTAAAAGAGAGAAAAAGACAGAGAAAGGGATTTCTGTAAGTAGCTGGGACAATGAGAACAAGGCAGGCAGTATGCCAAGCACGGGATGGCTGCCAAAACACATATCATTAGCTTGGACCAGCTATAAGCAAGGAAATGAGAAACATATGTTGGAGAGCAAGGTTAGGAGTGAGGGACTATGGGTCAGTGACAGTCCTCCGAAAACTTTTCCCTTGTTCTTCAGCTGTGGCCTGATGGTGTCAAATGTCATTCTGATGGGCTTAATTTCTCATGGTGGTCAGGCTTATTTTGGCTTGGTTTTTTTTTGGAAGTGGGGGGTTGTTTTTTTCCCCTGATGTGAATTATTGGGAGGACGAAGAGAACAGACAAGGAAGCTCTTTCTATTTTTTTTCACAGTTATGGGAAAATAACAACCTTGTTTTTTGTGATGCTCTCTAAATTCCTCACCCGTCTATGAAATAACGGTGTCTCTGGGACTGGAATTCTGATTGGCCTATGAGAGAAGACAGGGGTGGGTTGTGTGTGTTCCTAAGTAGTTCTTGTTGTTCTTTCTTAAATATAATTAGATGCGCCTCATTACCTCGTACAGAAGGTCTTTTGTACTTTTTCAAAACTGTATTTCCTGAGAGTCATGACATGCCACAGCTTGTAGCATCCACTCCTATTTTATCATATTAACAGTTTATTTTTAACATTTTTATCATTTATGCACACTTTATCCAAGCTGTTTGCAAATTATTTCATTTTTGTCCAAAGGCTGCACCCAGTTGATCTGTTAGTCACTGACACTTAATAAAGCGTTTGAAGTTCCTGCTCCCTTCCTCCACACCCTCATTCCCTCCTTTCTCTTCTCCTTTGATGGAGGCTTCACTGGATAGCGCCTAAAGAATTTTGCTCTTTCCCTCCCCAGGGCTGAGATCTGCTGTTCTCTCTAATTCCCACATGTAGAACAGCACAGTCAGAAGCACAGATGATATTCCAGGAGGCTATTGTTTGGCTATTGTTCAGAAGAACACGGTAGCCTTAGTTGGCAGGACCCTCAAACTCATGAGAACTGTGCCGTGGAATCAGGTTTGGTCTTAGCTCTATTATGTAGCACAGGTTCATATGCATCTTTATGCTTGGAAATGTGTGCAGTGTTGGAAAAACTGTGCAGGGGGGAAGAAAGAAAATCAATTTACAAACTGAATCCTACCCCTAAATGAGCCCCCTAAACCTTTGTTATCAATGGAAGATACAGGTGATTTTCAGATGGTTTCAGCACTGTCTTCTTTCTATTAAACTGGGATTCCTTGTTCTGGAAGGTGCAAGTACTCCTTCTTTTACAACAGCATCACAAAAGACATAAGGGTTATAAGAACGGAAAGGGACAATGCTGAATGTCTGAAACTTGAACTGACCCACATGGCATGGAACATGGAGAAAGGTAAATAGGGGTGTCCCCCAGGTGTCTGTACTGGGACCAGTGCTGTTCAACATATTCATAAATGATCTGAAAAAAGGAGGAAACAGTAAGGTGGCAAAATTTGCAGATGATAGAAAACTACTCCAGATAGTTAAGTCCAAAGCAGATTGCGAAGAGTTACAAAGGGATCTCAAAAAACTGTGTGTTTCAATGTTAATAAATGTGAAGTAATGCACACTGGAAAACATACTCCCAGCTAAACATATAAAATGATGAGGTCTAAATTAGCTGTTACCACTCAAGAAAGAGATCTTGGAATCATTGTGGATAGTTCTCTGAAAACATCCACTCAATGTGCAGTGGCAGTCAAAAAGGCAAACAGAATGTTGGGAATCATTAAGAAAGGGATAGATATGCCCACATCTTGAATATTACGTGCAGATCTGGTCACCTCATCTCAAAAAAGATATATTGGAATTGGAAAAGGTGCAGATGGTGGAGCACTGCTTCTGGTGGGATTGCACTGTCAAACAAGTTTGGGAAGACAAGCAGTGGCTGCAGAACTTTCAGATGCACAAGGCCATATTCCTGGATCTGTGTGCCAAGTTTGCTCCAGCTTTCTAGCACAGAGACACCAAAAGGAGAGCTACATGAACAGTGGAGAAGTGAATGGCAGTCGCACTGTGGACATTTATAATGCTTGATTGCTATTGGTCAGTGGGAAATCATTTTGGAGTTGGAAAATCCACTGTGGAAGACTATTGTCATGAAAGTTTGCAGGGCCACTGTTTCCTGTTACACACGACTGTAACTGTTGGCAATGTGCAGGACATAGTGGATGGATTTGCAGCAATGGGGTTTTTGAATTGCAGTGGAACAATATCCCTATTTTGGCACCAGACCACCTTCCCATCAACAGAAAGGGCTGCTTTTCTATGGTTTTGGAAGAGTTGCTGGATCCCCAAGGATGCTTCACCAACATCATTGTGGGAAGGTGCAGGACTGTTTAGAAAGCTACAAGCAGGGACTTTCTTTCTTCATCAGCAAATTACCATTGGTGATGTTGAAATGCAAATAATTATCCTGGGTGATCCAGCCTATCACTTGCTCCCCTGGCTCATGAAGCCATACCTCGGCCACTTTGACAGCACTAAGGAAAGATGCAACTACTGGTTCAGCAGGTGCAGAATGACAGTTGAATGTACTTTTGATAGCTTGAAAGAATGCAGACTTTTTCACTCACAAGGTTGGATCTCGGTGAAAAAGACTTCCCAATGATTATAGCTTCCTGGTGTATCCTGCACAATATCTATGAAGCAAAGTAGGAAAAGTAGCTGCTGGGATGGAGGGCAGAGGTGAAGTGGCTGTCTGCTGAGTTTGAGTAGTCAGACACCGGGGCTATTAGAAGAGCTCAGTGTGGAGCTGTATGGCTTTGAAAGAGCACTATAAGAGTGATGCACAGTAATGCGTTGTGGTGTACTGTGCTCTATCCGGCCCTTCTGTTTTGGGGCCTATTATGAATTGCGCAATACTTGGTGTACATCTACGACTATAACACTGTCAATGCACTTATGAATTCTGTGGTGCTTGCTGTACATATATGATTATTACACTCTGTTTGTCACTGATCCTATGAGTTGTGTTACACTGTACAGTAACAAGTAAGTGGGTGCTTTCAGAACCGCTAGGCACTTTGCAACATATGTTGTGAACTAATAAAGATGAATTATGTTCCAAATAATAGTATTTTATTCAGTAACAAAAGCAGTGCAAAGAAAAAATCTGTGGAATTTAAAAGCAAACACATCAAAAACTTAAATTAATGGAACAGAACTTAACAAGGGCAAAGAATATTCACATCCATTTTAGCTACACATAGAGCTACCATGACTTTCACTGGTCAGTGGATATGACACTAAGGTTGTCCTTAATGTGCCTCAGGGTGGAGTAGTGTGGGGTAAGGATGCAGCCCCTGATGCCATGTAGAATGTTGAGAGGTGGTGTAGGGAGTGCTGTAATGAATTACATGATTGTTGAATCTGTAGGTCCACAAGAGTCTGCAGCATCTGTGTGTGCAGATAGAGAAGCCTCATTATGTCCTGGTGCATATCCCTCTCCTTTTTCTGCTGGAAATCCAGGGCCTCTGTTTCATCTGCTCTTTCCTTCTCCAGGCTGTCTTCAATGTTCATAGTCTGTTGCAGTACTTGCTTGCCAGATCTCATTGAATATGTAATCCCAAGTCCTCCTCTTTCTCCCCCTTATCTGGCTCAAGCATTCTACAAGTGTTGAGTGGGTACCTCTCAAGGCTACAGTGGCAGCAGTTTTAGATAAAACACACAGAGGTATCATTGTCAATATAATCACAACGGAAAGTGAAAATAAGATTCAGAAATCCCTTCCCTTGTGCCCCTAAAGTTTTACTGACACTTCTGCTTCACAGTGTTTGTACAGAGTGCCACTCCCAGCACCAGCCATGGTGAGCATGGCCCAACCGGGGTGAGTGAAATGAGGAGGGAATTCCTTGGTTGCATGAATATAGGGCAATGGCATTGAATTCTGGCACCATTTTCAGAGACAGTGGTGATTTTAGCTGACATTTCATTCCTCAGGGTAACAAAGGCACAGACAACATAGTTGTTGCTGGCATCCTGAAGCCACCCAGGCCCATATGCTTCAAGTCTGTGTATTCCAATGGTGACTGCCAAAGTTATTGCTGACTGGTATGGGAAAGTGTCCTACCACAGAGAAAGAAATAAGGCTGCCATCCCTAGGAACTTTGGAAGAGGATTTCAAAGTACCTCCATGAATGCTTCATCAAGATCTCTCAGGAGAATTCAAGGGACACCCCTGTGTGCATAAACAAACTGCTCTTTATGTCCCCATCCCTCTGCCTAACTCTACATGGGAATGAAAACCAGATAACAACTCTACCTCTTTTCATTGTACTACTATCTCTTCTAATATCATAAAACTAATGAAAAGTTGATAGCTGTGTCCTGCTAAGTTGGGGGCACCATCAGTACATCACTGTAATGCGAAATACAATTAAACACTTACTTGAAGTTCCTTCCCCTGCATTGGGCTCACTTGTGCTTGACTGGCAGGAGTGACTGGACTGTGTTGGAGTTTCAGAAAGGTCCTGGCTTGCAGCATAGCTGGAACGCCCGGTCACATGTCCCCCACCCTTTTCTTCCTCCTCTTTGTCCTCACTCTTCACACCAGGGACCTGTGGCTCAGGCTCTTCAGAGGAATCCACAGAGATGTGGGGGGTGACGGTGGATTTTCCGCCAAATGTGGCATGCAGTTCTTTGTAAAAGTGTCAAGTCTGCGGCTTGGCACTGGATTGATGTTGGCTTCCTTGGCCTTCTGGTATGCCTGATGCAGTTCCTTCACTTTCCTGCAGCACTGCTGCTGGTCCCTGTTGTATCCCTTCTCCTGCATCCCCCATGCAATCTGCTCGTGGATGCCCACAATTCTAAGGCTCGCATAGCCTATTTTCCCCATAGGCCTAGGAGATCCAATATCTCCTGTCTATCCAAGCTGGAGCATGTCTGGAGAGTGTAGTTGGCATAGTCAGCTGGGCAACTGCACACAAAAATTGAGAGCTGCTAGGTGTTCACCAAGTGGACAGTAAGGAAAAGGCAATTCAAAAATTCATGGGGCTTTAAAGTGGAGGGAGGTCTTCTAGTCTCTGTGACCCCCAAGCAGTGGAGTTCATAGTTGTGACCAGAACAGTGTCAGGCAGAGGCAGGCAAACTATGGCATGGTGCTGAAGGTGGCACGCGAGCTGATTTTCAGTGGCACTCACACTGCCTGGGTCCTGGCCACTAGTCCAGGGGGCTCTGCATTTTAATTTAATTTTAAATGAAGCTTCTTAAACATTTTAAAAACCTTATTTACTTTACAAACAACAATAGTTTAGTTATATATTATAGACTTAGAGAAAGAGACCATCTAAAAATGTTAAAATGTATTACTGGCACACGAAACCTTAACTTAGAGTGAATAAAAGAAGATTAGGCACACCGCTTCTGAAAGGTTGCCGACTCCTGGTGTAAGACATTGTGAGACAACTGCTGGAGGACTGTTTGGGTTGACATAAGTAACACCGTGTCTACAGTCGTGCTGCGTCAACCTCAATAAGTTGACTATGGGAGGGGGTGTTACTGAGTCTCTGTAATGGGGCACTTACATCAATGGAAGACACATTCAAGTGTAGACACATGCACTACTAGGTGGACAAAAGTCAGCTTACGTCGACGCAATTTTGTAATGTAGACCAGGCCTCAGAGTAGAATCTGGCCTATAACTATTAGATACAGAGGAACACATTAATTGCCATACTAGATCAGACCAGCAGTTAATGGCATTGGAACAATCTTATAGCAATTTTATAGTGCTGAAAGCTATTGAACCAAACTGTAAAGCCGGTCTATGATGGAAACCACTTCAAGCCAGGGGGTGCTGACATATCCCCAGCACTCTAGTTCCAGCCCCCTTCCAGTGGCACATCTACTCTGATATCCAGCTCTCTGACAGTGGCTAATACCAGATGCTTCAAAGAAAGGTGTTAAAATTCCCTTAATGAATAATTATGGGATGACCTGCTAACAGGGTACTTCCCCCCCAACTTTATTCCTTGAGTTTTACGCCTGTTCCTGAGGAAGATGGGAAAAAACATTTACTTCATTTATATGGGATTTTCAAAATGTTTAATGAGGTTACAGATGAAATGATACCTTGACAATGGCCTTTGGGACCAAAATATAACGTTTCATCTGTTATCCTATACATTTTTGAGAACATACAGAAATTAAGATAAGCAAAACTGTTTTCCCCATCGCCCTTGGGCTTTGACAAAATCTACCATCTGGAGGATTTTTTGTTAGATAGACAGGTGATATAGCAGATGACTGAAGAATTTCATGAGCAATACGTGAAAGACTCGGAAGAGTACTTTAGCAGACATTACAGTGATGTTGTACATAAATACTGTAGATAGACAGGAAGCTCCAAAGGGATGGAGAATGTTAGAAGAGAATGAGAACCAACTGATTCAAATTATTCTAGTTAGATTTTTATTTTACAATTTTTTAAAAATTGAGTTTAAACCACTTTTCATATGGGATTATTTTTCTTCCTGTAAAATTGTTGTGTAATATTCAAAGTATTCAATACATAGTTGTATTTTCTATTCAACTTATAATATTGAGAAAAATTGTTTAATAATCCCAGTAAGACACATATGAGTGCACATTCTACTGACATATCATCACTCCTCTTGTAGCTGCAACGCTTGACCTCATGCCTTTTTAGATATAGCAGTATTCCAACACTACTCATGCCTTGTTGTGTCTATTTCATTATAGTTCAATGCAACGTTCCTCATTTCTTTCCTTTTGAACCAGGACATAAAGAAAAAAATGCAACTGGTATGAGGGCCCAGCCACAATGTAAAACCCTCAAACTGATGATAAAACCTTATCTAGGGACACTGTTAATATAGTTAAGAAGTTGTTTATACTTGTGTGGTACTAGAATTTGAGGGCTGAACTTCCCAGGCACAGATTCTAGGTGGGGCACTCTGAAGCTCTTGTTACGCCTAGCCAGCTGGAACTGAACAGAGAATAAAGCAGCTTTCTTGCAAGCACTGTAAGTATTGAATGATCACTGAACACCTCATGGCAGCAGGAGTAAAAGGGAATTAAGAAATACCCTGAAGGGAGCAGTTAAAAGCCCCACCAGTGCTGAAGCCTTTGGAAATGTGGCAAACAACTGCAGAAGGTTTAAAAAGCACTTCATTCTGTATCTGCAAGCAATGGGTGCCAGCAAAAAGGCAGATAGAAGGTGACCTTATTTCTGACAAAAACTGATTCTGAAGTACTTGATGTGTTTAATAGTTTTTGATTACTCAGGCAGAAGATGCTAATTATGAAACTGTATTGCAGAAATTTCAGAAGTACTGCACTACACGTAAAAACGATACAAGAGACATGTTTTTAACTAGACTACAAAAAGAAGGTGAAACCACAGAAGAGTGTGTGACTGATGTAAGGCTGAAGAGCCAATCTTGCAATTTTGGGTGGGGGTGGGGGGATAACTGAGTCCCTGCGAAGAAGCCAGAATGTGATTGGGACCTGGAAGAAGACATTCAGAGAGAGATTACTGGAGTTAACCCATGATTAACTCTTGACAAAGCAATTAGAATTTGACAAAAAAAGGAACTCACCCAGTCCGGAATGAAACTTATGGAGTGCTTTGACACTGTGGAAATGATAGAAAATCCAAACCACTATGAGAAAAGAGATCTGTGGCAGAAAGGTATGCAGAGCTCAAACTCAAAGTCCATCCAAAAGAGCACATGGGGCTGCACACAGCAAACAGCACAAGACAAGGTGATGCCTGGCATATGGGAAAAGATACAAGAAATGCAATGGATCACTTCACTTTTCAAGCATTTGCACGTACCAGCAATGTGTGTCAACTTGGTCAAAGAGGATGGCAACAGCACCACTAGTTCAGACAAGTTCTTCATGGGACAATGGACAATGTTGCAAATGAGGATGATTGGACTATCAACCTGAAGGCAAATGGGACGTTTATTAAGCTGGACACTGATAGGAACTAAATCTATTCATAAATAGGAAATTGGAAAAGATACAATTGATAATAGTACCAGGGAGAAGAACACCTACTATTGGGTTAAAAGCATTTCAAGTCCTTGGTCTCATTAAGAGGATGCACTTTTTGGAGGAGCCAGGTACTAAAACAATTGAAGACGATTTGAAGATGTCTTAACAGGGGGTAGGGAATTTCTTGGAGTACAAAACAGATCTGAAGGAGGCCAACCACCCTACAGTTCATGTGCCTATGTGACTGCGTATAACAACCCTGCACTGGCAAAGCAAGGATTAAAGAACAGTTCTTGGCTCAAGAGGTCACACCCCCTCACTCCTGCTGGACATGCTCCCAGTAGAGGCAGCATTCAAAATGGAGCAGTTCAGCTGAGTCTGGGCTGACTGAAGAGGAGGGCAGTTGTGTGCAGCAGCCTTCTGCCAGGAAGCTGCCAGGACTCTAAGCCACTACGGTCAAGCCTTCTAGCTGCACCATGAGAAGTCACTGACTGCGAGAGCCAAGAGGGATGGCTTGCTGTTGGCCAGCAGAGGAGTTTCTGGAGTTGACACAAAAAGGACATGAGAGACTCCCATGTCTAACCCCGGAGATGATGCTGGAGTGACTGGGACAAGGGTAGGAAGCATCTCAGGAAACGCATTTGAGGGTATTGGGGCCTGAACCCTTTGTTAGGGTACCCTGGTTCGAAAGGCCTGCGTTGGAACCCGGCACAGTAGGGTAGGCACAGCCACTCTTGCTGCTAGGTGAAGTGGTCCTTTGAACTCTTGCCAGCAGGCATTACACCCCAGCGCATGGCTATTAAGCAATACTGGCAGCCCGAGACATCCAGACAACCCCTGACAGCCTAGTAGGGCTGCCAACTTTTTAAGGCAGAAAACTGGAAACCCTTGCCCCCCACCTACCCCACCCCTTCTCTGAGATCCCGCCCTACTCCCTCCAGCCCCTCTCCCTCCATCACTCACTCTCCCCGACCCTCATTCACTTTCACTGGGCTGGGGCAGGGGATTGGGGTGTGGGAGGGGGTGAGGGCTCTGGGAGGGAGTAAGGGTGTGGGGGGTGGTTCCAATCTGGGGCAGGGGGTTGGGGTGCAGGTAGAGGTGCGGGGTCTGGGAGACAGGGTGTGGGAGGGGGTTCCAACCTGGGGCAGGAGGTTGGGATGCGGGCTCTGGCCAGGGATGCTTACCTCAGGCAGCTCCTGGTCAGCAGCTTCTAGCCAATGGAAGCTGCAAAGCTGGTGCTGGGGGCGGGGGTGCTTCCTTGGTTGCGCCTACTGTGCCTAGGATCAGACATCCCAGCCACTTCAGAGGAGCTGCACAGAGCCAGGGCAGGCAGGGTGCCTGCCTTAGCCCCGCTGACCGGAGCCGCCAGGGTCCCTTTTCAATTGGGTGTCAAAAACCGGACACCTGGCAACCCTAGAGCCTAGGCAAGTTCCCTTTGCGCTAAGGCAGAGGCTAAAAGAAGAGCTAGATAGACTCATTGGTCTGGGAGGCATAGAGCAAGTAGAAGAATCAATTGAGTGGGTACACTTGTTGGTCGTTGTAGAAAATTTTCTATTATCCATAAGACAGAAATTTTTTGAGAAATGGCTGATGTCAAATATCTTTCTACAGTTGTTACATCGGTTAGGTTCTGTCAGGTGGCCTTAGAAAAACAAAGTACATGTTTGTGTACATTCAACACTCCTTTGGGAGAGACACTGTTTCTACAGATTGCCATTTGGGTTGTGTTCAGTACCCAAGGTGTTTCACCAGAAAATAAAACAAGTTGATTGTATATAGGGTACTAAGATTTATATAGATGATAGTTTGATCTTGGGAAAAAATGTAGAAGAACATGACCAGAGGCTCTGAGGAGATTTGAAAAGAATCACAGCTGCTGGGCTAAATCTAGACAAACAGAAATATAAATTCCATGTAATGGAAATAACATACCTGAGGGAGAAGTTAATATTGCAAAGTGTATAGGTACATCACAGTAAGGATGAGGCAATCACCAGCATGCCTGCCCCAACAGGAGCAGGGACAGCTCAGTAGTCTGAGCATTGGCCTATTAAACCCAGCGTTGTGAATTCAATCCTTGAGGGGGCCATTTAGGGATCTGGGGCAAAAATCTGTCTGGGGATTGGTCCTGCTCTGAGCAGGAGGTTGGACTAGATACCTCCTGAGGTTCCTTCCAACCCTGATATTCTATAATTCTAAGGGAGGGGTCCAAAGATTTATTGGAATGGTGAACTATATAGGGAAATTCATGCCTAATTTAGCTGCCCAAACCAGCAATCTGAGAGTGCTACTGTGCAAAGATGTCCAATGGACATGGGTGAATCTTAATAAAGAGTTTACAAAACTAAAGGATTTAATTAAAGAGCCCCCACTTCTGAGGTACTATGACAGTAAGCACAAAACTACGATGTCCAGAGATGCTTCCCCAGGAGGGTATCGGTATGGTCCTCTGATAAAGACTTATAGTCAAAACTGGAGACCAGTGACTTATGTGTCATGGCTAACAAAAACTGAGTGGCAATATGCTAAAATAGAGGAGGTGGCTTTAGCCTTAGTCCACGGATGTAAAAAGTTATGTCTATTTATGAGGAGCCTGTGTTATCTGAAACTGAACACAAACCACTTACTGAGATTGCTAACAGGGCCTGGAAAACACCATTTTAAGAATAAAGAGATTATTTTTCAGCTACAAATATATGATTAGAAAAAATGCATACAAGTCTAGAACAGATTTGGTGGTGTAGACACACTCTCTAGGCCATTTGCCAAAAGAGTAGTGGAGCAAAATTCAGAGCTAAATACCAATGTCACTCTGATTAAAAAAACCCTGTCTGGTCTCAGACAACACATGGAGTGTAACTGTCACAGCTACTGCTCAGAATGAGACCGTGCAGGGGGTAATTAAGGGTACGTCTATACTACCCGCCATATCGCCAGGTGTTGTTCGATGTATCGAGGATTGATTTATTGTGTCTCGTCTGGATGTGATAAATCGATCCGCTAATTGAGGTCCATACTTCACCTCGGCAGGAGGAGTAAGCGGAGTCGACAGGGGAACCGTGGCAGTCGACTCGCCAGATAAGTTGAACTAAGATACTTTGACTTCAGCTACGCTGTGCGCGTATCTTAGTTCGAACCACCCAGCTAGTGTAGCCCAGGCCTAAGGCTGTTAGCCAAGATGGCCAGGAAAACATATTCCCACCCCTTATTATAAACTTAAAGGGGCGTTCTCATGACTAGGTGGGATTTTGTTTAAAGATACTGTTAGAAGAGTGTTTTGAGTCTGAGGTCAGCACTACCGCCTAGTGGCAATAATCCAAACTGTTACCAGCCAGAGGTGAGAGTCAGTGGCTGCTCTGCCTAGAGATGAGATTCAGCAGCTGTGGTGCCCACTGGTGAAAATCAATGGCAGCCTTGCCTAACTGTGGGATCCAGTGGCTGTGTCGTCCAGTGCCGAGAGTTGGTGACTGGGAAGCATGGATCCTCCTTGCTCCACTGAGTTCCAACCCAGGACCCAAAGAAACAATAATTAAAATTGTTGCCTGCGAGATGGATGCCTCTACACCTACTCTCTGGGTCATTTCCTAACCCAGTTTTGGATCCTTTGCTGGGTGCCACTGGTCTTTCTTGAGGTCCCCCTTGGAGTTTTTTCGGGCCACTCTCTGGAGAGTCTCCTCCTGTCTGTGGCAGTTCAGCATTTTCAGCCCCTGCAGCTGAAGGGTCTGCTGCGGCTTGACCGTAAGGCCTTGTCTTGGCCTTTCGGAGCCTGGGAAGCTCCTCTGCAAGAGGCTATAGGACCAACTGTTTTCCTGCTTGGTCAGCCCAGACTGAGCAGAGTTTCTCCCTTTTGAATCCAACCTCCACTGAGAGAATGACCAGCAGGAGCAAAGGGGTGTGGCTTCCTGTGTCCAGAGCAACGTCTTAACTCTTGTCTCCCCAGTGTAAGGTTGGTACATGTCATCATAGACACCAGGATAGTGATTCTTAAACTGTTACAGAAAATATGTTAAAAGGGATCATGGAAGGTCATTTAGGATTGAAAAACATAAGGGGAGGGTCAGAGTTTTTTTTTTCTGGCCTCAAATGAACAGCAACATTGAGGAAGCTGTTAAGGCTTGCTGTACATGCCAAAAATATAAGCCAAATCATATGAAGAACCCACATTGGTGGTACAGGAAAAATGGCTTCCCTGGAGCAAAGTAAGTATATATTTGTTTACACTGGCTAGAAAAAAATATGTACTTGTCCTAGACTATTATTCTCACTTCCCTGAGATAGCCTTACTAGAAATACTATGGATAAACAGATGATTGTGCATATGAAATCTATTTTTGCTAGACATGGTATATCTGACACTAATATCTGACAATGGACTATAGTTTAGCAAATTTTGGGTTTAGAAATGTAACAGGTGAAAAATGGTCTAAGAATAATAAAGCAACTACCGACAAAGGCTGCAGAGTCAGACACTAATCCATACCCAGCACTATTAGATTACAGAACAGCACTAACGAAGCCTGGGTTGTCACTTGCTGAAATTTTGTTCAACAGAAATCTGAAAATAAGAATGCCTGCACTGTTAGAAATGGACATCAGTCGCTGGGGACTTGCAAACATATAAAGAGACAGATAAGGGAAAACAAAAAAATTGATACAGTTTGGGGCCCTGAGAGCTGCAAAGGATGCTGTGCATCTCTACGATGGGAAACAATGGTTGCAAATAGCTGTGGCACCACAAGAGCTTGAGCCGCAAACACATACTAGGGAGGAATAGATTATATCTTCTCCAAATCCCAGAAGGGAGAGAGCTAAGGGACACTGAATCTGCCATTTTGCTCATGAGGGTCTCAGACAGGCAACGACAGCAGGCTGAGACAACAGAGTCCCAGGATATTGAACAACCTCATGGGAACTTGCCACTTCCTGACAGTAGTTCTGCTGGCGAAAATCAGCGGAGCCCCATTGGTTCAACCGACAGTGCAGGGAATCTCAAAGACTAACTAAACATTTTTAGTAAGTTTAGTTGTTAGGTTGGCTATACATATTTTTAACTGTGTGTTATATTATGTTGGTTTTTAAAGTGTTGTATTATTAAGTTTTGGGTTGGAAGGGAGTATGCGGTATTGGGAACTGTGCCTTTAAGAGCTAAACTTGCCAGATAGAGAGTCTGGGTGGGGTGCTATGAAGCTCTTGTTATGTATAGCTAGTAGGAAACAGACAAAATAAGCAGATCGCCTGCAAGCGTGCTTGGTGCTGGACTGAAATATACCATGTGGTCTGTTTGTTTAGGGGACTGTGTGCTGACAATGTGGGTGCAGAACCTAGTGGCCTGCTAGGCAAAGCTGAGAGCTTCTTAATGAGGCTTTGATCCCTAAGCTCTTTAGCACCCATCAACCCTTAACCAGGGGCAGGGCTATTCAGGAAGACCGCGGCTTTACCAAGCCCACTCCTAAGTAACTGGAGGAGCCAGCAAACAGGAGCGGCTAACAGGGGAGTTCTGCGAGGGAGTTTACAGGGAGAGTGTGAGGGTGGCTTCAAACACTTACCATTCCATAAACATCTTTAAATTTAAAGCCAAAAACACCACAGATAAAAACAAACCTCAACAAAGGAACCAGCTGCAGGAGTAAAAAGAGAAAGCAGGCAGAAGTCCAGCAACAGAGTTGGGGCCACCCAGTTTATTGCACCCAGTGCAGCATGTATGATTACCTGCCCTATGGTGGCTGAGCTGGAAGAGCTAAGGGAGACAGAGAACTAAGGGCGATATAGATGAGGCTTTCCGGGACACAGTAGAACGGTCCCATCCCCTGTCTGACAGCCTCTCTGCTGTTGAGGAGGATGAAAGCCTCAGGGAAAGAGAACATCCAACTGGAGCAGAGGGAAATGATCCCATAGTTGAGACCAGGGCTGGCTCCAAGCACCAGCCAAGCAAGCTCGTGCTTGGGGCAGCAGATTCTAAGGGGCGGCATTCTGCCCAATCTCCTTTTTTCCCTTTTGTTCACCGCTCTGGCTGCCCTGTACCGGGCGGCGGTGCAGAGGAGGGGAGCACCCCTATTGGGAGCCGGCTACGTGCTCCATCAGCCCCAGCTGGTGCCAGATCTGCAGCAAGCCCAGCAGCCCACGTCTTTCCCTCCCCACTGACTGGAGCGGCGCGGAGCCCTTCCGGCAGGTGGTGTGGCGGGAGGGGCCAAGTGGCGAGCACCCCGGCTGAAGGAAGCCCTGGCCACCCCCCTTCTCTCTCTCCCCCCTGCTCCCTCCCCCTCCCCCCTGCTAGCTGGAGCGCGCACTGCACTGCCCGGAGCACGTCTGCAGCGCAGGGAGTCCTGCTAGCCAAAAGTTTGCACACTGGCTTCTGCCACCCCGCAGGTGTTTTTTGTTTTTTGCTTCGCTGCTCCAGCTGCCCTGCAGGTTTTTTTGTTTTTTTTTGCTTGAGGTGGCAAAAAAGCCAGAGCCGGCCCTGGTTGGGACCCTCCTTCCAGATGATGTTGTGGTATCCTCTCACACTGAGGATACCTCTCCAGGAGAGGGAAATCCAGTTATTAGGAAGAGACGGGTATTAGTAATAAGTAATTCGATCATTAGAAACATAGATAGCTGGATTTGTGATGACTGGGAGAACCGCATGGTGACTTGCCTTCTTGCGAAGGTTGTGGGTCTCTCAAGACATCTAGATAGGCTTATGTGTAGTGCTGGGGACAAGCTGGTGGTCGTGGTACATGTAGTTACCAGTGACATAGGGAAGGATAGGAGAGAGGTCCTGGAGGCCAAATTTAAGCTGATAGATCAGAGATTGAAGTCCAGGACCTCCATGGTAGCATTCTCTGAAATGCTTCCAGTTACACGCACAGGGCCAGTTAGGCAGAACTGCAGGGTCTCAGTGCGTGAATGAGACTATGGTGTAGGGAAGAGGAATTTAGATTTATTAGGAACTGGGGAGCCTATACAGGAAGGACGGCTTCCACCTAAACCAAAATGGAACCAGATTGCTGGCATTTAAAATTAAAAAGGTAGTAGAACAGTTTTTAAACTAAGGGCTGGGGGAAAGCCGACAGGTGCGGAGGAGCATGTGGTTCGGACATCCCTTAGGGGAGAATCTATAAAGGAGATTCCTTATGTCATAATAAGGAGGAGAGGATGGAAGATGATAAAATACAGGTAAGATCTGATGAGAAACAGTCAAATGAAAAAAAGTCCCATTCAATTACATCATGTAATGGCAGGCAGCTTAAAAATGACAAGTTCTTAAAATACTTATATACAAATGTTAGAAGTCTAAATAATAAGATTGGTGAACTAGAGTGCCTCGTATTAACGAGGATATTGAAATAATAGGCATCACAGAAACTTGGTGGAATGAGGATTATTAATGGGACACAGTAATACCAGGGTACAAAATATATCAGAAGGACAGAACAGGTTGTGCTGGTGGAGGAGTGGCATGATATGTGACAGAAGGTGTAGAATCATACGGAGTAAAAATCATAAATGAACCAAACTGTACCATAGAATCTCTATAGATAGTAATTCCACGCTTGAATAATAAGAATATAGCAGTAGGAATATATTACCGACCACCTGACCAGGATGGTGATAGTGACTGTGAAATGCTCAGGGAGATTAGAGAGGCTATAAAAATAAAAAACTCAGTAATAATGGGGGATTTCAACTACCCCCATATTGACTGGGTGCTTATCACCTCAGGATGGGATGCAGAGATAAAGTTTCTTGACACCTTGAATGACTGCTTCTTGGAGCAGCTAGTCCTGGAACCCATAAGAGGAGAGGCAATTCTTGGTTTAGTCCTAAGTGGAGCACAGGATATGGTCTAAGAGATTAATATAGCTAGACTGCTTGGTAATAGTGACCACAATATAATTAAATGTAACATCCCCATGGGAGGGAAAATACCACAGTGGTCCAACACTGTAGCATTTAATTTCAGAAAGAGGAACTACATAAAAATGAGGTGGTTAGTTAAACAGAAATTAAAAGGTACAGCATGAAAAGTAAAATCCCTTCAAGCTGCATAGAAACTTTTAAAAGATGCCATAACAGAGGCTCAACTTAAATGTATCCCCCAAATTAAAAAACATAGTAAGAGAACCAAAAAAGAGCTACCATGGCTAAACAACAAAGTAAAAGAAGCAGTGAGAGGCAAAGAGGCATCCTTTAAAGTGGAAGTTAAATCCTAATAAGGAAAATAAAAAGGAGCATAAACTCTGGCCTGTGAAGTGTAAAAACATAATTAGGAAGGCCAAAAAAGAATCTGAAGAACAGCTAGCCAAAGACTCAAAAAGTAATAGCAATTTTTTTTTTAAGTACATCAGAAGCAGGAAGCCTGCTAAACAACCAGTGGTGTCACTGGACGATTGAGATACTAAAGGAGCACTCAAGAATAAGGCCATTGCGGAGAAACTAAATGAATTCTTTGCATCGGTCTTCACGGTTGAGGATATGAGGGAGATTCCCAAACCTGAGCCATTCTGAGACAAATCTGAGGAACTGTCCCAGACTGAGGTGTCATTAGAGGAAGTTTTGGAATAAATTGATAAACTAAACAGTAACAAGTCACCAGGACCAGATGGTATTCACCCAAGAGTTCTGAAAGAACTCAGATATGAAATTACAGGACTACTAACTGTCATCTGTAACCTATCATTTAAATCAACTTCTGTTCCAAATGACTGGAGTATAGCTAATGTGATGCTAATTTTTAAAAAGGGCTCCAGAGGAGACCTGGCAATTACAGGGCGATAAGCCTGACTTCAATACCGGGCAAACTGGTTGAAACTATGGCAAAGAACAGAATTGTCCAACACATAGATGAATGTAATTTGTTAGGGAAGAGTCAATGTGGTTTTTGTAAAGGGAAATCATGCCTCACCAATCTACTAGAATTCTTTGAGGGAGTCAACAAGCATGTGGACAAGGGGGATCCAGTGGATATAGGATACTTAAATTTTCTGAAAGCCTTTGACAAGTTCCCTCACCAAAGGTTCTTAAGCAAAGTAAGCAGTCATGGGATAAGAGGGAAGGTGCTCTTATGGATTGATAACTGGCTAAAAGATAGGAAACAAAGGATAGGAATAAAAGGACAGTTACCTGTTCCATAACTGACGTTCTTCGAGATGTGTTGCTGAGGTGTATTCCACAGTAGGTGTGCGTGCTCGCCACGTGCACTGGTGCCGGAATTTTTTCCCTTAGCAGTACTCCTAGTGGGGAAGCCCTGCTGCGACCCCTGGAGTGGGCTACAGGAAGCCCCCACAGATTGAGCAGGAACCTCAACCTGTGACCTGGCCGGTGACGGCTCGTGGGTGCCCAGTGGTGGCTTTCCTCGGGACTGCGGCCCCAACTCGGGTGGTCCGCTTGGTACCGGCATGACGAGGATGTCGCGTGGTGCCTGAGCTGCCTCCGGCGTCAACGGAATCCGCATCGTCGGGGAGGCACGTGCTGATGGGGCTGGACTACTCCGCTCCATGTGAGTCGGAGGTCTGGGTCCCGAGGGGGATCGTGGGCTGCCCAACTTGGGTCCGGCCTCACCCCTGTCCTTGTCCCGGCGCCGCTGGATCTTGCCTTGCTTCTTGGTGGGCGAGTGGCATTGACTGGTGGATGGGGCCTCACTTCGTATGGAAGACGCGGTGCCTGGCGCTGGTTTGGGTCGGCGTGCCGGTGCTACGGCCAGAGCTGACTCCATAAGCAGAGTCCGGAGTCCGCTTGGACTCCCACCCGAACTGATGAAGCAAAAAAAAATAAAAAACGCTCCTCCCTCAAGGATCCTTTTGCACACCACTTTGGAGACCACTGATCTAAACCATTGAGTTGGAGTGAACTGTGTGGGAATCATAACTTAGGGGCAGAGGCTGTTGCATAAACATTGGGGGGGGTGATTTTTATGAGCTTCCGCTATACAGTTCCCTGTGCAGTGCAAGGTGGTATAATTTTGGGTTTATACTCCTAAGTGGGTGCGTGCCTGGGGAGCTGGGAGTTGCCTTAACTGTAGCTTTCCTATGCAGAGGCTGGTCAGAGAGCCTCCCTGTAAGTGCAGGTAGGTGTGTCCCTTATTTGTATATACTTTGGTGAAAGTGCAGGCTGGAGGACTTTGCAGCTTGTCACAGCAGCAGTGTGAGAGGGAGCCCAGGCTGATGGGTCAGGAGGCTCAGTGGTACCCTAGTTCCAGGTGGCACCCCGGGGGGTCACAGTGATAATATTGGTATTTTACTTGGTGTTTTTCATGGGTAGGTAAAGATTCTTACTATTTACTCTGCTCCGAACAGTTTACATGCAGAAGAATGTTAGTTTGGAATTCCCTCCAACAGACCTAGTATGCTTTAACATATAAGGTGTGTTTTTCAAACAAATATTAAATAATCATGGTAAAATGCCTGTGTGATAAGGTGAAAGGTTCTGCCATTACAGAGCACAGACCTATTGGCTTCCATCGCCATAAAATTGGCATTTGCACAGCATATGCCAGTACCTACTAACAGAACAAATCAAAGAAGTGTCATTACCGTACTCATTAGGTGTATTTTTCAGGAAATAAACTAGTACAAAACAAGAACTGTAAAATGTTAGGGTTATAATGATTTTCAAACCTGTGTAACGTAGATACAAGTTTCAAGGTTAGGCTCTGTGACCATCTTCTAGAGCTTGAAAGCAGAAGGAGCTGAAGAAAACCTAAAATACACATATTAAAATTTTGCATTTAACTTAAATATGAAGGCACTTAACTCCCCTGTAGTGGGACGGCTGCCCACTCCTGGGAACAGGGGTTAAAAGCAGCCAGGCTAGGCTGATTGGAGAAGCAGCCACAGCTGTGGCCATGCCCCAATCAGGCCACAGTTGGCCCTAAAAAAAAGGGGCTATGAGCCAAGAGCTGAGTCACTCTCTTTCCAACCTTGGAGGAAGGAGGACAGGGCTGCCTATGAACTCTGGGAACAGGGAACGGAGCAGGGCTGGGGAAAGGGAGGAGGAGCTGGGGAGCTCCAGCCTGGTAAATCCCCAGGCTGCGGGCCTTGCTGAAAGGGCCAAAACAGGTATTGGGTTGCAGAGGCAGCAGCCCAGAGATAGGCAGAGGCAGTTAATCCAACCTCCTTGCCAATGATGAGTGGCCATGACAGACTGCAGTTTGCCCCAGTGAGTGGGGGCTAGATGATGACTGGCAGTAGCCACTGAAGCAAGGTGGGTGAGAAGGTTGAGGGGATCCCCTGGGAGGGGAAACCCAGAGTGGGAGTACTGCAGAGGGCAGAGCCCCGGGTAAGGGGCACCAGGTTCCAGGAGGGACATGAGGGCCTGAGGCAAGTGAGACATCAGCCTGCAGAGGGTGCTCTGGGCTGGAATCGAGCTAGTTCACAGGACAACCAGCAGGAGGCGCTGCACCAGCGAGTCTCGCTTCACTACATCCTCATGTAATTTTTCCAGTTCCTTCCATGTTCTCTTTCTGATAAATATAGATCAATGTGAGCATTTCTTTGCCTTTTGTCTCCTTCCAAAGGGATACAGTAAGCCTTTTGCAGTGAATTACTGGCTACACTGTTCCTGTGAGCTCATCTCTTTTCATCTTCCTCTGGAGGCTGTACAGGTCAAATGTCATACACTGTCTTTAATTCTGAAAAACTCTGAAACTTTTAAAAAGGAAGTTATCTTTAATGGAGCTCAGCGATAGCCCCAAAGTTTTTAGTATTAGGATACAGTCCAGTATATCTGGCAGCAATGAGGTCCTTGGTGGAATATATT
Organism: Chelonoidis abingdonii; assembly: GCF_003597395.2. Lineage (NCBI taxonomy): Eukaryota > Metazoa > Chordata > Testudines > Testudinidae > Chelonoidis > Chelonoidis abingdonii. The sequence continues at coordinate 42,051,401 of NC_133787.1, read as the reverse complement.
TGAGGTCACTGCGACAGACAAATCTTGTCCATTTTTGAGAGTATGTGTAGTGAGTAGACTGTTTTCTGCTGTGTAATAGTACTCTTTTTACCTCCTCTGAGCAGGGTGTCTCTAATCCCATGAACTATTGACCAACCACTCTTTGAGACAAAGCACTCTGAGGCTGCTGTGAAGGATCTTCCTGTCTTCCTGGAAAAGGAGATGAGGAGTGGCCTGGAGAGTAATCAGCGCACAAATGACCAGCTGTACCAGGTAAGGAAACCATTTTGTCTGGGTCAGGTTGTAAGTATTAGGATGATTCTGGCTTTGCCCTCATTTATTTTGAGTAGAACTTTGGCTATTACAGGAGTTGGTGGGAAAGCGTACAGTAGATCTGATGAACAATCAAAATGAAGGGCATCTCACAGGGACTGGTGACCCAGCCTGCCTCTAGAGCAAAACTGGGCATATCTCTTGTTTATTGTTGTGGCAATATGCAGAATATGTGGTGTAATATGCTGGAATCCTTTTTCCACTTGTGGTCTTGGAAGAAGTATATCTGCAGTCATATTCTGAACCTCTGGAAGATAGGCTGCTGAGATGATGATCGGATTGTGAGGCATCCTTCATTATGATGACTGTTGGGGAAGGATGTGCAAATGAGACTCCTGTGTAAATATTGTGATGGTCTTTCTACCAGCTGAGGGCTTCCTTTACACAGGTGGGTATGAAAAGTAGCATATTTAAACTGTGTCTGTTTAGTGAATAAACAGTCCTGAGCCACCCTTGTAGGCAGTGCATTTGGAATCTTGCTTGGGCTATGATGAAGGCACTAGCTGCCATGTGCCCCAATAATTGAAGACAGATCTTGACTGGAGTTTGGGGGGCTGTGCTGGATTGTACTGGCTATGATGGAAAGGGCCACAAACCTGTGCAGTAGAAGGTAGGCTCTTCCCATTATTTATGATGAGCTCCTATGAATTCTAAGTTTTTGCACTGGGGTCAAAGTGACTTTCTAAATGTTCAGTTGTAGGCCCAATTTGAGGAGGATATATATAGGTTTGAAAATTGCCCAGGAAGTTCACTCCAGGCAGTGATCCTTCGGCAGCCAACCATTCAAGTAAGAGAACACTAAAGTACCTTTCCTGGGCAGTTGTACTGCTACTACTGACATGACCTTCAAAAAGATCCTTGTGGTGGATGACAGCTGGAAGGGTGCAACCTGTACTGAATGTGGTCCTGGCTGACAGTAAAACCTAGGAATTGTTTGTGAGATTGTTGGATTGCAATATGGAATATGCATCCTGGGGATTGGTTCTCAGCCCTCAACCTTCTTGATTTAGTGATGGAATTATTGCTGCAAGTGTCCCCATTTTGATTTTTTTTGCCTTCACATAAGTGTTGGGTGCCTCCAATCTAGGATGGGTCTCCAATTGCCATTCTTTTTTGGTACCAGGAAGTACCTTGAATAACATCCCTTTCCTTTGTGCTGCATGGGAACTGGTTACATAGCACCCTAACAAAGGAGAGAGTCTATTTCTTGATAAAGCAAGCTCTTGTGAGAAGGGTCCCTGAAGAGGGAAAGAGGAGTTGGTCAGTGGAATAGTAAAGTGGATGGCGTACCCTGTGGAGATGATCTCTAAAACCCACTTGTCTGTGGTGATAGACTCCCAAGCTGCTTGAAGTGATAAAGGTGGTCACCAAAGGGAGGAAGGGAGGTGAATTGGTGCAGCTGGTAGGAAGAGGATAGTAATTCAGACCTTCGACCAGTCTGTCAAAATTGCTGCTTGGAGGTGTGAAGTTGAAAGCTCAGATATGGATGGTTGTGTCTCTTTTGATGCAAATCATATGACTTCTAGGAGGTTGGGAATGGGGCAAGCTGGGATCTCTGAGCCATCTGGGACTTGCTGAACCTTCTCTTGTAGGCTGGTATATAGATTCCAAGAGAATGCAAAGTAGCCCTGGAGTCCTTTACTGTGCGCAGAGATTAGTCTGTGCTATCCACAAATAGTTTAGGCCCATCAAAAGGGAGGTCTTCCACCATATTCTGGACTCTTTAGGAAATCCGGGGAGCTGGAGCAGGAAGCCCTTGTCATAACTACCATTATAGAGATTAAACGGGAGGCAGTACCAGCAGCATCGAGGGAGCCTTGTAGTAAAGTTCTGGCAAGCAGCTGGCCTTCCTCAATAATTGCCTAGTAAGAGGTCAACAAAAGAGTTCAGTTTGGTGTAATTTATATGATTATATTTTGCCATTAATGCTTGGTAATTGGCAAATCTAAATTGTAAGGAGGCTGACGAATAAGATTTTTCTACCAAATTGGTCTAGACACTTAGGAACTTTGTCTTCAGATATGGATTTAGCATGGTGCTGTCTTCCACATTTGTTAAATGCGTCAACCACCAAAGAATCAGGAGAAGAATGAGAAAATAAAAATGCTGAGTTGTTTTAAGAACATAACATAAGAATGGCCATACCGGGTCAGACCAAAGGTCCATCTAGCCCAGTATCTGTCTACCGACAGTGGCCAATGCCAGGTGCCCCAGAGGGAGTGAAGCTAACAGGCAATGATCAAATGATCTCTCTCCTGCCATCCATCTCCAACCTCTGACAAACAGAGGCTAGGGACACCATTCCTTACCCATCCTGGCTAATAGCCATTTATGGACTTAGCCACCATGAATTTATCCAGTTCTCTTTTAAACGCTGTTATAGTCCCAGCCTTCACAACCTCAGCCTTTTCTGGAACAAAATATTTCTTATCCACTCTCTTGCCTGTAGGTGGAATTGTCTGGCACATGCCAGCTACTATCTTTGCAGGGTCCAGAAGGGCCTGGTTGACAGGCAAGGCTATGTGGGCAGATGAGACTGTATGAAGGATGTCAAGCAGCTTATAATGGAGTTCTTTGACCTTCTTGGGAGGGATCTACAGGGAGTCAGCAATTCTCTTGATCAGATCCTTCAACCGCTTAAAATCATCTGCCAAATACGGAGGAGGAAGTATAACTGTTTCATCTAGAGATGAACAGGAGATGTTGGCTGGAAGAGAGACCTCTTCATTGGCTCTAGCTTCCTGCTCTTCAAGGGTTTCTTCCTGAGAATCAGGTCTCCTAGAGAGGGCAGGCAATGAAGGCTGCCTATTTCTGCAATGGGTTTTGTGTGAAGCCTGGAAAATTCCTGGTGATGGGCCACCCAAGGGTCTCAGTAAGGCCAAGACGGTGGTGCATAAAGCATTGGAGGGGGCAGCCATGGGTGTCACACCAGTGAGATGGTGGATGTGATCTTGGGCCACAAGTGGTCATAGGCTCACCAGAGACTTCTGGAAAGCAGCCTCTATAGAAGAGAGCCCTGAACCAATATTTGGGAAACTGAGACAAGGTCTTCATCAGAAAACCCTCGTCTTCCAATTCACTATGTAATGGTGGAGCATCTGGAGAAATCTGAGGTGAAACTGTCAGTACTGGTTGAATTTCTGGTGATCTTGATGGCCTTTGTAGTAAAAATATGTCGGAGCTAAGCAGCAGAGAATTGTGCATCTCAGACACAACCAGGTCTTGGGGAAAACAAGGCCTTTCATTCTGTCTGCTACAGTCACAAACAATTGGCTGGATTGCTGAAACAGTGTAGTCCTTTCTGTATAGAATGCTAGAGCCCATCTAACATCCAATGAGTGAAGTCATTGCTTCTCCTTATTTGCATGAGGTTTTGAGTAAAAGACAGGTAAGTAAATCATGAAACTACTTTGGGAAGGAAACCGGGGTAAGGACTTAAATACACCTTATCTTAAAAAGAAGACTGTGTACGGTAACTTAGATGTGAGGGCTCATAGTTCAGAGACTCTCCTGGCAGAAATGATGGAAATCGGAAAAGCCACTGTCGGAGAGAGGTATAGTAGACAGCACATCGCTATCGGCTCAAATGGTGGTCCTATAAGTTTAGACAAGACCAGGTTCAGGTCACTGGGGAACACACTCCCTCAGATGAGGATACAACCTTTCTATACCTTTGAGGAATCTGACTGTCATGTAATTTGAAAAAACAGATTGGTTAAGTGGAAAGCTAATATTGCTGCCAGGTGGACCTTGATAGAGGAAATTGATAAGCCTTGACGTTTCAGGTGTAAAAAAGAGTCAAGTATATTTTGAATCAATGAATGCATTGGCAAAACTCTGATTTGGGAAGCCCAGATGAAGAATTGCTTCCAATTTTGACAGTTAGATGGCCCTGGTGGAGGCCTTTCTAGTGCTTAGTAAAACCTAATGAACTTGCTCTGAGCAAGCTTATTTTCTGGAATTTAGCCATGGAGCTTCTAGGCCATTCAGTGGAGGAAGCTTAAGTTCAGGTGGAGAAGTTGACAATGGTCCTGGGAGATCAGATCCAAGTGTAATGGGATGAGATTAGAGTCACCACTGAGAGGTCTAGCAGAGTGAACAACCAGTATTGGTGAGGCTATTAATATAATGCAGCTGCGCTCCCACTTGATTTTTAGTAACACTCTGTGAAGAATGGGATTGGGGAAAAGCATAATAAAGCTCTACTGTCCAGGTTAGCAGGAAGGCAACTGTGATGGAACCCAAACAGCGGTCCTTAAGGAAGCAGAATTGGTGACACTTTCTGCTGTACTTGTTTGCAAACAGGTTTATTTGGGGAGTCCCCCAGTGCTGGAAAATATCTCTGGCTACATCTGGGCAAAGAGACCACTCGTGGTGACTGGAGAAAGACCTGATTTGGTGATATGTCAGCTCATTCTGCATCCCCGGAAGGTAAGAGCCTTGAGGTTGATTGAGTGGGCTACACAAAATTCCCATTGACTGCTTCCTGACAAAGGAGGGAAGAGGGTGCTCCTCCTTGCCTGTTTAAGTAAAACACGGCTGAAGTGTTTATAGGAACAAACAAATTTTTGCCCTTGATGTGAGGCAGGAATATCTGACAGGCAAGACGAACGACTGGTTCCTCTGACATTGATATGAAGGGACAGCTCCAACTGAGACCAAAGCTTCTAAATGAAGATGGCTTGGTAAGTACACTGTGGCCAGCCATGTCTGGAGTGGTCTAAGGAGCAGTCTTGTGTGTTTGACCATGTGAGCGCATTAGGCCTACGATCCTCATACAGTTCCGGGCTGTTGTGACTGGATGACCTTTGACATGTGCCACCAGGAATAGATTGATTGGAATCACACCTCTGGGAGGAATGCTCTGGCCTGGGTAGAATCCAACACTGCTCCAATAAACTCTGTTCTCTGTACTGGACAAAAGGTAGACCTGTCTACACTGATTACAAGGCCTACGGTCCTGAAAGTCAACTGCATGACTTGACTGCTGGACACAACTTGAGCTCTGGACTGATCCTTGACTAGCCAGTCACCCACATAAGGGTAGACCTGCACCTCAATCTCCTCAGGAATGCTGCCACTACAGGTACCCCGAGCCCCAGCAGGAGCCATGGGAGCAAAAGCCCCTAGCCTGGGTGCCAGGAGCCCTGGCAAAAGCTGCAAGGGCGGAAGCCCTGGCAGGAGCCACAGGGGCAGAAGCCATGAGGTATGACAGAAGCCCCAGTCCCGGGTGCCTCAAGCCCTGGCAGAAGCTTTAGAGCAGGGGTGGGCAAACTTTTTGGCCTGAGGGACACATCAGGGAATAGAAATCGTATGGCAGGCCATGAATGCTCACAAAATTGGGGTTGGGGTTGAGGAGTTTGGGGTGTAGGAGGGTGCTCTGGGCTGGGATTGAGGGATTTGGAGGGTGGGAGGGGAATCAGGGCTGGGGCACGGGGTTGGGGCATGGGGCGAGGCTCAGGGGGTGCAGGATCTGAGTGGAGCTTACCTCAAGTGGCTCCTGGAAGCAGCATCATGTCCCTTCTCTGGCTCCTATGCAGAGGCATGGCCAGGCGGTCCTGCACACTGCTCCATCTGCAGGCACTACCTCTGAAGCTCCCATTGGAGCACATAGGAGCTGGAGTGGTGCAGCCTCTAACCCTGCGCCCCAGCCAGAATGGGGCCGAGCCATGTGGTGTAGCCCCGACCCACTGCCCTGGCCAGAGCGGGGCCAGCAGCCCCCGCCCCATCTGGAGTGCTGGAGTGGGGCCAAGCCGTGTGGTCCAGCCCCGAACCCACCACCCCTGTTGGAATGGGGCCAACCTGTGTGGTGTGACTCATGGGCTGGCTTAAACTGGATCACAGGCCAGATCTGGCCTGCGGGCTGTAGTTTGCCTACCCCTGTCCTAGAGCTTCCTGCAACAGAAGGAGCTACCTGGAGGTGGGTCTGATCTCCCCTTGAGAGTGCTGTGCAGGGAAAGAACAAGTCCTGTCCCTCCCCAGACCAACCTGGACTAGCAGTTAGGAGCTTCTGGCTGGGGCCTCCCAGCAGCATGAGAGAGATTTAATTTCATGGGGAATGGCTTATTTCATGGTCCATGACATGTTTTTCATGGCCATGATATTGGTAGAGCCCTACCATAACCCCTATTTCTCTTGCTCTGCAGGTCCTGACAGGCAGTCAAGGCAGAGTACCAAAGGGGCTGTTGAGACCTGTAGTGCTTCATTGAAGCAGCTGGGGTGTGCTACCCAAGGGACTTATGGGCTGCTCTCGACTCCCGTAGTCCATGAAGCTTTGCATCCATCTGCTCTGAAAAGAGCAAAGCACCTTTGAAAGGCAGGTTCTGAACAGCCTGTTGGACCTCCCTGCAGGAGCCCAGAGAACTGCAACCATGAACTCCTACACAAGGCCACTGCAGAAGACATGGACCTTGCAGCCGAGTCAGAGTGGGCCGTAAAGTGGGATACCAGGAGGAAGCACGAGCAGGAGAGCACAAAAGGGGAGGACTCCTGGCTCATAGTGAGAAAATAGGATGATCAGTGAGTTATCTTAAGTGTCTATACACAAATGCAAGAAGCCTGAGAAACAAGCAGAGAGAACTGGAAGTCCTGACACAGTCAAGGAATTATGATGTGATTGGAATAAGAGACTTGGTGGGATAACTCACATGACTGGAGTACTGTCATAGATGGGTATAAACTGTTCAGGAAGGACAGGCGGGGCAGAAAAGGTGGAGGATTTGCACTGTATGTAAGAGCGGTATGACTGCTCAGAGCTCCAGTATAAAAATGCAGAAAAACCTGAGTCTCTGGATTAAGTTTAGAAGTGTGAGCAACAAGGGTGATGTTGTGGTGAGAGTCTGCTATAGACCACCAGACCACGGGGATGAGGTGGACAAGGCTTTGTTCTGGCAACTAACAGAAGTTACTAGATCACAGGCCCTGGTTCTCATGGGGGATTTCAATCACCCAATATCTGCTGGGAGAGCAATACAGCAGTGCACAGACAACCCAGGAAGTTTTTGGAAAGTGTGGGGGACAATTTCCTGGACGAACCAACTAGGGGCAGAGCTCTTCTTGACCTGCTGCACACAAACAGGAAAGAATTAGTAGGGGAAGCAAAAGTGGATGGGAACCTGGGAGCCAGGGACTATGAGATGGTCAAGCTCAGGATCCTAACACACGGAAGAAAGGAGAGCAGCGGAATACAGACCGTGGACTTCAAAAAAGCAGACTTTGACTCCCTCAGGGAACTGATGGGCAGGATCCCCTGGGATAATAATATGAGGGCGAAAGAAGTCCACGAGAGCTGGCTGTATTTTAAAGAATCCTTATTGAGGGTGCAGGAACAAACCATCCCAATGTGTAGAAAGAATAGTAAATATGACAGGTGACCAGCTTGACTTGCTGATCTTAAACACAAAAATGAAGCTTACAAGAAGTGGAAGATTGGACAAATGACCAGAGAGGAGTATAAAAATATTGCTCAGGCATGTAGGAGTGAAATCAGGAAGGCGAAATCACACTTGGACTTCCAGCTAACAAGAGATGTTAAGAGTAAAAATAAGGGTTTCTTCAGGTATGTTAGCACCAAGAAGGTGGTCAAGGAAAATGTGGGCCCCTTTCTCAATGAGGGAGGCAACCTAGTGACAGAGGATGCGGAAAAAGCTAATGTACTCAATAGTTTTTTTTGCCTCTGTCTTCATGAACAAGGTCAGCTCCCAGACTACTGCACTGGGCAGCACAGTATGGGGAGGAGGTGACCAGCCCTCTGTGGAGAAAGAAGTGGTTCGGGACTATTTAGAAAAGCTGCATGAGCACAAGTCCATGGGGCCGGAAGCACTGCAACCGAAGGTGCTAAAGGAGTTGGCGGATGTGATTGCAGAACCATTGGCCATTATCTTTGAAAACTCATAGTGATCAGGGGAGGTCCTCGATGACTGGAAAAAGGCTACTGTAGTGCCCATCTTTAAAAAAGGGAAGGAGGAGGATCTGGCGAACTTCAGGCCAGTCAGCCTCACCTCAGTCCCTGAAAAAAATCATGGAGCAGGTCCTCAAGGAATCAATTCTGAACCACTTAAAGGAAGAGAAGTGATTAGGAAATAGTCCTGCTAGATTCACCCAAGGTCAATCATGCCCCTGACTAACCTAATTGCCTGCTACGATGAGATAACTGGCTCTGTGCATTGAGGGGAAAGCAGTGGATGTGTATTCCTTGACTTTAGCAAAACTTGATAACGGTCTCCAACAGTAATTCTTAGCTGCAAGTTAAAGAAGTATGGGCTGGATGGGACTATAAAAGATAGGATAGAAAGCTGCTAGATCGTCGGGCTCAATGGGTAGTGATCAATGGTTCTCACTGTCTAGTTGGCTGCCGGTCACAAAAGCAGAATGCCCCAAGGTCTAGACTTTAGGGCCAGTTTGTTCAATATCATTCATTAATGATCCTGGAAGAATGGTGTCGGATCACTCTCACAACTTTGGTCAGCATGACACTGAAACTGGAGAAGTGTAGATATGCTGGAATGGTAGGGATAGGATACAAGGGACCATAGAAAATGAAGATTGGGCCAAAAGAAATCTAAAGTTCAACAAGGACAAATGCAGAGCCTCACTAAGGATGAAGAATCCCAACGCACTGTCTACAGACTAGGGACAGATTATGGCTAGGCAGCAGTGCTTGCAGAAAAAGACCTAGGGGTTAAAGTGGATGAGAAGCTGATATGAGTCAATACATTGCCCTTTGCTGAGAAGGCTAATGGTATTTTGGGCTGTATAGTAGGGCATTACAAGCAGATCGAAGGGACGTGACATTCCCCTCTATTCGGCTCGTAGGCCTCCTCTGGAGTATCTGTGTAGTGTGGGGCCCAAAACTGGACAAGAAGGATTGTGGAAAAATTGGAAAAGAGCCCAGTAGGAGGGCCACAAAAATGATTAGGGGGCTGGAGCACATGACTTATAAGGAGAGGCTGAGGGAACTGGGGTTGTTTAGTCTGCAGAAGAGAAGAACGAGGGGGGATTTGATAGCTGCTTTCAACTATCTGAAAGGGGGTTCCAAAGAGGATGGATCTAGACTGTTCTCAATGGTAGAAGATGACAGAACAAGGAGTAATGGTCTCAAGTTGCAATGGGGGAGATTTAGTTTGGATATTAGGAAACACTATTTCACTAGGAGGGTGGTGAATCACTGGAATGGGTTACCTGGGGAGGGGGCGGGGGTGGAATCTCCTTCCTTAGAGGTTTTTAAGGTCAGGCTTGACAAAGGCCTGGCTGGGATGATTTAGTTGGGGATTGGTCGTGCTTTGAGCAAGGGGTTGAACTAAATGACCTCCTGAGGTCCTTTCCATACCTGATATTCTATGATTCTAAGTGGCCCTTGCCACCAATTTTTTCCCCCTTTGTCCAGAAGCGAGGAGAACTCCTGCCTAGTATGTGATAGCAAGTCTTTGAACTTTTACAGGGATTTCCACAAGTTGAAATTGTACTTGCACAATAGTGCTTGCTTGTTTGCAGTTCTGTTTTGAAACCTTCCTACCAAAGGTTAGGAAGAATAAACTTTCCTACCAAACAGGTCTAACTTCTTTGAGCCCTTTGATTTCAGGGTTGCGCTTTGATGCCCCTGACTTTCTCTCTCATTGGCAATGGACACTTCCAGGGACTTGGGGTGGCGGTGGCGGTATGTGTGAAGGAACTCTCAACCTTGGGCAGGCACGTAATACTTTTGTTCAGCCCTTTTAGAAGGGTGGGAAAGGAATACAGGAGGTTTGCCACAAAATCTTAACTGGGTTGATAATGATTTCATTGAGAGATAGGGCTACTCTGGAAGGGCTTGCAGCAGTCAACATGTCAACCAGGCTGTGGGAAAACTCTTAATACCTCCATCTGTATGCCCAGGTTCAAGACTACCCTCTTTAACAGTTCTTGGTGAGCTTTATTGTCGTCTGGGGGAGGTGACATGCTTCCTCCTGAGGCTGCCTTATCAGGGGAGGAGGAAGAGGAGACCAACACAGACTGCGGATACTCTTCCTTCTTTTCTGCATCAGCAGGATCCCATTGAGCTGACTCTTGGAGGCTGGCACAGGCTTGGTACCAGAGTTGGGACCAGATGCCATCTGGGGGAGTGATCCCATATGTCCTTCTGAGGCCACCAAATAAGAGCACCTGGATTATGTCCTGGAAACTGGGGGAAACCCTCATGGATTCCAAAAGGTCCACTGGATCGGTTCAGGTCCCCAGTAACCTCCTGGCCAAACACTCGTTGGTACTCCTGGTGAACACAGGGGTGCTATTTCCAATGGCACTGGCAAGCAGTGCCGGGGCAGATAGGTCTGCACCAAGGCAAGCATTGTGGGTTTCCCCCTTTGATGGTACTGAAGGGCGAGCCAATCTGGGTACCTGGGGTTGGCATGATACCGAGTGTTGTAATTATCCAGCCAAAACACTCCGCTGGCACTAATAACGTTGACTCTCGTACTGTGATACCAGTATCAACAGCAAGAGATTATTCTTATGCAAATACATAAGGCATGGTCAGTACCAAGACAGTATCGGTACAGTGTGGTGCTACCAATATGGAAGTCTCTTCTGGCTCTAGACTCAATGGTACCAGTGTAGGTGCCAGAGTCAATGTTGCCAGGTTCTGCGGTACTGTGGTAGAGGACTGCTTTGGTTTAGACTGAACTCTACTCTGATCCCCATGTCTGGCAGCCTTTGGCGCTAAGGATTGCCTCCTTTCAGCAGCCTGTTTCTTATGCCTTTTTCTAGGTATGGGGATGGGGATCAATGCCAGGACTCTGGTATGTTAGGAGGAACACTCTTTGCCCACTCCGAAGCACTTGGTGCCGAGTCTGACTGGTCTGGCTCAGATGGAAGTCTCAATACATCCTCCACGAATAGGAACTTTAGCTTGGCCTCCTGATCCTCCTTTGTGCAAGGCTGAAAGTCCTTACAGATCTGACAACAGCCCCCAATATCAGCTTCTCCCAGGCACATCAAGCAGCTTGAGTGTGGGTCACTCACGGGCATAGCTTTGTTGCAGGAGACACAGGCTTAAAGCCCAGTGACCAAGGCATCCCTCAGCACTGGGGATTGGATGCAAAAGTGATAAACACTGATAATGACCTAATAACTTTACTAAAACTATTTATTATATATAGGAAATGTCCACTGAGAACTTGTGAGAGCAGAGGAGCAGTTCCAGCATCTGTCATGGGCAATAAGAAGAAACTGAGGGGATGCAGGGTTACTGAGCGTGTCATAAATA
>NC_133787.1:42027524-42038280 GCF_003597395.2 Chelonoidis abingdonii | reverse complement strand
TTGGATGGTGGCAGTGAGATAAGATCCAAGCTGGTAATAAGCTTGGGGGAGTTTCATGCTAAGCCCCCAGATTTTGGACGCTAAGGTCCAGATTTGGGACAGAGGCTTTATCACAGAGCGCTAGTTAAAATACTGGTGTTAGTGGCATGCAGCAGCGGAGGGCACTGAAGTTGCCCCAACAAATACTACCAAAGGAAAATTTTCTGGTGAATGCACATGTACAATCACTCTAAGTAGTAGCGTTGGTTTGTTCAAGACCAGAGAATAATATTAATTAGTCTGATACAGTCAAATTGACTGTATTTTATTTGTGACTGATGGGTTGTTTTTTCCATTACCCATAATCCTGGGTATTGCAGCTAAGAGGCTCAGAAATAAAACAGTAGATTAGGAATTGTAAACTCCCCTCGTATTTTGGGTTGCAAGAGGGCCTGGTGGAATTTTGAGTGATTTTTCAACTTTTCATATATTTTAAAAAGTGTCTGTTTGATGTTTTTGTTTTCTTAATGGTAATACACTCATTTTTGGGAAAGAAATCCTTCTGAAAGTTTTCTGTCATTTGTTGAGAGTCACTTTAATGGTCTGAACTAGGCCAAAATACTTCTAATTTATTAACATTCAACTTGTATCCTGAAAGATTACTGAAAAATGTTGTTAAAGGTGAAATTAAATTGAATGTGAGAGTGACTAGGTTGTCTGCATATATAGGGTTACTTCGTGTTTGATGTTTCTGCCCAAGAGGCAAGTGGGGCATGTGGCTCTATACAGACAGTCTGACTGAAAAATTAGTTTTCCTTGGAAAAATTAACCTCCATGGATATGGATCTGAAACCCCCCTAACTAAATAAAGATTGCAGGTCTGTTTTCCTGATTACACCTGGCTAAGTCAAGGGAGTGATCCTTTGTAAATGGTTAAAATGAGCTGCAGGACATCTCTATATTATAGACATTCCACTGGCAAGATGTGGAAGTTGCTTTTAATCTGGGAGGCTGTACCATGAGGACCGCAGGCACTGAGGCAATGCAAGGTCGTAATAGGTTTGAATGCATGGTCTAATCCAATTAGACAAATCTATGAGATGAGCTTTCCTCTCCTTCAGACTTGTTTCTATACATTATAATTTATGGAAACTATGAACAGGTATAGTCCTATCCTGATAGCAACTCAAGACACTTTTCATGTTTATTTTATTGTTTTGGCAAACATATTAATGAAATGGATATTGTGAATTATTGTTATAAATACTATGTATTCCACTCTCCATTTAAAGGGTAAAATATAGTAGGCCTGGTCCAAGGGACTTCATGGGAGCTGGCTAAAACGACTGCACCTGGATGATTGGTAAGTGGATTGTATGGATTAAGCATCCATCAGTTAGCTGGAGGTTAACCAGAGGACCTGGTCCACAGGGCAGGGGTATAGCCAAACCCATCTAAGATTCCTTTCTGTGCAACTGCTCTGCAACACAAGGAGAGTCCGCACCAATGCCCACCTGAACTAGCCCATGTTTAATTCTGGGAACAAGTCCAGGCTGCCAATAGCAAAGACAAGGTCAAAGGGTGATTTGATTGCAGTCTATGAGTACCTACATGGAGAACAAATATTTAATAATGGCCTCTTCACTCTACTAGGGAAAAGTATAACATGGAAGTTGAAGCTAGACAAATTTAGAATGGAAATAAAGTATATATTTTTAACAGTGGGAGTAATTAACTACTGGAACAATTTATCAAGGGTCATGGTGGATTCTCCATCACTGATCATTTTAAAATCAAGATTGGATGGCTTTCTATAAGATCTGCTCTAGGGATTATTTTGAAGAAGTTCTATATACTATACTGTGATACTGCATGGCCAGAGGGCAGCAGGAGAGTGTTAGCAGGAAGCCTTATTCCCTGCAAGGGGAGGAAGGTTTGCTATAAATTAACTAGAGCACCTGAAGCCAATTAGAGCACCTGAAGCCAGTTAGAGCACCTGAAGCCAATTAGAGCACCAGCAGTCAGTCATGTGATAAAAACCCCCTGCTTCAGTCAGACAGTGTGGGAGTTGGAGCAGGAAGGTTTGGTTGGAGCAGAGAGCAGTTTGAAGGAGTTGGAGAAGAGAACAGTTTTGAAGAGAGAGAAAGGAAAGTTTGGAGGAGTGCTGCGGTGGGCTGAGAAATCCAAAAGAAACCCTAGGTAAGGGGCCCTGGCTTATGGAGAAGGAGGGCAAGAAGCCCCTTCACAAGCTGAAGGGCAGGAGAGGGAAGCAGCCCAGGGGAAGAAACTGCTAGTTCAAGTGGTTCACCACAAACCTCAGGGCCCTGGGTTGGGACCTGGAGAAGAGGGTGGGCCCAGGTCTCTCCCTCTCCACTCCCCTCCTCAAGGACAATAGTGGAGTAATTAAAATACTGATTCAGAGGCAAGCAATGGTGCCCTGAACCTTCCCCAAAGAAGAGAAGGTGCGAGACCCGGCATAACAGTACTGGCAATTTGCCACAATACATATAAAATGATGGGATCTAAATGAGCTATTACGACTCAAGAAAGATCTTGGAGTCATTGTGGATAGTTCTCTGAAAACATCCACTCAGTGTACAGCGGCAGTCAAAAAAGCAAACAATGTTGGGAATCATTAAGAAAGTTATAGATAATAAGACAGAAAATATCATATTGCTGCCATATAAATTAATGATATGCCAACACCTTGAATACTGTGTGCAGATGTGGTCACTCCACCTCAAAAAAGATATACTGGAATTGAAATAGGTTCAGAAAAGGGCAACAAAAATGATTAGGGATATGGATCAGCTTCCATATGAGGAGAGATTAATAAGATTGGGACTTTTCAGCTTGGAAAAGAGATGACTCAGTGGACGATATAATAGAGGTCTATAAAATCATGACTGGTGTGGAGAAACTAAATGAAGTGTTATTTACTCTTTCTCATAACATGAGATCTAGGTGGGGGGGGGTCACCAAATGAAATTAATAGGCAGTAGGTTTAAAACAATCAGAAGGAAGTATTTCTTCACACAACACACAGTCAACCTGTGAAACACTTTGCCAGAGGATGTTGTGAAGACTATAATAGGGTTCAAAAAAGAACTAGATAAATTCATGGAAGACAGGTCCATCAATGGCTATTAGCCAGGATGGGCAGGGATGGTGTCCCTAGCCTCTGTTTGCCAGAAGCTGGGAATGGGCAACAAGGGATGGATCACTTGATGATTCCCTGTTCTGTTCCTTCCCTCTGGTGCACTTGGCATTGGCCACTGTCAGAAGTCAAGATATTGGACTAGATGGACTTTTGGTCTGACCAGTATGGCCATTCTTATGTTCTCTGGCCTGTGTTATACAGGAGATCAGACTGAATGATCACAATGGTCCTTTCCAGTCTTAGAATCTATGAAAAGCTAGTGACTTTGAGCTAAAGGGCCCTGTAATTTATACTGGGAAAGCCCAAGTAAGATAGAGAAACAGGCAGTGTGGTAAAAGCAATGGTGGGAAAGAAGGGAGATCTTTTTTGGCAACAGGGATATATAGAAGGCCGATACTTGCCCAGCATCTAAGGTATGAAAAGAGTAGGGCTGTCAATTAATTGCAGTTAATGCATGCGATTAACACAAAATAAATTAACTAGATTAAAACAAATAGCCACAATTAATTGCAGTCTGTTTACATTTGCGGGAAATAATGCTCCCTGCTTATTTACAGTGTCACCTGAAAGTGAGAACAGGTGTTCGGATGGCACTGCAGAGTATTTACATGCCAGCTATACCAAACATTGTTTACCCCTTCATGCTACATTGTTTTGGTGTTGAGTGCAGTTGTGTAAAAAAAAAAATTCTACAGTTGTAAATTGCACTTTCATGATAGAGAGATTGCACAGTACTTGTATGAGGTGAATAGAAAAATACTATTTCTTTTGTTTACCCTTTTTACAGTGCAAATATTTGAAATAAAAATAATAAAGTGAGCACAGTACACTTTGCAGTTTGTGTTGTAATTGAAATCAATATATTTGAAAATGTAGAAAAAATCCAAAAATATTTATAATAAATTTAAATTGGTATTCTACTATTGTTTAACAGCGAGATTAAAACTGCAGTTAATTGCAGCTATTTTTTAAAATCTCACAGTTGTGGTGCCCTCAATGGTTGAATCTTTTTCATTTCTATAGGTAGGTATTTGAATTGATTCCCTTCTACTGGTTTAATAATACTTGTATTTCTGTCAAGCAGGTGGTTTCTAATCCCATGAACCGTCTAGGAGCTATGCTCCAAGGTGGAGGACCCTAGTTTGGGGTGGTGCATATCCCCTGCACCCTGGAAGAGGAGATGGAGGGATGATCCGAAGCTTCAACACTTGTTGGACACACAGGTGAAACAGGTAAGGATACCAAGCTTGCCTTGGCCATATCTGTACTGTAAGGATAAACCTGGTTTTGACCTGTCTGATCTGGTTCATCATTCCTAGTATTAGAGATGCTGGAGTAGAACAGACCTTTCATACAAGAAATGAAAAAGATATCTCTGAAACAGTGGTGACCTAGACCTCTTCTTGAGTAGAATAAGGGACACTTTTTGTTGCTGAATGAGTAGGTCCACCTCTGGAAGTCCCCATCTTTGGAATATCCTGTAAAGAATTTGAGAGTCAAACTCCCATTCGGAGTCCTGGAAGAAGCGCCTGCTGAGCATGTTGGTTGTGACATTCTGGACTCCAGGAAGGTAAGAAGCTGAGATTTGCATCTGATAGGCTATATACCAGTTCCACAATTTTATACCTTTGGTGCACAGGGAGGAGGATCTTGCTCCTCCCTGTTCATTGATATAGAATATGCAAGTCACATTGTCCGTCATGATCCTGAATGATTTCCCCCAATGAGAGTTCATCAGCTATAGGAACCATGACCACTTTGTCTAAGTCAGGGGTAGGCAACCTATGGCACGCGTGCTGAAGTTGGCACACAAGCTGATTTTCAGTGGCACTCACACTGCCCAGGTCCTGGCCGCCGGTCTGGGGGGTTCTGCATTTTAATTTAATTTTAAATGAAGCTTCTTAAACATTTTAAAAACCTTATTTACTTTACATACAACAATAGTTTAGCTATATATTATAGCCTTATAGAAAGAGACCTTCTAAAAAAGTTAAAATGTATTACTGGCAAGTGAAACCTTAAATTAGAATGAATAAATGAAGACTTGGCACAGCACTTCTGAAAGGTTGCCGACCCCTGGTCTAAGTTGTCTCTAGCCAGTGGATATCCTTCTGAGTCAGCTCTGAAAGCAGCAGAGGTGTAGTATTGTATGCTCAGTCACAAAGATGCAAGCTGCCATATGACTCAGGGGATGTGAACAGTTCCTTATTGTAGTTTGGGGACTTCCTTGAACTGTCCCCAACCAGAGTTGACGAAGTTATGAATCTTGCTGTGGGCTATCAGTGAATCCAAGTATGCCCCTATGAATTGTATTCTCTGTACAAGGGCTAATGTGGATTTTTATTGTTTGTTTTTTGTTTAGCTAGAGATTCAATTCCTGGGAGAGAGAGAGGGCCATCTGGGTGGAAGTCAGTACTGTTTTGTAAGATCAGCCCTTGAGTAATCAGTCGTCAAGATATGGGAAGACTAAAATCACTTCTAAATGAAGATAAGCAGCTACTACTGCTAGGCTCTTGAGAACACTCTTGGGACTGAAGAGAGGCCAAAGGGAAGTACTCAGTATTGAAAATGATCCTGGCCTATAGTAAAAGGTAGGTATTTCCTATGCACTGTGTGTATCACTATATGGATATAAGCGTCCTGTAGGTTGAGGGCTGAAAATGAATCCCTGCCTCTGCAGAAGGAATTATAGCTGCCAGAACCACCATCCTGAACTTCTGAGACTTTACAGATTTGTTCAGGAGTCTTAGATCTAAGATCAGTCTCCGCCAATTGTCCTTGTGAGGAGCAGCGACTGGCTCTATAATGCCTAAATAAAGGTGAATGCCCTTTTGTCTCAATATTGTCTCATGAGAGAAGTCCCTGAAGAGGGATGGAGGGTAAGAGGGAGAAGGAGAGATGTAAAGTGGATGGCATAGCCTGATGTTATGACCTACTTGTCTGTTGTAATATGCTGTCAAGCATATTGAAAATGGGAAAGGTGGTCACCAGAAGCGGGATGGTGGGCCAGTGGTTGAAGTTTGTGAACTAGAAATGAGGAAAGATTCGAACTCTTGACCTACCCAACAAAATTGTTGTTTTGATGATCACTGAGTACTTGCTGAAGGAAAGTAGTTAGTTCTTTGTCTGGAAATTTTGTCTCTTCCTAGCAGGTTCAGTGAGTCTATGAAACCCAGAGAACTGACAGGATGCAATCTCTGAACATTTTGAGACCTACTATATCTCCTTTTGTTCATAGTAGTCTATATATCCAGAGATCATGGCCTTGAACACCTTTAGTGTGTACAGAGACTCATCCGTGGTCTTGGACAAGAGCGTTCAACCATCAAATGGGAGGTTCTCAACAGTGTTCTGAACCTCTCTCAGGAACCCTGAGAGTTGGAGCCATAATAACCATTGTGGAGATGGATCTGGTGGCAGTGTCCAAGACATCCAAGGATGCTTGAAGAGAGGTTTTGGCTAATAACTGACTCTCCACCATGATGGCCTGAAATTATTCCCTATGCTCCTGTGGAAGATGCTTAATAAAGGCTGCACATTTATTATAGTTTGTGAAGGTATACTTGGCCATGATTGCCTGATAGTTTGCAGTCTGAAACTGGAGGGTCACAGATGACTAAGACTTCTGACCAAAAGAGGACTAACTTCTTTTGGTCTTTGCCCTAAGGGGTAGACTCAGAGTAATGCTGTATATCCTGCTCATTTAGAGTATCCACTAGCAAGGAAATAGGTAGGGTGTGGGAAACAAAAATGCTGAGTTTTTGGGCAGAGCATAATATTTCTTATCTGCTCATTTACAAATTGGTGGGATGGTGGCAGGAGTTTGTGACACAGCCTAAGCTGGATCCAAGAGATCCTCATTAATGGGTAGAACACTACAAGTGGGAGTTGCTGATTGTAAAATGTCCAGCAGCTTGTGTTACAAGTTCTTGACCTCCTCATGAGGTATCTGAAGGGCATCAGCCACCCTTTTCACAAGGAATTGGAACTGCCAAAAATCATCAGTCATAGATGATGGTGGAGGAATGACTGCTTCTTCTGGAGATGAGGATGAAATAAGAGTTCGAGGAGTGGCCTTCTTATTTGTCTAGTTTTCTGTTCTTCACAGCTTCACTCGTGCTGGAGGTTTGGCTGTGGGGACTGAGCAACCTAGCCTCTCAGTGTGATGAAACCTGAGATATACAACCCTGGGATCCCAGTATGCCCACAGTAGAGAAACCATATGGGAGAGGGGTGATATTCATGGTAGACTCCAACTCCATTTCATGGATAAGGATCTTTGTCAAATTCCTGTATGGATGGGAAGAGGAACCCTGCACTGATATGGAAGACACTGATTGAAAGTCTCCTTCATCCTCCTTAATATCCTCCAATGGAAGGACACCAGTGGAAAAGAATGGAGAGTCCTGTGGTATCAGAAAGCAATGGTAATCCAGAGACTGGGGTCTCGGTACCGAGAGTCATTTGGTAAGAAAAGAGGACTCTGGCTCATCTAACATTGACGAGTCCTCGGAATACCAATTTGTTACCGAGTGGGTAGGTAAGTCAATAGTACTTTCAATTTGGAGTGTGTCGATGCAGGAGCTGAATGTGTCTAGACTTTGATTTGCCTGGTACCAAGTGGGAAGGCACTGATGGTAAGTCTGCATTAGATGGTGCTGGTATGGAGGAGTGCTTGCTCTTGGCTTCCCTGTGACTTGCAAATTTTACGGGGGGCGGGGGGCTGTTGGAGCCATGTTTCTCTGTAGAGCCATGGACTTTGCAGCCCTGCCAGTACCAGAGGAGGGAGTCTTTTGCCTCTATGGTATTGAGCTGAGTGATCGAGGGTTCCAATGCTGTGGACTTAGTGGGAGACAAAGGTCTTTTGGGAGCTGGCTTCTTGTGGTAAGATATCAAGCTCCTCTTGTGTGGAGCTTTCTCTGAGTCCTCCAAAGCCTTCCTCTTCTCAGGGGAGATCTGTGCTGAGGTCAAAGAGGCACTCGATCTGTCCAGATAAAGATGTCTGGAGGAGTAATTGACCTGACTTGGAGGCGGGTTGAAGCAAGTGCTCCATCATCATAAGCCTCAATTTAATCTCCTGGTTCTTTTATGCTGTGGATTTGAGATGTGGAACTGTCCCAAGCAGTGGTCACACTTAAAATAGCTAATGGGTAGCCTCCTGACAAGAGAGGCAGCATATGAAGCCTGGTGAGCCAGGCATATCCAGCCAGGAAAGTATGGCCAGGTCTACACTGTGGGGCTTAGTAGACCTAAGTTAAGTAACTCCAGCTACGTGCATAAAATAGCTGGAGTCGACATAGCTTAGGTCAACCTTTTGCGGTGTCTCGACCTTGCTGGGTCGACGGGAGAAATTCTCCTGTCAATTTACCTTATGCTTCCCACTCTGGTGGAGTACTGGAGTCAACAGTAGAATGATCTTGACTTGACCTGCGAAATTGACACCCAGTGGATCGATTGCCATGCGTCCATTTCCTGTAAGTGGAGACAAGCCCTAAGGCTCACCAGAAAAGGGGAGGGAGAGGAAAACAAAGCCAATCCTCTCAGTACTTATCTAACTGTATACTAACAATGAAATAGCATTAAACTACTAACACTAAAACAATCTTAAGTAAACTGTACAATAATACGATAATAGTACAAGGCAGATACACTAGAGATCCATGTCAGGCCAAGGAATTTGAGAAGAAACTGAGGGCAGTTCGCCTGTGCAGCCTATATACTCTCAGCATGTGTCATGAGGTTATAAGAGTGCATGTGTAGGCCAAATGGACCTGTGAAGCAAACACCTCAGAACTGAGGTATTAGAAGAGATGATGGAAGGAAAAAAACTAAACAGAATCCTTTGCAAATTATCAAAGAACTAAATCAGGTAAGTTAAACTAAAATTATAATTATATCTAAAACTTGAGGCTAAGGTAAGCAAAGCTGAAGCATCAAAGGTGTAGCCGTGTTAGTCTGAATCTGTAAAAGCAGCAGAGAATCCTGTGGCACCTTATAGACTAACAGACGTTTTGGAGCGTGAGCTTTCGTGGGTGAATACCCACTTCGTTAGACGCAGGTAGTGGAAACTTCCAGGGGTAGGTATATATATGCTAGCAAGCAAGCGCTAGAGATTAGACGAGCGGTAGTTCAATTAGGGAGGATGGGGCCCTGTTCTAGCAGTTAGGTGTGAAAAGAGAGGAGAACTGGTTCTGTAATTGGCAAGCCATCACAGTCTTTGTTAGTCCAGAGCTGATGGTGCTCAAATTTACAGATGAACTGAGCTCAGCAGTTTCTTTCTGAAGTCTGGTCCTGAAGTTTTTTTGCTGCAGGATGGCCACCTTAAGGTCTGCTATAGTGTGGCAGGGAGGTTGAAGTGCTCTCCTACAGGTTTTTGTACATTGCCATTCCTAATATCTGATTGTGTCCATTTATCCTTTTCCGTAGAGACTGTCCAGTTTGGCTGATGTACATAGCAGAGGGCATTGCTGGCATATGATGGCGTATATTACATTGGTGGATGTGCAGTGAATGAAACCAGTGATGGTATGGCTGATCTGGTTAGGTCCTGTGATGGTGTTGCTGGTGTAGATATGTGGCAGAGTTGGCATCGAGGTTTGTTGCATGGATTGGTTCCTGAGCTAGGGATTACTATGGTACAGTGTGCAGTTGCTGGTGAGAATACGTTCAGGTTGGCAGTTGTCTGTGGGCAAGGATTGGCCTGCACCCAAGACCTGTGAAAGGTGGGATCATTGTCCAGGATGGTTTGTAGATCCCTGATGATGCGTTGGAGGGGTTTTAGCTGGGGGCTGTATGTGATGGCCAGTGAGTCCTGTGGTTTCTTTCTTGGGTTGTCTTGTAGTGAGAGGCTTTCTGGGTAATACGTCTGGCTCTGTTGATCTGTTTCCTAATTCCTTGTGTGGGATTGTAGTTTTGAAATGCTTGGTGAAGATTTTGTAAGGTGGTTGGTCTCTTCTGAGGGGTTAGAGCAGATGCGGTTGTACCTCAGTGCTTGGCTGTGACAATGGATCGTGTGATGTGCCCGGGATGGAAGCTGGAGGCATGAAGGTAGGCATAGCGTCGGTAGGTTTTCGATATACGGGTGGTGTTAATGTGACCACACTTATTGCACCGTGGTGTCTAGAAAAGTGGACCTCCGTGTAGATTTGATCCAGGCTGAGGCTGAGGTGGGGTGGAAGTTGTTGAAATCGTGGTGGAATTTTTCTAGAGTCTCCTTCAGGACCAGACTTCAAAGAGAAACTGCTGAGCTTCACTTCATTCGCAAATTTACACCAATCAGCTCTGGACTAAACAAAGACTGTGAATGGCTTGCCAATTCCAGAACCAGTTTCTCCTCTCTTGGTTTCCCACCTCTACTGCTAGAACAGGGCCCATCCTCCCTGATTGAACTACCCTCGTTATCTCTACACTTGCTTGCTAGGCATATATATACCTACCCCTGGAAGTTTCCACTACTGCGTCTGCGAAGTGGGTATTACCCAGAAAGCTCACGCTCCAAAACGTCTGTTAGTGTATAAGGTGCCACAGGATTCTCTGCTCCTAAGCTGAAGCAGATATACTGAGATGCTCCATCTCAGGCTGGCAGCTGGTTGAGAAGGAACTGAGTGTGATTAGCCC
>NC_133787.1:42022894-42025249 GCF_003597395.2 Chelonoidis abingdonii | reverse complement strand
AGAATCTGGGATGAGCCTATGTTGTGAAAACTGAAATACTCAAAATAGCACATGCATGTGAATGGACACAGGGTGCTAAAATTAAATTAGCCCAGGGATTCTCAAACTGGAGGTTGGGATCCCTCAGGGGTCACAAGGTTATTACTGGGGGTCGCGAACTGTCAGCCTCCAGCTCAAACCCCGCTTTGCCTCCAGCATTTATAATAATGTTAAATATATTAAAAAAGTGTTTTTAATTTATAATGGGGGGTGTCTCACGCAGAGGTGTGCTATGTGAAAGGGGTCACCAGTACAGAAGTTTGAGAATCACTGAATTAACCCCTCTGGAGCCTCGGGGAATGCAGGGGAGGGGGTCTCCCTTGGTAGGGTTGGGAAGGAGATAGGTGGTGTATGATATTGCTCTTCTCATGTGATCCCTCCCCCATGGCTCTCTTGGTTCTATCATCATTAATCTAAAGTGGCTAATTTTAAATGAAGCTACCCTCCCTTGACACGAATCTCCCTATGGCACTGAAATTAAATGTAGACTATAATTTGGCATTTGAGAAGTGAAAGGGATGGTAGCCCTAAGGGAAAAGATAAAAGCTTGGCTCTTTGTGTTAAATAGCTGTCTGCAAGCCTCAAAGTGCTGAATGACCTTTAGGGTAGGGAAGGCTGTGCTTCCCCAAACACCCTGGCCCTGCCTCCTATCTGACCCCCCCCACTTCCTGCCCCCTGACTGCCCCCCCAGGACCCCACCTCTCACCAACCCCCCTGTCCCCTGACTGCTCCGACCCCTATCCACCCTCCCGCTGAGTCGTGACAGACTCCCAGAACGCCCACGATCCAACCCTCCATTCCCCGTCTCCTGATCACACCCAGCAGCACTGTCCAGGGCCGCTCCTGGGTTACCGCCACCTCTTCCCTCTCTCGGAGCCTCAGCATGTTGCACCCAGGAGCTGCCCTGGCCCCTGGACAGAGCTGCAGCAGCGTGGCTCCAGTGGGACTGGAGCTTGCAGTCCCGCCCCCTTATCATGCACCTCTGACTCCGTGGGAGGAGCTCAGGTTCTGCAGCTGCAGCGCTGTCCAGGGCTGCTCCTGATGCAGCGCGCTGAGGCACCAGGGGATGGGGGAAGGTGGAGGCAGGGCTGGGGACCCCTGTGGGGCCTGGGGCAAATTGCCCCATTTGCCCCCCCGGGTGGCCCTGATGCATGAAGTGGACCACACATAAGGACACTACTTGAAGGAGGAGGATCTGGTTTATGACACATATAAATCTCTGCCAACATCTAGGCAGATGGTTGGGCAGTGGGCAGAAGCAGCAAATGAATGATTGGTTGAGTTCAATCTTAGTAACCAGGTACCAATTTGAAAAATAACTACATTTCATGCAGAGCAGAGGCAAAAAGGAAAACAGGAAACACACAAATGTAAAAGTACAGTGTTGTGGATCCAACACTGCATAGAACTATTGTGGATCAGTTATTCTCACAATTTTCATAGTGTGGACTACCTCCTCTGTCATTTGCAATCATATTAACCACTTTTCCTTACATATGTGATTCCATAACATCCTTGGGGCAGCAACAGCAATTGCTTATATGGAAAAGTAATATTAGGAACTATTTAATGTGGTGTTAGCTTCTTTTAATATAAATTTAGCAGTTGCAGACGAAGAGTCAAGCCAACACCATGTAGCAAACAAACTCTCTAAACTACCAGTAAGTGCACTGCAGGCCACCAGTTGGCCAGAGACCACAATTTCAGAATATCTGATTCATATTTATAAGATGTTATTTGAAAAAAATAAATTAAATGAAGAGAATATAGCAATGAACTGAGTTAACTTCTGAGAAACCATGAGTTTTTGAAGGATGCTACACAAGTGATAATATTCTGGAAAGAGCTGCACCCACCTATGTTTTCAGTCAGGACTTTGGGACAACCACGTGAAGACCGAGTCCTCTTTAAAACCTGGGATGAATTCTGTGAAGGCAGAGTTTTATTTGTTATATGCACTTAATCTGAATCTTTGTATGCTCTCATCAGGCTCTAAAATTCAACAGTAAAATCAGCAGTAATCCTGGAAACCTGTCTTGATTGTAACATACCTGTACAACAAGATTATGTTTCACAGCACCTGACAATGAATCATAGAATTATAGAATATCAGGACTGGAAGGGACCTCAGGAGGTCATCTAGTTCAACCCCCTGCTCAAAGCAGGACCAAAACCCAACTACATCATACCAGCCAAGGTTTCATCAAGCCTGACCTTAAAAACCTTTAAGGAAGGAGATTCCACCACCTCCCTACGTAACCCATTCCAGTGCTTCACCACGCTCCAAGTGAAATTTTTTCCTAATATCCAAATTAA
>NC_133787.1:42018945-42021034 GCF_003597395.2 Chelonoidis abingdonii | reverse complement strand
CCTTCTTGTTACTCTTAACATCTCTTGCTAGCTGCAAGTCCAAGTGTGATTTGGCCTTCCTGATTTCACTCCTACATGCCTGAGCAATATTTTTATACTCCTCCCTGGTCATTTGTCCAATCTTCCACTTCTTGTAAACTTCTTTTTTGTTTTTAAGTTCAGCAAATCAAGCTGGTTGCCTGCCATATTTACTATTCTTTCTACACGTTGGGATGGTTTGTTCCTGCAACCTCAATAAGGATTCTTTAATATACAGCCAGCTCTCCTGGACTTCTTTCCCCCTCATATTATTCTCCCAGGGGATCCTGCCCATCAATTCCCTGAGGGAATCAAAGTCTGCTTTTCTGAAATCTTCGGTCCTATTCCTAAATGTTCACAATTGAATTTGTGTTTCCATCCTGAAACATATGTGTCACCCCATCTTTGAAAGGAAAGATATCCTTTATGGATAAGACATTTTATGTGGCTCAGAAATCTTCACGGAATATCTTCAGATATAGAATATATTCATGAGACTTATCTACATAGAAGGGATATCTTTGTGGGCAAGATATTTTATATTGGTAAAATACTGTATTCTGTATGAATGATAAACATTATATATTTCCTCTACTATCAAGCTGAAATATAAATAAAAATAAGGAAACAAAAGCAAATCTCATTATTAACTTCAAAGATTTTTATAAAAGAAGTATTAAATTTATACTGAAAGTTAATCACACTTTGAAAGTATTTCCGTCTAATGGTATGTTTCCATCCTGGGTTTGTTAGATTAAGCCTGAGAATTCAGATAATCTTTGTAACTCCAGATATATGTATAGATGCTACTGAAAGTGGAAACTATTTCTGTGCTTATAAGTAATTCTGTGGGAGTGAATTTGTTCACAGTTTCCAGGCCAGGAAAACTGACCCTTCCAGATCTTAAAAGGCTGTGGAAAAACTGTAAAAATCAAATCAAATAAAAATAGACAGAGGCTTTCTTACAATAAAGCTGCTTGGAAAAAAAGCGTAGAGAGTGAAAAATTATGTGTAAAAAGCACACAAGCACTAGTAAACATATACATTTTTTAAATTAAATTAAAAACATAAAATGACAGTATTTATTTCTGACTCTCTGTCTCTCATTTCCAGCTTATTCTTATCAGAATTCTCTCAGCCCCCAAACTGACATTTTCCTGTCCTGATCATTCCTGAGATAGTGAAGAAGGAATTTTTTTTATTACCCTGATGCAAACAGCAGATCTTCCTACAGAGAAACGTCAAGGACAGTTTGGAGTCCTAATCCCTGACCTGCTTGCCCTCGCCTAACTAGCTATTGACATTGAACTTAAAAAAGCTGCAATCCAAGATGAGATAATGAATTCTGTTTGCTTTTAGTGAGAAAAGGGAAGAGGTCTTCAGTGGGGAATAGTGGGGGAGCACCTTCAGAAGTAAAAGTGCTGTTAAGGAGCAATATAACTTAAATCTTCTAATATGTGAACTTGTTTAGCAAAAAATAATTCAGGAAAATTAGTCATGGCCTCTTCTGAAATGCATCGTGGTGGAAGTAGAAATGCAACATAAAAAGAGTATCTCTAAATTTTTGGGGATCTTAGCTTAGAAGCTTTTCATCCTGAATAGCTAATGAAAAACACATGGCATTTACAGATGTCACTTCTAGTTTGAAAAATTCACTAGTCATTGGTATATTTCTGTACTTGGTTTGGTCTTCATTTTCTTTTTCTTTTTGTCATCCTTTCTTTGCCTTTTACTTTTATCTTTGCTCGATAAAAATGTTTTCATGAAATGGACCACTTATATTTGACAAATGCTAGAACAGGGGTCGGCAACCTTTCAGAAGTGGTGTGCCGAGTCTTCATTTATTCACTCTAATTTAAGGTTTTGTGTGCCAATAATACATTTTAACATTTTTAGAAGGTCTCTTTCTATAAGTCTATAATATATAACTAAACTATTGTTTCAGAGTAGTAGCCATGTTAGTCTGTTGTTAGTCTCTAAGGTGCCACAAGTACTCCTAAACTATTGTTGTATGTAAAGTAAATAAGGTTTTTAAAATGTTTAAGAAGCTTCATTTAAAATTAAATTAAAA
>NC_133787.1:41988918-42017283 GCF_003597395.2 Chelonoidis abingdonii | reverse complement strand
AGTAGTAGCCATGTTAGTCTGTTGTTAGTCTCTAAGGTGCCACAAGTACTCCTAAACTATTGTTGTATGTAAAGTAAATAAGGTTTTTAAAATGTTTAAGAAGCTTCATTTAAAATTAAATTAAAATACAGAGCCCCCCGGACCGGTGGCCAGGACCCAGGCAGTGTGAGTGCCACTGAAAATCAGCTCGTGTGCCACCTTTGGCATGCGTGCCATAGGTTGCCTACCCCAGTGCTAGAAGAACTGATTTCTCTCTGGTCAGGAATGCAGTAGCTTCAATTTAGCACTAAGAATGAAGAATAAAACAGTCATAACTTTCAACAGCACAACAGTCTCACAAAAGAACAACAAAGTCACATTCAATAAAACTGAAAGATAGCAAATTAAAATGGATAAGACAATTGTTTTTCAATCAACGTGTAGACCGTGGAACTCACTGCCACAGGATGTTATTGGTGAATACTTGCTCTTAACAGCGATGTTGGGGATACTTCTTCCTTCATTTTCCTACTGATCGAAGGGACACAATTATAAATACTGAACTGACCTTGTCATTTCCGTAGACATGGTACTTTTCCTTAGCCCTGGTCTACACTACGAGTTTAGGTTGAATTTAGCAGCATTAGATCGATTTAACCCTGCACCCGTCCACACGACAAAGTCATTTTTGTCGACTTAAAGGGCTCTTAAAATCAATTTCTGTACTCCTCCCTGATGAGGAGATTAGTGCTGAAATTGACCCTGCTGGATTGAATTGTGGTAGTGTGGATGCAATTCGACAGTACTGGCCTCCAGGAGCTATCCCAGAGTGCTCCATTGTGACTGCTCTGGACAGCACTCTCAACTCTGATGCACTGGCCAGGTAGACAAGAAAAGCTCCGCAAACTTTTGAATTTCATTTCCTGTTTGTCCAGAGTGGAGCTCTGATCAGCACGGGTGGCGATGCAGTCCCAAATCCGAAAAGAGCTCGAGCATGGACTGAACGGAGAGGTACTGATCGCTGTATGGGGAGACAAATCTGTGCTATCCAAACTCTGTTACAAAAGACGAAATGCCAGAATATTTGAAAAAATCTCCAAGGGCATGAAGGACAGAGGACATAACAGGGATGCGCAGCAGTGCTGTATGAAGCCTACCAATGAACCAGAGAGGCAAACAGCTGCTCTGGGTCAGAGCCCCAGACATGCTGCTTCTGTGATGAGCTGCATGCCATTCTAGGGGGTGCCCTTACAACTACCCCACTCCTGTGCTTCCCTCCTCCCCCACCCCTCTCAAGCTATCTTGGCAGTTATCCCCCCATTTGTGTGATGAATTAATAAAGAATGTGTGAATTTGAAACAACAATGACTTTATTGCCTCTGCAAGTGGAGATCAGAATGGGGAGGACGGCTGGCTTACAGGGAAGCAGAGTGAACCAAGGGGTTGGGTTTTAATCAAGGAGAAACAAACAGAACTTTCACACCATAGCCTGGCCAGTCATGAAACTGCTTTTCAAAGCTTCTCTGATGCACAGCGCGCCCTGCTGTGCTCTTCTAACTGTTCTGGTGTCTGGCTGCGCATAACCAGTGGCCAGGCAATTTGCCTCAATCTCCCACCCCACCATAAACATCTCCCTCTTACTCTCACAGATATTGTGGAGCGCACAGCAAGCAGTAATAACGATGGGAATATTGGTTTTGCTGAGGTCTAACTGAGTCAGTAAACTGTGCCAGCGTGCTTTTAAACGTCTAAATGCACATTCTAGCACCATTCTGCACTTGCTCAGCCTATGGCTGAACTGCTCCTTACTACTGTCCAGCCTTCACAAGCCATGGAAGCAAGGGGTAGGCTGGGGTAGGTGCGACTGCGTGGTGCTGCCGACTGGGAGAGCAGCCTGAGGCAGAAGCCTCCAGCTGGCATGATATTCCAGGCAGGACTGAATCTCCATTAGATGAAACTTAAAGAAGAGATGACTGGAGGTCTTCCCATTTTGTCCGGTGCCCTGACCACTATCGAGGCCTGCTTAGAAGATCCATGTTCTGCCTCCGGTGTCTAAGCAGTACAGTCCCAATCTGGAACCTTGCGTCCAATGTGGGTGCCTGCATGAACCTTCCAGTTCTTACCAGCTGTAGATCTGTAGCGCGGCCATCAGCCGGAATTCAGTGGCCTGGCTCACTCTGGTCCCCAAAACTTCCCTGGGGACCCAAGGACTCAGATGCCCCTGAGTCTCCACAAGGGAACAACTCCCCCCTTGTTCCTTGTTACTTTCTCCCAGGCTCCCCTCCCGAGATCACCCTGTTTCAATTCCTTGAACGCAAACCAGAGAGATCAGGTTTCTCTCACCCTCATCCAAGTCCTTGCAATGCGCTTTGTAAACCGACGACAAAGAGATTTTTTCTTCCCCTGTCTGTCTTCCTCCCACCAATTCCTGGGTGAGCGGCAGAACCAAATCCTTGGAGCCCCAACTAGGAAAAATCACAGGTTCAAAAGAAAGTTTAGATAAAAAGAAACAAGCACATAAAATGTTTCTGTTATCAACACGGTACATCTACAGGGTTATTGCTTACAAGAAAAAAATGATAAACAGCCTATCAAAAAGAAATACAATTTACACATTCCAGCAATACACACTGTAAATACAAAACAATAGAGCCCTATTGTCTTTCTAACTTTGTAACTCACAACTTGGAAACGAAGATTAGAAGCCTGGAGATAGAGAGATCACTCTCAGAGCCGACAGGCAACAGAGACGAGACAAAGAACACACACCCAAAACTTCCCCCCCTTGAGATTTGAAAAATCTTGTTTCCTGATTGGTCCTCTGGTCAGGTGTTTGGTTCCCTTTGTTAACCCTTTACAGGTAAAAGAAACATTAACCCTTAGCTATCTGTTTATGACACCAGGTGTCCCTGACCAACCTACCCGAGGTCGGCCAGGAGCACCCATGGGAAGATGACGATGGTTAGTAGTCATATTGCGCTGTCTGCCGTCCGCAAGACAAGGCAAGGCAAGGCGAGGCAAAGCAAGGGGATGCTGCTTTGTAGCACCTCAGTACCGTGTCTGCCAGTAGCACCCAGGAGATATACAGTGACAGTGAGCTGAGCGGGCTCCATGCTTGCCGTGGTATGTCATCTGTACGGGTAACCCAGGAAAAAAGGCGAGAAATGATTTTTTTGCCGTTGCTTTCATGGAGGGAGGGAGGAGGGATGGAAGGGGGCCTGATGACATGTACCCAGAACCACCTGCTACAATGTTTTTGCTCCATCAGGCATTGAGAGCTCAATCCAGAATTCCAGTTGGCAGCGGAGACTGCAGGAACTGTGGGATAGCTGCCACAGTGCAACGCTCTGAAAGTTGACATTAGCCTCGGTACTGTGGACACACACCTCCAACTTAATGCGCTTACTGGGGACACACACAATTGACTGTATCAATTCGATTTCTAAAAAATTGACTTCTATTAAATCAACCTAATTTCGTAGTGTAGACATACCCTTAGTAACTTGTGCTAATTGCACACTGTAGTTCTCAGAATGAACTTTCAAGAGCAACATACTATTGCCATAATCTTCTTCTCATTTAAATGCCTCCTAAAACCCAATTCTGCCATATCATCTTCAAAAAGTATTAAATTAAAAACCAAATACAAATCCACCCAAACCACCAAGATATGTATGTGGCTAAACTGAGCAATCCTTGTTATTGTAAACCTTGCCCTACCTTATGCCAACTCCACTTTTATGTGCCATCTCTAAAATCTAAATTGCGCAGGGAACTCTCTTTCACTTATTCTGTGAAGTGCCCAGCACACTCTTGGTCACTGTAAAAATAAACAATCTATGCTGTTTTGATCCTCCTTGATCAAGAGGATCAATTATTATAATAATGCCCTCATAGAAAGGCTTTGGATTGGACACCATTGGTTATATTATATCTGTCCTGCTTGACACTTATCTTCTGGGGTCTTTACATAAGAACGACCACACTGGGTCAGACCAAAGGTCCATCTAGCCCAGTATCCTTTCTTTGGACAATGGCCAATGCCAGGTGCCCCAGAGGGAATGAACAGAACAGGTAATCATCAAGTGATCCATTCCCTGTCTTTAAAACTAAACTAGATGAAGCATGAGCAAATATCTCTTTGGAACAATTCCACACTGTCCTAGATAATAGATTAGATTATCTAGATTTTAGGGACTAATTACTATGATTTTATAATACACTGACTACTATTGAAGGGACAACTGTGATCATTTTGTCTGATCTGCTGCACAACACAAGCCATAGAGCTTTTTTCAAACCCTTTCTAATTTGTCACATTTTAATTGTGGATACCAGAACTGGACAAAATAATCCACTGATTCTACCAGTAGTGTATACACTCTTACTCCATATTCCTTTACCTATATATCCAAGGATGGTATTAGCCTTCTTACCCACAATATCACTCCTCTTCAGGTTTCAGAGTAGCAGCCGTGTTAGTCTGTATCTGCAAAAAGAACAGGAGTACTTGTGGCACCTTAGAGACTAACAAATTTATTTGAGCATAAGCTTTTGTGGGCTACAGCCCACTTCATCGGATGCATAGAATGGAACATATAGTAAGAAGAGATATATACACGTACAGAGAACATGAAAAGATGGGAGTTGCCCTACCAACTCTAAGAGGCTAATTAATTAAGATGAGCAATTATCAGCAGGAGAAAAAAAACTTTTGTAGTTATAATCAAGATGGCCCATTTCAGAGAGCTTGACGAGAAGGCGTGAGGATACTTAACATGGGGAAATAGATTCAATACGTGTAATGGCTCAGCCATTCTCAGTCTCTATTCAAGCCTAAATTGATGATATCTAGTTTGCATATTAATTCAAGTTCAGCAGTTTCTCGTTGGGGTCTGTTTTTGAAGCTTTTCTGTTGCAAGATTGCCACCTTTAAGTCTGTTACTGAGTGACCAGAGAGGTTGAAGTGTTCTCCTACTGGTTTTTGAATGTTATGATTTCTGGTGTCAGATTTGTGTCCATTTATTCTTTTGCATAGACACTGTCCGGTTTGGTCTCTTCAGCTGGTTATTCACCATGATCCCATAGCGCTTTCAGTCTCTCTGCTTTACAAGATATAGTCCCAAATTTCTAAATCTTACCTACATTCTTTGTTCCCCTGTGCCTATAAAGCAATGCATTGAATTTTAAGTGGTCCTTTTTGTTTTTGAAACATTAGGAGAGAGAATTCATCACATCTGAAACTTTGCACAGTGCCTGATCATTACAGATACCTCTGCCCTGAAAGCACCCACTTTTTTAGGGGTCCTATCATCGTATTTTAAATTGGAAAATGAATGAGTTTTTGTTATCATGGCTCCTGAAAGATCCATCTTAACTTATCTTTCTATTAAAAATAATAAAAATCCAACTCTGAGCAATAATTATTATTTGCCTTGATACAATGCTTTCAATATCCATGTTTCAAATGATATGTGCCTATCTGCTTTTATATTGTATATTTGGTGTTTTACATATTGCTTTCTTTTTAAATCAGATATTAATTGATGGTGTAGCACCGTGGGAACCTTGGGAGGGGAGAAATGAGGCAGTTTATAAATTCACAGCTAATCTGTATTAGAGAGCGCCAACCACTAAGTAACTGAATGCAAATAATAAAATTATTGTTGCTAATATCATACACCTGAAGAGAGAACAGCTGGCTAGGTCAGTGTTAAAATTCTGATAATAGGCGCATGATGCATTAGGTGTTTCTTCTATACTATGGAGATATTAACCATAGAGACAGCTAGAACTAAGAATGCATACATCCTGTGGAAGTAAAACAACTCTAGGATGATTTCAGTGCTCATCCACAGAATGGACTATGAACAGCTGTGCCAGATGATATACCTTTGTGCAGTTAAGTCATGTGACAGCATTCGCCTTTCTTCTGAAGCTGCTAGAGTATGTAATAACCATCATTCCTCCTTGGATTTGAAAGTAATTTTGATAAGTAACAGTACAGAGGCTGAAAGGGAAACCAGAGGAGACAAGAGAATTGGAGATATTTACTGATTCCTGGTGGTACATCTACGGTTATAGTTTATAAAAACAGTTTATCATTTTTTAAAGTATTTGCTGCTTTGGGAATATTTCCTTTTTTTCTGCCAATTGCTATCACAGACAATTTCAACTTTGCCTTGCATTACTTTAATCCAGGCACCCGCTGCATTAAAAAATAAGCATGAAATGCCAGACCCATTGAAGTAAATGAAAGTTAAAATTAGTTTTAATTGTGTTAAAGATACCTAAATAAATATGTTAATTAGCTGGGCATCTTGCACTAGATATCAGTTATAGGGGTT
Organism: Chelonoidis abingdonii; assembly: GCF_003597395.2. Taxonomy (NCBI): domain Eukaryota; kingdom Metazoa; phylum Chordata; order Testudines; family Testudinidae; genus Chelonoidis; species Chelonoidis abingdonii. The sequence continues at coordinate 42,010,957 of NC_133787.1, read as the reverse complement.
ATCTAAATATGAAGGCATATGCAGCAGTCTGATGAAAATTCAGGATACAAATCACAAGACTGAATTCGTCTGTCCAGTTCTGCAAAGTTCCATAGGCTGCCCACCCCTACACAAAAATGAGGCTTCAAAGTCAGCATGACCAGTAACCAATATCCACAGGTGCATTCCCAGTTTGACTTGTTCCTAATAGCTGCAGAGACTGCGCAGTTGGGATTAAAATATTTTTTTTGCTGGGGGAGGGCAGAGAGAAATTACTGAGCTGTTTTTCATATGTGATCTTTTGGCTTCAAATGGTTATTTGTCAGCTTTCTTCATGCACTGACATGTCAATACACCCTTTACAAAAGAAAACCTGCCACTGAAATGGAGCTTGCTCTATCATTTCCCCCATGAACCCCCTATCAGCATAATTCATGGTGAAGAGGGAGGAAAATGTGCCCCCTTCTATGATATTTCATCAGGATTGTGTGAGCTTCATAAGCAGCCCCTCAGAAACCAGAAAATGAAACAAGACATATTTCCAGGGTTGTCAGCAGGTAGATCCATTGGTTTTGTGGTAAGTAATCTCTCTGGGAGGAAGTCTTTGCTGTGATGTCTGTGTTGAATGTTCTATGGCTCCTCCCAGCTGCACCAGTGCAGGTCTGTTCACTGGGAGACAAGGCAGTGATGATATTGCTTCTAACAACCAGAATGAAGTGTAGCCTGAGGCTATCTCCAAAGCCCCCTCCAAAGAGCCTCTAATTAATTTTTATCCTGCCACTCCAATGAGTCCCAAGAGTGCAGCAACCAAAACAACAAAAAACCCTCATCAAGTCATTCAGAAAAGCTTTGACGGTAACACTTCAAGATTTTAGAGCTCCAACCAGAAAATGGTGCAGAAGCTTTTTAACCTGATTTTCCTCCACTTTCTCTTATTTATTTTATTTCCTCGTGGCTGTAAAGCAACATCTTACCACTGGTGAACAAGACACTACACTTTTCTCTACAGGTGCCCAGGAGTTCATTCCAAAGGACACTTTGATAATTATGCTATAAACCATTGCGACCAAAGATGAAAAACAGTCCCCTCCAGAGCCTGGGTTCAGTACCTCTGCAATGTTCCCCTTTGCATTCATCTATAGGCCTCTATCTCTAAGTAGAAAGACTATCTGGAAGAGTTGGAAACAGAAGCAAGGAAACACACAGAGGAATTTCGACATCAAACACCCAACATTATGACCTCAGTCTTTAGAGCTGTTGCTGGCAATAACACAGGTAAACTGGATGTCAGCAGCAGGAACTCTCTTCAGAGTCCATTAAAAAGGTCTGCTTAGGTTGTCCTAATCTTTATTATGAAGGGAGATCATACTTATTCTCTCTCAATCTGGCAACAGAGCTGGGTGAATATTGAATTTTTTTTTTCTGGGAATACTTGCTTGAACATATCAGTGAATGTACTTTGCCATGTTATCACTCCTTCTGTGTTTGCTTTCTGCAAACATTTATGCAGTTGGATTTTACTGGAACACATGTTAATGGAAAACAAATTTTCAAAATACCAGCATAAAAATTCACAAAAATTTAATTTTAAATGTACAGGTATGAGTATTTGTGATGGAAAATATTTTCATCTAGAATTAAGATATGATGTAAGAAAGAGTGAAGACGGTCACCTGGGGGAGGATGGGTAAGAAAATGCTATTAATTAAGATTATATAGTCACTCCAGTAGTTTTGTGCATACTCTTAATGAATCAACCCCACAATTAAACATTTTTTTCATAATGCCAGGATATTTTATGGAAGAATTAAAATTTTAAGAGAGATTTAAATAAGGTAAGTGCGGTAGCTTGGCAAACAGATTTTGGTTGAGTGATCCAGGCATAGGGGTGGCCAGAAAAAGGCTGGGAGATGCTTGTCTGAGAAGGAGACAAAAGAGCAATCAAAGACTGACATTGTTAGTAGAGCATAGAGGGAAATGTGAAAGGAGATCAGATCAGAGATCAGGAGGGGGCCGAGTGATGTAGGGTCTTTAAGGCAAGGACATGAAGTTCGAATTTATTGCAAAGAACAAAGGTGAGTATATGGGGAGCTTGAAATAGGGAAATAATATAATAGTAGGAAAGGGATAAGTTTGGCAGAGGCAATTTGGACAAACCAGTGAATGAGGAGGGTGTTAAGAAGACTAAAGAAGAGCTGGCTGGGAGGCTTGCTCCTGCCGGTTGGGTAGAGATACCTTCAGTGTCCTTTTTTGCCTTTCTTCTTCCTTGTGTCTATCAACTCACCCACTCCCACCATTCTTACTCTGCCTTCTACATAATAACGAGTACACACACAAACCAAAAATAAAATAAAAATCCATGTATGAAGCTTAATATCTCTATGTCTTCTTCTACACTGACCCCCATGTGTGGAGCATCCTTTTAGAGCTCATTTGGAAGGCCTATAACACAGTACATATTTAAATCTCTGCTGAAAATCCACTTCTATTATATCACTTGAGGAATCTAGCTGACCGTTTAACCCAAGATGTGGCCACACAGCATCTTGATTGCTCTCTTTATAGATTTCACTCAATCCCCTCACTTTAAAAGAATATTATTAAAATTAAAAAGTCAAGCACTCAAAAGTCACAAAATGCCACACCTAAGTTTGCAAGTGCATATATATGATGAGACAGTTTTAATTACATGATCCCATAATGTTTTTTTCCAGTCACCGCACCAACACCAGTTTCCCTCCCTGCTCCAATGACCGGTGCCCTTGCCCAGCCAGTTCTATTCTCTTCACCCACACCAGCTCCCAAACCAGTTTCCCTCTCCTGCCCCAACTATCCTTCAGTCCCAGTTTCTGCCACCCCCTCCCCAGGTTCCTTGTTCCAATCTACTACTCTCACTCCTTTTGCAAGTCCAGCTCTTGTCCCCTCCACATTTGAATCAGATAACTGCCTCATTTAGGCTGCCAGGCCTAGCAAGGGAGGGTGGAGAGGGAAAGGATCATTAAGAGCACAGGAAAGACAGGGTCCTTAGTCTCTGTTGAGGTGCCTGGCCCCAGACCTAATACCACCACCATCAGCCCAAAGCTGCAATTTCAGGAAAAGTCCTGCTCAGCCCCAGACAGAAGCACACCCAGTGTGGATGGAGTCTTCAGGGAATTTAGATGTTAAAATTTAAGAAGTTCTACAGAGCATGTGGGATCTGTGATTTTTCTAAGGCTTATAACTTGGTGAAATTTGGGCAGTGTTTCACAGAGACAGCAACAGACACATCTGTGATACAAAGGGTGCCTCCTGCCAAATTTCAAGTCTCTGTTCGGAAGCACTGGTGTGTTAGCGCTTCAAGAAAATTCGCTAGAATTTCTTAACAAGGACAAAACAACATTTTTCCTACCCTTGTTCTTGGAAATGGCTGAACTGTTTTGGTTGTTGATTTTTTTTTAAATTCAGTGTGAGGCAGGCACCTAGCATGTAAAATTTCTGCCCAAATGGTTATAATTTGGCAAAGTTATAAGTAACTGAAAACAGAGCCTTATAATGGAAAGAGTTGGGCAAACACAACAGCAGGTGCTACCAGTTCTCAGTATCACTATATCTGTTTGTCTAAAGATTGTAAGTTTCTCAACTGAGTCTTCTTTCTGTTTGAAAAGCGCTAACAGATGTTACACTAAAAGAAAAAAATAATAAATGTGAGCAATCTTTAGCTAAGAAAGCTGCAGTGGTGGCCTTCAAGGAGAGAAACAATGTAGTCATTGTGGATAGTTCTACACAGATGTGAGGGTTCCAAGAGGAAGGAAGGGGAGCAAAGAGCATTCACCTCCTCCATCTCTGCAAAGAGGCAGTCTGAATGCCTAGAGCCACCAACTGTACTACTCACACTAAAATAGGGTGGGGGTGGAGCCATGCCCATGGTCCCTTTCATATGGGCCGACAGCATATCTACGTGCAATGGGAAAATGAAAAGCCTGAAATGTTCCTCTTGGTTGCCCTTAGGCCCACAACCTCATTAGTACTTCTGGTTTCTTTTTTACTATCTGAGTGTGGGGGAAGGCATTAAAATATTGTAATTTGTTTATCAATATGAAAAATAAACTCTCGCTGACTTTAAATTCTAACAGTAGGGATCAAGGATTCCAGAGTGTGCATGACTGCAGACTGCCCTACCAGGACCTCTCTCTCTATTTATTCTCTAATCCATTAATGAACTTTCCATGTGTAACCATGGCATTTACAGCAGCACTGAAAGTCCTCGTCATAGCAAAAGTCTTCCAAAGGTCTGAGATTAGGTAGGTATGGTCAGCAGACAGATTATTTCATGCACTTCATGCAAAAGAGGACTTTGCCTCTCACCTTGGCCACTTATCAGAATTTAAATCCAATTCTAAACAAACCAGCATTCTTTAAAGAGACCCTAAGGAGTTGGCAGACTTGCAGTGGACTAAATTGAGGACCCAATCATGCTCGCCAGGTTTAGTACAAATCTCTTTACTTTTAGGGGCTAGTCTTCTTAATCAGGATCCGAACAAAAATCTCATTCATATAGTTAGGATTTCAAGAGCGTCCGGGATAGGGCTCCCCATTAACCTAACCTTCTGAGCTATAAAATAAGATTGCATAAAATGGCAGGCAGGAGCTTTAAAACAGAGTTTGCCAGTATCCCCGATGTTGCGATGAATGAGGATTCTCTCAAACAATTATCTTACTTAATCTAAACTATCTGTAGCTCGCTTTGTTTGACATCTGAGTGCTTAGATGAATGGGACATTTCCATCAGATTCCTGTGGTGGCTTGAGAAAGGCCATATCATCCCTGAGACCCTCAGATGGTACTCTTAAATTGTGCTTGCTGAAGATGGGGTTAGTAAAGACTGATAAAAACTTATGAAGCAGTCTCTTCCTAGGTAAGTTGGCCTGGAAAACTCAAGCTCTTCAAATAGAAACAGCAAACACAACATTTAGCAGGAGATACAGTATACAACTTTAATGTTCTTGAAAGGAAGGAATGGAAATGAGAGCAAATGATGAAAAGCCAAAAGGTATTACTATTGTTACTTTAACACCCTAAGATGGAGTTTGCTTTGGAGGCAGCTCTGGCCAGAAAAGGCGCGTGCAGAAATGCAGCAGGGAAACCCCTTTCCAGCCCAGAAAAACCTGTTCCAAATCCCCTGGAGTGAACACACACATGCTGGAATAGTATAATGAATATAGGAAAAGGAAATATTTATTCACAGAGGGATGAATGGAGAAAAACTACAGGGGGGAAGATGGTTGGGAACAGTAAACCATGGTTACGTTCAACACAAGGCCTCACAGGCTCAGTGGTAGCACAGTCTGAAAGGGCAGACACTGAGCAATGTGTCTGCACTCAGAGTTCAGGAGTCCTGGGCAAAGTTCCAGTCCTGTGGTGAGTCTTGGGTGCTCCCGGTCATCTTCAGCGCCAGTGAACTTTCCCCTAACAAACCCTTCAGGTGGCCTCTTCTGCTGCTCTCTGCAAAGCCACACAGCGCAACAACCTCCGCACTTAGCTAGCTACAGCCTCCCTCCTTATTCTCAATGCAAGGTCACAAGCCCCAGTACTCATGGCTCATGCAGTTCTGGGCAGCAGTGCTGCTAAGTCCAGTTCAGGTTTGTCCTTCTCAGATGATTCCTCCTTGGCACAGTGCTTCTCCTAGCTCCTGTCCTGGGGTGTCGCTGGTTGGCTGCTCTGTCCCTTCTAAGCTTTGGGCAGGCTCTTGGCTGCTTCGCTATGTGAGGGCCTGCTTACTGTTGCCCTTTTTGTCTAGAGCTACAGACACACACTCTCTTTCACTCTCCCTCTCTCCACATTCTCAGCCCTGAAACAGCACTTCCTCTTCCTGGAACGATCACCCCTTCCTTGCACTCAAAACCAAGTTTTATAGGGGCCACACACTCTAAACACCAAGGAGGTTACACTATATTGCCAGAACCCTATCTGGTAATTTCCAATCAACATGTGATTGGATAGTCAACATACCAGCAGCAAGAAGGGGTCTCAGATTTATATAAATGTTTTTGTTTCCAAGATCAGCATTTTATATCCTACTGTGACTCATGAGATCCCATTAGTATTTACATGCTACTGCTGATCTGTAGCTTGATCTAGCCAGCTATTTACATTGCACTCAACATATCTGGCAAGAAGAGAGAGCTCTGGTTTCTGTAACTCAGAGAACTTAGGATGGAATGAAGGGCCTGATCCAAACTCATTGAAGCAAATGGGTGTCTTTCCTTTAAAAGCCTGACCCAAATTTATTGGTTCACTTCTAGTCTGTTCAACTGCCAACTCACTCAGGACATTTCCCAACTCTGGTGGTAGCAGTTGTTCATTTTCTGCACACCAATTAGTTCCCTGTGGTTGCCTCTTAATTACAAGGAAGAGCCTGATGACCTAAAGCACCAGATAGAACCAGGACTGAGAAGCCAGTTCTCCAAAGATTACAACCTGAGAGCCACTGATTTAAGCCAAAATTTATCAGTATATGGGATTCTATGGCAGGATTTTACTGACCTATATCTGATAAAACAGAAAACATTAAACCATATAAAATAATCCAGCAACATTACAGACAATGTTTTTCCATCTCCTCAAATTTCAGTGTCCATGGCTAGCAAAGGACTGAAGGACACAAGACTTAACCCCAAAGACAGTAGAGAAGCATTCTATTTTCAATCCAGAGAAGTGAATGCAGAGTCATTAAAAAAAACAAAAAAACAAAACAAAAACAAAAGACAGTTGTTTTGTCACTTTTTCCCTGATGTCTTTATAGTTTCTTTCTCTATGACCTGGGCCTACAGAAATAGCTAGCAGCTCACCATACTTCACACACACTTCCTTTTATAGGCAGATATCCAAAGAGGGAAATAGGTTGAGCATGATAACAAAGGGCAGGGCAGAGCAGGGGATCCTCCCTTAGTACCAGAAAGTAGGTTTCTCCTTGACAAGGATGACTAGGCTTGTTAGGGTTTTAGTCATTCATTCTGTTCAAATGAAACATACTTTAATCAACCCTGTAAGTTCAAGAAGAAACACCTTCTCAGTGGGAAGAATTAATTCTAGAGAAACTTCACAATTTATGGATTTAAATAAAAGAATATCCAAAAGTACTACTCAGCTTTTGGAATTCTATTTCAGCTCAACTGTTTCCATCTTCATGTGTTTTTCTTTTGGAACAAAACTTTCTTTTTTATGTGCAATACAGTATTTTAGGACTGCATATTCTCTGCTTAATGAGAGCCCTTTCATATCAACACCTGAAACAAAAGTCACACTCCTCAAATCTTTTGATGATTTTTCTAACAGAGAAATTGTTCTGAGGTACTGAACTCCATGGCAGAAGGAGAAATATCCTCCTGTTGCTGCTTCTACTCCTCCAAACCTGATATGTCTAAGTATGTTATGAAGAATGGATTTAGTGATTCTTTGGCATTCAAAGCGACATGAAATGATGCAAGAAGCCAGGAGATGTCTGAGTCCAGAGCACATGAAGACTGACAACCATTTCCATTGCTTCATTAAAGAAAAGCAAAATGACTGGATAATCTGCCACAGTAGGATTACATGGAGCGCACTATCAGAGGGGTAGACGTGTTAGTCTGGATCTGTAAAAGCAGCAAAGAATCCTGTGGCACCTTATAGACTAACAGATGTTTTGGAGCATGAGCTTTTGTGGGTGAATACCTACTTCGTCGACAGAGCCCACTGCATTCTTATGGAAGATGAGAGTCAGAGAGAGGCACATTCTATACCCTTGCTACCCCTCTGGTGGGTAGAATTTTATAGCTTTTTTTTTTTTATACTTTGACAAAATGAAACTGAATCCTTGGGACTTTTCCATCCATTGCTTTCTTGGCTACTTCACTACAGTACTATTTCATTACTTATTGATTTTTCAGCATGTCTGCACCACTGTAATTTACACAAGTTCTGATAGTCATAAGCAATTCTTAACACCTCAAGGTGAAATCATAGAGCTCACTTGGGATAGTAAATGTAGGCAACTAGCTCTTTGGAAAAGACGACAAACTGGCGAACTTGATAGTCAAAGAGGAAATGTTAGTAGCTGGAGATGTGTCATGCACTGAATTATCAAGATGCTTACTGTACTTGGCCAGGTTACATTAGAGCAGCTTTGCACCCCAGTATTACTGTGGCCTGTAAGTAACAGCAAAGGAATACGGCAAGCAGTCAAAGAATTCATTACATATGTTCCATTTATAGCAGTTGATCCCACACTATTTTTATCCTGGTACTTTTGAAGTCAACTGGGATAACCACTAGTGAATGGACACTACACACTATTCTCCATTCAACAAAGAATCCATCAGTTTGGAACTTAGTGAAGCATTTTCCTCCAACAGGTGTATATGTTAATGGCAATGGGCAAATGCTCACGTGAGGCTCTTGCTGCGGAAGATGTACAACTAGGGGAAACAAGCTTAAAAAAATATAGATTCACTATTATTACTTGCTGTACACTAATTGTGGTTCTATGAGATGTATTCTCCATAACTTTCCCACTCTATTTGTATAAGGAGGTTCTGCCATCAAGGCCTCCAATTCACACACACACTTCTTGCAGATGTTATCATTATGAGGAATGCAGTTTTTTGCCGCAAGAGAGGAAAGGGAAAGGATGCCAGAGGCTCGAATGGAGATCCCATCAGAGCTGCCAAGACTGTAGGTCCCATGAGGGAACTGGTTTCCACACTAGCTGATGGAAATGAAGAATTCCTTTTAAGAATCTTCCTATCATGGCATTAGAAAATACTGATCTTCCATGAATGGGTGGCTGAAAGGCTGAGATCACTTTTAGATGCACACTCAATGAGCTAAGCCTAAGGCCCAACAACTGAAGATGTCTCAAATACTCCAAGATGTCCTGGATACAAGCCAGTGTAGGCTTAACTCTGTAGGCCAATGACCACATCAAAAACTGCTTCCATTTTGCTGAATAGGCCATTCTGGTACAGGATTTTCTACTATTGAATATGATCCCTTGAATAGCCACTGAACATTGCTCTTCCTCCTCATTCAACCATGGAGCAGCCATACCATGAGATGTAGGGAGCTGAGCGCAGGATGAAAAGTGTAACCATGATTCTGTGAGACCAGGTCAAGATGGAGAGGAAGGGATATGGGAAGCTAAATGGACAATGTGAGAAGGTCAGAAAACCAACACTGCCTTGGCCATGCTCAGGCAATGAGGATGAACTTGGCCTGATCCACTTTCAGCTTGAGGACGATCTGTGAAATGATCAAGATTGGAGGAAAAGCATGTAGGAGAGTTGACTGACAGCTGAGGTGAAAGATGTCGGTCAGGAAGCCTGGACTGAGGCCCGCCCCAAACAGAACAGACATTTCCTGTTGTCCCTTGTACTGAACAGCTCAGTTGTTGGGATGCCATGAAGGTGACTCATAGAACACTGGGCTTCAGGGACCCCTTCAACTCAGAAAAATTCCTGCTGAGATAGTCTGTGAGATGATTCTGGACGTCAAGCAAGTGATCAGCTATAGGAGTGATACTTTTTGTTGCAGAACTGCCACAGCCTGATTGCCTTGTAGAGTGTGCACTCCCTTGCCTGTTCACATAATACATCATTGTGGTATTGTTGGTAAATAAGTGAACAACTGGACCCTCGATGTGGTCAAGAAAAGAATGATAGGCATTTTAAATGGTCCAATGCTTCAGCATGTTGATATGCAGTAAAGCTTCCTGCTCTGAACCTTCATCAATATTTCATATAGAGCATGCCACGTAAGGTATCATACCATAGAATATCAGGGTTGGAAGAGACCTCAGAAGGTCATCTAGTCCAACCCCTGCTCAAAGCAGGACCAATCCCCAGACAGATTTTTACCGCAGATCCCTAAATGGCCCCCTTAAGGATTGAACTCACAATCCTGGGTTTAGCAGGCCAATGCTCAAACCACTGAGCTATGAAAGGTCATGATCTGCTGAAACCCGTTGTTCTGTCCAAATATGTATATCATTAGTGTGTATGAAGTTATGAGATTTTGCTCTATGATTGTTACTGAAATATGCTCTAAGTTTGCTAGTAACATACAAAGGACCCCTACCCAGAAGGGTGCTCCATGACCATTAATCAGCAGGAGAGCTGTAATCAAGGGATTTACAATTCAGTGACAGTTGCCCAAGTCCACACAATGGGAGTTTACTTGATCACTGTGACTCAGCAAAGCTCACCAGAACATGTCTGAGCAAGTGTCTTCCAGGAACATGGATTGACGGTATAAAATAAGGAATAGTTGCAGCATGTCTTGGCCTTTCTCTTCCCTCATCTATGCTGGAAGCAACTGGAATGCTGGGAAGACTAAGGTCATCTGAGGAGACCTGTCCAGACTTAAGGAGAAGCTCGTGTATTAAGACCTGTAACATTCACTGGGATGAGAAATAAAGTTTAAGATTTAGATTGTATGTTATTTTATTTTATTTTCTTTGGTAACTTTCTCGGATCTTTTTAAGTGATTCAGTGGTAGGCATAAATCTATCTTTCTGTAATTAATAAATCTGTTTTATACTTTACCTTGCTTGAAGTGCTTGGGAAACCTCATCTCAGGAACAAAAGCTGAGTCGGTTATAAATTTACACTGGTCAGATTTCTGACCAGGGCAGGACAGTACAGCTCCGGAGTGCTAGGCTGAGGAACTGGGGGGAAGTGGCTGGAGCCTCCCTATCCTTAATTAATGAGTGACTGGGAGAAGCATTCATGTAACTCAGCTGGGTGTGTTCCTGCCTGTGGATGTCTGTGTAAGTGCAATACCCGCCAGAGGTTTGCAGTTTGTCACAGCATCACAATGGGAGTGGGAGCCCAAGTTAGAGGGACAGACGGCTCAGCGGTACCCCAGTTCTAGGATGCACCCCAGGGACCCTGTCACAATGATAAACTATTCTGAACCACATTTAAAGAAGGCAAAGGCACAAAACTGGCAAATTGAACCACCTGCACAGCAGATATTTGGCCCAAGAACCTCAAGCAAAGTCAAACTGTCATGGAAGGCTGAGATTGCAGACAAAGATGGCAAATTGTCTGAAAATGATCAGTGAGAAAAAACACTCTTGAACTTGCAGAGTCTATTACCATCCCAGTTAACTCGATTTTCTGAGTGGGGACCAATGTTGACTTCCCAGTGTTTAGGATGAGACCCTGACTTTTGAGTAAGTGCAGCATAATCAATATGTGAGAAGGAAGGTCCCTAGAAATTCTCCTTAGTAGCCAGTCATCCAGATACTGAAAGACAGGGATTCCCCTCGTCCTGAGATATCCTGTCACCATAATCATATATTTGGTAAAAACCCAGGACCATGTACTGAAAATGATGGTTTGCCATGACTAACTGGAGACATTTTCTGTGGCTATGGAGACTTGCCATGTGGAAATTAGCTCCCTGAAGGTCCAGAGCAGCAAACCAGTCATTCTGAGTCAACACAGGAAGGATAGTTGATAGAGTGACTATTTGGAACTTCATGCATCTGACATATTTGTTCAGTTTGCAGAGATCGAAAACAGATCTTACTCCTTTGGATTTAGGAACTAAAAAAGTAATGAGAATATAAACCTTGAGCCTGGTGCTCTGGAGGAACATCCTTCACCATTCCCAAAGCTAGTAAAGAGTGGACCTGCTTGAGGAGGGGTCCCTGAAGAGGTATAGGGAGGAAGTATGGAGAAGAACTGGATAGCATAGCCCAATCTGACGAAGCTTAGGACCCAGCTGTTGGTGTAATCGAGCCCCAAACACTGTGATACCCATCCCCCTGACAGGTTAATGGAAGTCATGACTGGATCACTGCTCTGGACAAATAAGTCAAAAGGGCACTTGGGGGGCCCTGAGAGAAGGCATGTTGACTGGTCAAACCCAGAATCTGAAAACCTCCGCCTCTGGAACCAATGTCCCTTTCTGGGGTAGTCTTGTTGTCTTAGGGGAGTGAAAGATTGCCCAACGGGACATTGCAGGCAGCACTTTTACTGCTATTGCTGACCATCATATTAGTGTCTTTCCATTACTGGTGTGCATACCCCCAAGAATGCACAGTGGCCCTAGAATCCTTGAAGAAGTGCAGAGTTTTGTTAAATTTGTTCGAAAAGAGCACCCAACCACAAGTCCTCTACATCCTGTTGCATGTCTGGAGCAATGTCCTAACTTTGTAGCCAGGATGCCCTTCTCATGGTCACTGCAGAAGTCATCACTGGCCGAACTGTTTGTCATGTCCACCACGGACTACAGCTATATTCTGGCCACCAACCAGCCTTTAGCAATAAATCCCCAAAATTCCTCCTTGAAGGTTTCAGGCACCTGGGCCGTAAATTTAGGCATACTCATCCAATTTACAAAATCATATTTGGACAACAGTGCTTGCTGGTTTGCAATCTGCATGTGCAGGAAAGATGAGATATAGATCATTCTACCAATTAAGTCCATCCTTTCAGAGTCCTTGTCCTTAGGTGTGGACTTAAATCTGCCTCTTCGGGGTTTGTCATTCACTGCAGTCCTGAACCAGTGAATTAGGAGCCAGGTGGGAGTAAAACTCCTCAAATTCCTGCATTGGAACAAAGTAGCATTTCTCCAACTCTTCGCTGTAGGCAGCACCAAAGCTGGCATGCTCCCAAGAACCTTTGTAGGCTCCAGGAGTGCATTGCTGATGGGGAGAGTCATTCTCTTGGGGGTAGATGACTGCAGGATGTGTAACAATTTATAGGTATTCTTATGCAGGAACTTGGCTTGGATGCCCAAGGAAGCAGCTATGGTCACAAAAGGACCTGGTAGTCTCAAGCACTTGAAGTCCTCAAGCACTGAAGGGAAGGAAGAGCCAGTGAACAGATGAATCATCCAGGGATGATGATAGGTCCTGCTCCTGGACAGGTGAACATTAATGGGACAATTCCAGAGGCTCCACAAGAGGGATGACAACTGGTGCATGAAGTTGTGGTAGGTTGACAGTCCCAGTCACCAGTGTGTCTGGTGATCTCACCTTAGAGTGAGATGAGGAGTATGACCTCTGCAATCGAGGAGTATCCCATAAGCTCCAGGGGAGTCGCTATGCATAAGGGTAAGGCATTGGTGGCCAGCAGGCTAGGAGTTCTGACTGCGGGAAGAGTGACAATTTCAGTATCTATGAAACTCCATGAACAGTTCCTGGTGTGGGTCAAGCGATGGAGTGTGAGAGGGTGATCTCAACCTGGGGATAAAGGTGGAGCCAGGCCTGAGGGTGTGAGCAATTGGTCCAACTCACTGTCATCCAAAACGAGAGAGGAACCGGTGCCAGCTATGGAAACAGTACAGCTGGCACTGAGTACCCATAAATTGTTTCCAGTGCCAGGAATCATGTTGGTACTGAAGTCAGCAGTAGTACCGAAGCCACCAATGATGTTGAGGAAAAGGGTTGGGAGTGACACCATGGTAACAATAGCATTATCTTCATCGGTACCTGACTCAACGAACGCCCCATGGCCAAAATAAAAAATCGACAGTAAGGAACCTTTGGCATCTCTGTGTGATACTGGGCAGAGGTTGGAAGGACCTGCTCCATCCTGGATACCAGCAGCATGTACTCTTTCTGGAGGAGGAAGAAGAGTCTCCATGAGGCCTGGAGTGGTCACTACTGGTCTTATGAGACCTTTTCTTTGGTACACTCAAAGGAGAGTGGCTTCTGAACCTCTTTGGAGAGGCATCAGCTGCGGAGTGAGATGGCACCATACACTGAGGTTGAGGACGACCTCTGATCCGATGTAGGCATTGGTTCTGAAGCAGGCCTCAGGTGCTGCTTCAGGCAAAGGTCTCAAGCTACCTGAATCCATTTTGTGAACGATTTACAAATCAAACACCACTCTTTGACGTGAGCCTTGCCTAAACAGCAAGCACCCTGTGTGAGGGTCATTGTTGGGGATAACCCCCAACACGATGGACAATGTTTGAACCGGGGAAAAACATTTAACGAAGCAAACTAAAACTAATACTAAGGGTAAAAGAAAATCAAAGGATTTTTGAAGAATTGTTAAGGTAAGAACCACACAGAGCTCCGACTCCAGTCATGGGCAGTAAGAAGGAATTGAGGGGGTTGGGGTGCCACCACTCCATATAGCCTGAGGAGGTGCTATAGCCACCATGTGTGAATGCTACCTCCTTAGGTACTGCTAGACAAAGTTCTCCAGCTCCACACACCTAAGTGGAATACACAACCACATCTATTCAAAAAAGAATTCAGACATGTTTGCCAAAATAAAATTTTCACATAGAAAATTTTAATGTTGGTAAAACTGCATTTTCCACAAAATAAAAACATTTCAACAGAAAATCCCCAACCAGCTCTATCTCTCCCTATTGAGTGATGAGGGGAACTCAAATCCATCCCTGACTTTTGAGATCCCGTCTTGGGCTCTGAATTTGGGGCAGCAGCCTGGATTTTCTGCCTAAGCTCTCCTTCCTTCCTGATAAATACTTGGTTGCTTTTACTTACATTGAATTGATAGTTCTGTGTTAAACTATAGTACCCCCAGGGAGTGAATCCGGCTCCTGGTGCTCCAGTTTTCAGATCAATAGATTGAAAGATGCCTTTCATGATTCTCTTAGATTGGGAGTCTCTTAGGAGCACTTGAAGAATGAATACAGTGACCACACACAGTTGCAAGTAAAAAAATCTTGTTTGTATTACGTTACACTCACATATACATATACACACCCTGAGAAAGCCCAAGCAATAGTCAATGTCATATTCATGCTCTTTAACCCAAAGATATTATAGAGTCTAGTGGATCTCTCAACAGGTGCTGGGGTTTTCCCTCGGGGTCTTGCCTGATGGGATCTTTCCACCCTATCCATACCAGGAACTCTTTTTATTCTGTTATAACCATGCCCAGAACCATATGCATATACATCAGTGTTCCAACCTCTTTTTCCTTATCTACACTTCCACACCTCATACATTTTGGGGTGCTCTGCTTTCCTCTTATTCTCATTAGCATCTACAGACATGTGTTTGCATGGTAATCTATGGTAAGAACAGAACTTTTCATGATGTTACAATCAGGTATCTTGTGGTCTAGACAGGTACATTATAACATATTTCCCTGACACCACATATTGGCACATTCTTTATAGTAACTTTGTAACTTTACTGGCAGAGAGTTATTCCTCGGTCACCTATTTATGTCAAGCCTCCTTAAGCTTGAGGGCTAGTATGGCTAAGCCTATAGGCCTTGCATAACATCTTTGCTTTACTTGGATATCTAATATACAGTCATCACTCCTAAATACTTGTCAATCTTATACTCCTATGATCCTATTCTACTCATATCTATACCTACAGTTTAAACCTATTTATCACACACTGATTACATATGAAATAACATATGAGTTAACCATGACAAGAGATAACACAGTTACATGATGAAATGAACAAATTAGCTACAATTTCCGGTCAGTCAATTAAATGAAGTTTCTGCCCATCTCTTTTTCAGGGCTGGAGTGAGGGGTTCGGCGTGCAGGAGGGGGCTCAGGGCTGTGGCAGGGGGTTGGGGTGTGGGAGAAGGTTCAGGCCGCTCCTGGAAATGGCCGGCACATCCAGGTCCTAGGCAGAAGGGCCAGAGGGCTCTGCACACTGCCCGGCTCTGCAGGAACTGCGCCGCAGCTCCCATTGGCCATGGTTCCCAGCCAATGCGAGCTGTGGAGCTGGTGCTCCAGGCAGGGGCTGCGCACATAGCCCCCATGGCCGCCCCTGCGCCTAGGAGTGGGACTTTCCAGCCAGTTCTGGGAGCTGTATGGAGCCAGGGTAAGCAGGGAGCCTCCCTTAGCCTTGCTGTGCTGCCAATCAAACTTTTAGTGGCCTGGTCAGTGGTGTTGACCAGAGCTGCCAGGGTCCCTTTTAGACCAGAATTTCCATCGAAAACCAATGCCTGGCAACCCTATGGATGACTGAAAGGGTCTATCTGTTTCATGGTCTTGCTGATTAACTCTTGCTGTGAATTCTGTTCACTGAATTTTCTCAACTGGTTACTCTTCTGCGTCTCCTGCACCCCAAATGGTAGTATCTGCTCTCACAGAGGTACTTACCTATGATCATCCTAAATCCAGGAGCCATATGAAGTGGAATACTGATAGTGAACATCCTAAATCTAGAACTGATAAAGTGGAACACAACATTTGTTAAAGACCAGAAAGAAGCAGAACAGTCCAACAATAATTATTCAATACCAAGCTGAATCCCAAGTAGACAAAATCAGAATGACCCTGGAATTTGTGACAATTTGCTAGGATCCAAGCATTCAATTTGAAAAGGCTGACCATCCCTCTCCTGGGGTTTCCCTATTACATTAGGTGAGGAACAGTGGCGCCATACTTCAGACAGCCCAGTTAAGGAGGATATGCCTACCAGATATGTATGAGAAGGTGAAACTACTCCTGAACACAAAATGATTGCTGGCAAAAAGGCACCTGTAAAAGTGAATGAGACAAATGACATAGCGCATAGGGCAATTCTCTGCTTCCTTAATGAAGAATGACACTGGACAGTCAACATTCTTTTTAGCATGTCTCATAGTAATTGCAACAGCCTCAGAATATAGTACCGATTTCAAAGTTCTTCATATCTTTGCACCAAAGAATGCAGCGTGCATGAAAACAACTTTTACTGATGTGTTGAATGATCTTCTTTTAAAAATTGCATGTACAACACTTATCTAGCTCACAAAATGGACCTAATTCTGGATGCACTTAAAAAACGGTTCACTTACAATAACTTTAATGACAATGTTCAGAAAGCTGTGTGCCCTGCCAAGTAGAAGGAAGACAAAATACTTGCAATGTATAAGAGAAAATGACCCCATAAGGAGGACAATAATGCTATTGACCCCTGTAGAAACGGATGGCTATTTGAAGGCAGCTGTGTATCATTTAAACCACTTGAAATATCAGCAGTCCCTCTTGCTAATAGAACCATGCATAATCAGCACACCAGCTCCAGTTTTACAGTTTTAAGCTGGGTGTGGATAAGGGAGCTTACAATAAGCTACCCCTTCACAAGTATTATTGTTCATTTTAGAAATTGTATAACTGAGACTTACACATACACCTACCCACCCACACAAATAACATTTAAACAAATTATTTTTGTAAAGGACTTTAGAGACTTAGGATGAATGTACTGATAATGTATATTTTATTACAGAAAGGGTAAGAGTACATGTTTATCAAAGAAATTATAGCATTATAAAGATAGAAAGGCAATATTTTTCAGAAAATACCAATATTAACATTTTTTTAAGGAAATTCTTTTTGATAATGGACAATATGTCAGACTATGGGTACAGCTGGATTTTCTGGTTGATACCAAGCTGTGCACCCTTCTGAACAGATTTCAGTCATGATTCTCTACTGCAGCTGAACTACTAGTTGGGATTCTATGCCAGTGGAAGCATGTGATCACTATAAAAGATTCCAGGATAAATTTGTGTACCAGCTATTTATTTGTCTTATTTATATACTTTTTGGATTGATAAAATTGCTAAAAATGAGCACCTATACATATTGTGACAAAGTTTCTCCTCTACCTTGGCGGGTCCTGCACTTATTGGCGGATTTGCTCGCCTCACAGATTCACCCTGTAGGTCGGGAAACAGCCCAGAGACCTTCCCCTCTGGTAGAAGCCACAGTCCAGGTCAATTCCTCCTGCGTTTGATCAGGAGCTGGGAGTTCTGGGGGGAACCCGGGCCCGCCCTCTACTCTGGGTTCCAGCCCAGGGCCCTGTGGACTGCATCTGTCTTGAGTGCCTCTGTCATAAACAGATAGTTAAAAGTTAATAGAACAGAAGTATTTCATATCTCTTTTGCCTGTAAAGGGTTAACAAGATCAGTGACTCTGGCTGTCACCTGACCAGAGGACCAATCAGGGAACAGGATACTTTCAAATCTTGAGGGAGGGAAGTTTGTGTGTGTGCTGTTAGTTTTTGGTTGTTGTTCACTCTGGGGGCTCAGAGGGACCAGACGTGCAACTAGGTTTCTCTCCAATCTCTCCGATATAGGTTCTTACAAGTTCAGAATAGTGAGTACTAGGTAGATAAGGCGAGTTAGGCTTATGTTTGTTTTCTTTATTTGCAAATGTGTATTTGGCTGGAAGGAGTTCAAATTTGTATTTGGCTGGAAGGATTTTAAATTGTACTTGTATACTTAGGCTGGGAGGGTATCCCAGGCTATATTGAAGACCCTGTAACATATTCCACCTTAAATTAACAAAGATAATTTTACTGTTTTTCCTTAATTAAAAGCTTTCTTGTTTTAAGAACCTGAAGTTTTTTATTCTGGTGAGACCCCAGGGGACTGGTCTGGATTCACAGGGAACTGGTGGGAGAAAGGAGGAAGGGGAGAGAAAGGCTAATTTCTCTGTGTTAAGATTACTGTTTCTCTCAGGGAGTCGGAGGGGGAGGAGAAGAGGGGGGAAGTGATTTTCCTCTCTGTTAGTGATTCAAGGATTTGAATCACAGTGATCTTCCAGAGTACCAGGGAGGGAACGGGGGAGGCAACGGTCGGGAAGGGTTTAACTTTCCTTGTGGTAAGATCCAGAAGGTGGGTCTTGGGTTCCCCGGCAAGGTCTTGGGGACCGAGTGTACCAGGCACACTGGATTCCTGTTAGTGGCAGCACTACAGTCTAAGCTGGTAATCAAGCTAGAGAATTCATGC
Source organism: Chelonoidis abingdonii (assembly GCF_003597395.2). Taxonomy (NCBI): domain Eukaryota; kingdom Metazoa; phylum Chordata; order Testudines; family Testudinidae; genus Chelonoidis; species Chelonoidis abingdonii. Next base: position 41,992,277 of record NC_133787.1, on the reverse strand, counting down.
GTACCACATCTTGGATGCTAAGGTTCAGAGTGGGAATTATACATGCAGCCTCCTGATACGGTGCGCAACAGCTAAACTCCCTGGCTACTTCCCATGGCCTCTCCCCACACTTCTTTATCCTCACCACGGACCTTCCTCCTGAGCTTGAAAGCTTGTACTCCTCAGTCCTCCAGCAGTATGCCTACTCACTCTTAGCTTCTTCACTTCTTGCTCCAGTTCCTCGCATGCACTTCTCTCTCCTCTGGCTCCCTTGGCCTAACTGGAGTGATCCCTTTTGCAGCACTAGAGGGCCTTAATTAGAGTCAGGTGCTTAACTGCCTCACCTGATCTTAGCAGGTTAATTGGAGTCAGTGTTCTTATTAGCCTGGGGCAGCCCCTGCTCTGGTCACTCAGGGAACAGAAACTGCTTATCTAGTGGCAGTAGATCTCCTTCTACTACCTGCGTTTCTCAGCTGGTCGGGTCTATCACAATATGCACTATTACCATTGTCATAACTTAAAAAAACAACTACAAAACAATATTAAAGTGCAGCAATACCATTCAATGTAACCTCTCATAATAAAGTATCCAGTAAGATCTCAGTATTTCTGGAAAAATGCTGCTGAGTCCCATGGCTGGTTGAAGCAACAGAAATTTGTTTAAGTCATCACAACTTCGTTGATGTACAACAGCTTCACTACACAACCTTGTATCTCTGATCAGCACAGAGGTCTTTCAAAAAACTGCATGTGTCAACATTAATCCTCTGCTTCAGTGCAAATAACCGTATTGCTTATAAAAGACAGTTACTCACCTTTGTACTGTTGTTCTTTGAGATGTGTGCTGATATCCATTCCATTAGGTGTGTGCGGCGCCGTGTGCATGCTCATCGGAAGATTTTACCTAGCAACCTCAGTGGGTCAGCTGGGTCGCCCCCTGGAGTGGCCCCTATAGCGCCGGTATATACCCCTGCGACGCACGGCCCTTCATTTCTCTGCCGGCTATCCAACAGTGGGAAAGGAGGCGGGTTTGGAATGGATAGAGCAACACATCTTGAGAAGCAACGTTTACAAAGTGAGTAACGCGCTTTTCTTCTTACGAGGCTTGCTCATAATCGATTCCAATGTAGGTGATTACCAAGCGTACCTAGGCAGTGGGTTGAGTGAGACGAGCAGAATGCAAAACGGCTGACCAAAGGCTGCATTGTTCTGGACTTCTGAACAATGCAATAGTGGAGGAAAGGTGTGAACGATGACCAGGAGCAGTGTGACTATTCCTGGATGGGACATGGCCAGGAAACGAATGAGGTCTTGTACTTGAGTAGAATGGGCGTGAGGATGGCTAGCCGGAATAAGAGTTACTCACTGTAATGTTGTTCTTCGAGATGTGTTGCTCATTCCATTTTTCCAGTAGGTGTGCCGCGCCGCGTGCACTCTGATTCCTGATCAGATTTTACCCCAGCAAACTCGTTGGGTTCGGCCAGGCGCGCCCCCGGGAGTGCACCAGCTATGGTGCCGATATTTACCTCCTGCCAACACACCGCCCTTCAGATTCTTCTTGACGGCTACTCTGACAGAGGGAAGGAGGGCAAAGCTTGGAATGGATACTGAGCAACACATTCGAAAGAACAACAGTTAAAGGTAGTAACTGTTCTTTCTTCTTCGAGTGCTTGCTCATATCCATCCAGTTAGGGGTGATTCCAAAGCTTATGTGAACCGGTGGAGTCGAGTGAATATGCAGAATGTAAACTCTGAGCCAGCACTGCAGTATCATCTTGACTGTTGAACCAACGAGAAAATGCGAGCAAGGTTGGAACGAGGACCATGAAGCTTGCGTCAGATAGATCTCGTGGGTAGGTGACAGAGTCAGCAAGGTGGCAGATGAGCCTGAGCACTGGTAGCATGCATGGTGATGCGCTTGGGCAATGTGAGCAAATCAATAACACAATGCGGATGCACAGTCATCAACCAAGATGAGATTCTCTGAGAGGAAACAGGCTAGGGGCCTTCCTTCGGTCTGCTACTGCGCCGAGAGTTGGGGCATGTTACAAAATGGTATTACCGCTCAACAATAAATGCAAAGTGCTCTATCGATTGTCCAGGGAGTGCAGTTTCCCATGTGCGTGATGTGTTAACATGAAAAGGCCGAAATACCTTAGGGAGGAAAGCTGGGTGTGGTGGTAACGCACCTGTCTTGGAAAATGAATTGTAGGCAGAACCACCATAACCACTGAGTCGAAGACACGTCTGGCAAGATGTAAGGCTACAGAAAGCTGTTTCCAAGACCGGTATAGCAGCGAGCAGAGTCGCAACAGGTCGAATGGAGGAGAATAAGTCGGTTAAAAACAGGTTGAAGGTCCCAGGTGGAGTTGCGAGGCCATACCTAAGGGATAGCGCTGCAAGTCCTTGAGGACCCTCGAAACCATAGATGTAGAACAACAAATGACACCTACCTGGATGGAAAGGTAAGAGATGGCTTGCCATGGACCTCGTTATGAACCGCTAGGCCCTGCTGTTGCAGTCCAGAGGTAGTACATAATAAGGGATCAGACCAGCAGGAGTAGATTATAAGCGTGTCGCACTGGAGGAGAAATCTTCACCTGGCCAGGTACGTTGACCAGTGGACAAGCTTTCTGCTACCCTTCTGATAGTCATGGCGCAGAACCATAGGAAGAGACTGGCGAGGTCCGGGCGCGAAGTCTGCCAGCGGTCCTGAGTATGAGTCTGGTGGGTGGCAGGGTAAATTGGGTAGCTATTGACGGCCGACAACCGTGGCTTATCATGCTGCCTGGACACACTGGAGTGATCATGAATGAATGCGCGCCCTGCCCCTGCGAAGTGTGAGCAGGACCAATGAGCTGGGGGACAAGGTGGGAAGGCATAAAGGTGTGGCCCTCCACAGCAGAGGACAGCGTCCGAGAATCAGTCCTCGGGGAGAGACTTGGAAGACAAACCTCGGACAATTTTTTTTTTTTTTCCTGTTTCGCGTAAAGCGAAACAGGTCTAATGTGGGGAAAAATCCCCACTTCTGCACAGAAATCATACATCAGGAGGGCAACCATCATGAACGAAGACCTGCTGGATCGACCCAAGGAGAAAGGATGCTACCAGATTATTGAGTGGGCTAGTGCAAACAAAGTCCAGAGAATAGATGGCCTCCTGACAAAAAGGAGAGAGGACATGTCTCCCAAGTTGTTAGTAGTACATTGCTGTGCTGGCTGTCCACTGCAGCCACAGCCTCCACTAGCTGCCGGACCCCTGGAACCACAGGTGGACTGCTCTCATTTTTGGACATTGATGTGGAACACCAGCCTCCTGAGAAGACCAAGAGGTCTTAAGTCGAAGGTTACTGAGGTGAGCACCTGAGCTGAGAGGATTGA